>NW_006778284.1:95221-151353 GCF_000442215.2 Lipotes vexillifer | reverse complement strand
AAGAGTGTCTCTTTCTCCTAAGTCCTATCTGATGTCCTTCCTAGCTTCTAAATATCTTCCTGCTGTACTTGAGCCCTTCTTATTACAGTATCTCCATTCTCTCCTTCTCAAGTTTCTCCTCTTCACCTTTAAACATTCATAATCCTCACCCCAATTTTTTCTAACATCTTTATTGGAGTATAATTGCTTCACATCGTTGTGTTAGTTTCTGCTGTATAACAAAGTGAATCAGCTATACGTGTACATATATTCCCATATCCCCTCCCTCTTGCATCCCCTCCCACCCTCCCTATCCCACCCCTCTAGGTGGTCACAAAGCACCGAGCTGATCTCCCTGTGCTATGCAGCTGCTTCCCACTAGCTAGCTATTTTACATTTGGTAGTGTGTGTGTCAGTGCTACTCTCTCACTTCGTCCCAGCTTACCCTTCCCCCTCCTCCTGTCCTCAAGTCCATTCTCTACGTCTGCGTCTTTATTCCTGTCCTGCCCCTAGGTTCTTCGGAACCTTTTTTTTTTTAGATTCTATATATATATGTTAGCGTACAGTATTTGTTTTTCTGACTTACATCACTCTATATGACAGTCTCTGGGTCCATCCACCTCACTACAAATAACTCAATTTCATTTCTTTTTATGGCTGAGTAATATTCCATTGTATATATGTGCCACATCTTCTTTATACATTCATCTTTCGATGGACACTTAGGTTGCTTCCATGTCCTGGCTATTGTAAATAGTGCTGCAATGAACACTGTAGTACATGACTCTTTTTGAATTCTGGTTTTCTCAGGGTATATGCCTAGTAGTGGGATTGCTGGGTCATATGGTAGTTCTAGTTTTAGTTTTTTAAGGAACCTCCATACTGTTCTCCATAGTCTTCACCCCAGTTTAACATAAATTTTCTCATATTCATTTTGTTTTCTTTACAATTTGTTCAGTTTTTCACCTTGTTCCTCTACTTCTAAAATACATGATGTTTACGTATTGTTTTCACTTACCCTAATTTGTTATTATCTGACGTCTTAATTCTGCCCCTCTATTGAAACTGCTCTCTAAAAGGCCATCTATGATCTCTGTCTTACCAAATCTAGTGGCCTGTGTTTAGTTGTCGTTTTCCTTTACTGTCTTGTTATTTGTTCTTCTGGCTAGTCTGGCCTTGTGACCGTCTTTTCCTTTGGTCTATATGACATCATGTAATTCTATTTTTCTATCTACTACTTTTGCTGTTACTTCTGTATTTATTCATTTTTGCCTCTTATTCCTATTACCCTTTTGTTTCAAGACAGCCTAGGCACTGGCTTGGGACATGGCCTCCCTCCACAATGACTTCTTTAGGGAATTGATAAGTTGTGGCCTCAAAAGCTTGGATTCTATGAAAATGATTCTAAGATCTGCATCTCAGATTCTATTCTCTCACCCTAGATGAAATGTTTCTCTCTATTTGGATGTTCTGCTGGCAACCTATATTGCATTAATTCCAAACCAAATTCATCATCATCATCTTATACTTTCCCATGCTGTACCAGTCGTCACATTTATGCCAGTCACCAAACTTAATGTCTTCTTATTCTCCCAAATAGCCCTACTACTCCTCAACATAAATTCTGTATTGTAGCCAGGCCAGTTAATTGCCTTATTGTTAAGAGTTTTAGGATTATAATTCTATCCAAGATTAAAGATAAAATCAGGGTTAAAAGTAAGCAATGATTGGTATTAAAGGTCTAGTGAACAATTAATCTAGTTTATTAAATTGTTTTTAAATTTTGTTTTAATAGCACATTATTTTTTTAAAAAAATCAGTAATGCTCTGAGGTCTATGCTTCACACTTTATAACAGTTCTTTTTTGACTGAAAGGGAAAGAAAGCATAGTCAAATGGAAAACATACTGTGCCCTTCCCAGTATCTGAGGCTTCCCCTCCCCAGGAACCTGAAGCCTTCCAGGCCTTACCTAAAATGCTCATCGCCGCCTTTACTGTTCACAGTGATCCATCCTTCAGAATCCAGCTCAAGTTCCACTCTCGATTTAGTCCACTCCTACAAATGTTTATCAGACATTGTCCCAGATAAAACTGTGAAGGAGACATAACCCCTTCCCTCAAGGGACTTCAAGTCTAGTAGAAACCAGCAGCAACTCTCCTTTAGTCCTACAGTACTTATCCTTTTTATTTTTATCTACTCCATGTATTTTGTCATCTCACCTTCATGTAAGCTCCTTGGCAGTACACATTGCCTTCTGCTGCTTTTCTATCGTTTGATACTGTCTAATTAGCACCCACACCAGAATTTTACTACCCCTGTCTGTTGAATTAAACAATTTCACTCATATCTAACTTTAGGAAAATAGGTGTTAGGAATGTTTAGGCTAATTACCTTTTGTCTGAATTAGTAATTATTTGAAAAATGGTTTGAAACTCCTTTAAAGTTCATACAATAGATGGGAATTGTTCTTAAGAATATTTATTGTTTTGTCTGGCCTTGATTTCATTTTTCAGTGAATAGATGTGGCTTATATGAAACTTAGAAGGTGGAGAATAAGGGGAGAAATACTGGCTTTAGCCTTTACTTAAAAATAGCATGCTTTTCAATGTATGAAAGAGTATTCCATCATATTACTTTGCCATCAACAAGAATCAGCATCTACTAAATATATAGAGCAGTGCTTTGAGGTAGGTGTAATATTGGTAGAATGATTTTGAATATTTGCGTTTGCTATAGGGAAATTTGCTTAAGAAAGTGTAGGCATCAGCATAGGCATCCTTGGGTAGCTTTATTTTTTAAGATCTGGGTCCTCCAAAGCATTCTCAGAAAGTCTTGTAAATTATTCAAACTCTAAAGAAACAAAATCACTGTAAATTAAAAATTTAATGTATATCATAGTATATTGGTTTTAGACTAAATGATACTCTGTAGTTGAAACTTTAGTGTACTATTTGTGCATTGTATAGTACACTAGGGACCCTTATACAATCAAAATATACTGTGTATATTATATGTTTCATATTATAGAGGTTTATCATTTTTGTGATTTTTGCCTTTGTGACATGCAGTTATCATATGTGTAATCTATTGGATATCAGTTCCATGGTTAAGAATGTAGCTGCTAAATTATAACATGCTTTTTGTTTGTACTGGCATTTTCACTTCCTATCCCTGTGACTTTGGGCAAGTCATTGAACTGCTTTGGGCCTTAGATTCTTCATCACAGAAGTGTGGCAAGGGCAGTACTTATTAAACCAGCATTCTTATGAGGATTAGACGAAGTGATGTATGATGTATGTGAAAATCATTTGTAAACTCTGAAGTGCTTTATAGGTATAAGGTATTTATTCTTTAGGAAATCTTAAGAAAATTAGTCACCAGCACCTTATTATAGTAATAGTCTTTTTACTACTTTTGTGTACCTCTAATATTTTAGTTATCTTTGGTATAGACCTTTGTTAAATGCTGAATTATAACGTTCTCTCTTATGTGTTCTATCTGTGTTCTTGGAAACATGTATGTGATGTGCTGGTAACTATACAACAACTGGCTCTGGCTCTCTGGGGGGGAAAAACCCCAATTTGTAGCATTTGCTGTTTTCCATGATGTAAATACTCCCACCATAGCCAGTTTCAAGCCACAAACATGACGTTACTAAACACTGAGTTCAAAAGATGTGTATGAATTGGCTCTGCTGGGTCCATGAGAGCCAACCAACTCTAGCACACACTGAACTAAGGTATAGTCAGGTTTTTTCGATATATAGGCATACAGAAGTCATAATCAATCATGGAAACTTTTAGACTATTTTCTATTTTAAAAATATTTAAGAATATTATTCTGTCTCTGAAAGCCAGGAATCTGAAGTCGGACCTGGATTCTAATTCTGACTCTGTAGTTACTAGTTCTATGACCTTGGACAAGTCAGAATATCTCTAAGCCTCAGTTTCTTCATCAGTAAAATAGGCACAATAATAGTATCTACCTCAGAAGGGGAGATTTGGTGCCTGGTACAGACCACTGGTTGAAAAGAGAGGAAAAAGGATTGCTTTATAAGGTTAGTGGCTATTGTCATCAACCTTGCATGGTTATAAGAGCATGCCAACCTGATTTCTTATTATTTTATTTTTTAGCTGACATGGGTTTTGCCAGATTATTCAATTCTCCTCTAAAGCCACTAGCAGATTTGGATCCAGTAGTTGTGACTTTTTGGTATCGGGCTCCAGAACTTTTGCTTGGTGCAAGGCATTATACAAAGGCCATTGGTAAGTTAGTCTAAAATGATTTACTTATAGTTGGTAAGTATTATATTATCATATCATTATCATATGATATTGCATTATCATAAATACTAAATGGTATACTAAATACTAATGGTATACTAAATGGTAAAGCTGCTTTGTAAAAACCACTTTAAATTTCTTTGTAAAAGTCCTGTTGTTTATATTCCCAGATTTTGTAATCTGGTAGATTTGGATTTTTAACTGTATAGGAGAATATGATTCCTTTAAAAAAAGAAATCATTTTCTTTCAGAGGATAGAAGTATCTGATCTTGTTGAGTTGCTATAGAAACGATAACATGCAAATGTTATTTTTTACTTACTATCAATCAGAAGAACTGGAGAGAGGTTTAGACTTGTTTTCTTCACAAAAAGAAAAAAACAGAAAAGCGGGAGTAGTGTAGTTATTGGAGAGAGCCCCTTCTATTTGGGGAAAAGTTAAGTCAGTCAGTCCTTTCCTAAGCAAGAAACAATATGACTAATCTTTCTCTCTTGCCATTACAGTTTTCAGAATGGCAGTTTCTCCATTAAGGTAGGAAATAGAGCCTGGGTAGATTAGCTGTGCTCAGCATCTTGCCATCTCACCAAGTGAAAAGACTGAGTAAGAAAACCTGTTATAAACATACTCTGTAAAATTTTAAGTCTCCTTCAGAACAGAGGCATCAGAGATTTTGCTACCTGTCATTACAGTGTCCTCAGAGGTCCCAGCTGCTAATTGAGGGAGTCAGGAAGAGAGAGCTGTCCTCAGACCTAGATATTGCTTTAAAGGAGGTAAAAAGAGAGGGTAGGGAGGGAGTAAATAGTACTGTTAATGTGAAGGGCTAGTTCTGTAAGGTACTTAAATTTGCTATAAGTGTGTTTCTTTAAATTTTCCTTTTCTTGAATTTTCTGTTTACTTGTATTAGACTAATATCTGTTTTGACTACATTTAGCTGCTTTTGTTGAGTTCTATTTGATAAATGCACTTAAGCTATAAAATTATTAAAAATAGACAAGTCAGCTCAATCCTTTTTCTGTTAAGCTTATGAAAAACCTGCTGGCAGCCAAAGAACTATAAATGAAGTTCTCACGTTTGAAAAGATTAGACTCATAATTAACCTATTCATGGGTAAAAAGGGAAACAAAAATTAAAATATAGCAATGTCCTCATTCGTCAGGAGGCCTGATTTCTGCAAAACTTAGATACCCAGAACACATTTATACTTCCTTTGTCTAGGGATTGAGACACTAGCACAGTGTGGAATATTATAATTCTTCATAAATACTGCTAAAGGGTTTTGTTAAATTAGTGAAAAAGGCTATGAGTAGCCACAGCACTGTGAGGAAAACCAGTTTGTGTTTGATAGTAGAGGAGTGTGAGACTGACCTTAGACCTGTCCCCTGGCAGTTGAGCTTATAGTAATAAGGCCCCTTACCAGAGGCTGCCACTCTGTCTGCCAAGGACAGTGGCAGCTGTCTTTGAATGAAGGAGAACTACAAAAAGCAAATGGAAGGGATGGAGCGGTCCTTAGAATGAGGAGTGAAAATCAGACCCTGACTCTATTTACATTCCAATGAATGACTTTTACTGAGGGGCTATATTTTTGAGACATTTAGAATTATGTTTGCTTTTTCTGTTATTAGGTCTCTCTACTGAGAACAGTAAAATCTAGACAATCTCAGAAGGTACCAGAGGATAGGAAGAAACCAAATGTAAGCCAGAGAGAAGGGGAGTGTCAGTTGGAAGCAACAGGTGGTGCCTTAGAACAGGACTGATGGTGAGATAACCCAGGGCATAGGGTGGGAGTACAGGATGTGACAACAGCAGACACCCATGTGCATTGGGCACTTACCAAGCACTATTCAGTCTATGTCTAGAAGGGAGATTTCCAGTAAGAAAAGGCAGGTTCAGCCAAAAACTTTGTTAAACTAAATGATGCCCCACCAAAATCTGTCTCACTCTGAGATTCTTAGCAAACCCATGGTAGTGAGGCCTCTGTTTAACAGGTACCACTGGTGATTCTGTTGTATGTGGTCCCCACACTTTCAGAAGCATAGTTTTATGAATATTTTCTGATTAACTGCTCTACTGTTGGAATAAAAAATAGATGTGTTTTTTTGGAAATAAAGGTAATTGGGTATGAATTGGAAACCAACTATATTTCTTATTTCCTCAGGGTAAAGAGAACTGAAATTGAATTTTAACCAGTTTGCGACTTACTTGCTCAGTAAAAATAAGATTTACGAATTAAAGATAAAAACATAATTGCTAATCTCTAATTTTAGTCAAGTCCCAATTACTTATTCTGGATAGAAGTTAAGAAAAAAGCTAAGACATAGAAAAAGAGTAATCCCCACATTAGTTATCTTTAGGCTTGAAATGTATTCATAGCAGACGTAATAAATACACACACATTCACTCATTCTTTTTTTTAAATAAATAAATAAATTTATTTATTTATTTATTTATGGCTGCATTGGGTCTTTGTTGCTGCTCGCAGGCTTTCTCTAGTTCTGGCGAGCGGGGGCTACTCTTCGTTGTGGCACGAGGGCTTCTCATTGTGGTGGCTTGTCTTGTTGCGGAGCACGGGCTCTAGGCGCATGAGCGTCAGTAGTTATGGCACGTGGGCTCCGTAGTTGTGGCTCACGGGCTCCAGAGCGCAGGCTCAGTAGTTGTGGTGCATGGGCTTAGTTGCTCCGCGGCATGTGGGATCTTCCCGGACCAGGGATCGAACCCGTGTCCCCTGCAGTGGCAGGTGGATTCTTAGCCACCGTGCCACCAGGGGAGTCCTGTGTGTTGTTTTTTTAAAAAAATACTTATTAAACAGCATTTATTTAAAAAAATAAAATACTTAAAAAAATACTTACTAAACAGCATTTAAGTGGGCAAGTATGAACATACATCTTACAAAAATTCACATGTACATTTGGCAAAACATTGTGAATATAACATTATACTCTTAGAATCTAAATTAAAACTATATTATAGTCTTTCAATGTATAAAATCCAAATAGAATAATCCATAACTGGTTATTTGAAATAGTTAATAAAACTTTGAAAGATGCCTAATTTTATCTTGGCACATTGGAGAGTTGGGGCACCATCTAAGTGAATATGTTCGGATCACATCTGTCTCTACTCGTGTCGTGCAGTGTCTATATATACTTGTATTTATCAGCTTGTAGAGCTCACTGTTTGTTGAAAAAACTGAAGTTGGTGTCTTTCAGACAAAAGTTGAGTTTTTCCAAATCATCTTGTGTGATCTGTACTGCCTGTCTAGACTGACAGCTCAGAAATTCTGCTCTGTCATTATGCATTTGGTTGCTTTAAAGAAATGTATCACCGCACCTGATGATGATATTATTTCAGTCTGTCAGATCTTGAGTATTATGCCTTGTAGTAGGTTATCAGTTGAATCCTTTGGCGATTAAATTATTAATAGTGGTTTGAAAGGCTTTTGCCTAAATGTAAATTCATTGCTTGCTAAATTGAGTTTCCCAAGCTTATCTTGATCAGGACATTTACAAGAAAATGTATTTTATTTGGCTTTCAGTATGTTATGTGATGATACAGCTATTTCATGTGAGATATATGTTTTCTTAATATACTTATTGTATTTTGTGTATTGCTTCACTGAAAAGTTTAAAAGATTTTTTTTAATTTTGGGGATTCTTTATAAAAGTTTTACTTGATATACAATGTTATATTAGTTTAACATGTACAACATAGTGATTTGATATTTTTATACATTATAAAATAATCACCACAATAAGTCCAGTTACCATCTGTCACCATACAAAGTTGTTACAGTATCATTGACTGTATTCCCTATGTGTACATTACATCCCTCTGACTTTTTTATAGCTGGAAGTTTGTACCTCTTAATCCCTTTTACCTATTTCGTCCATCCCCCTACCCCCAAAAGTATTTTTATATGTAGGTTGTGATTATACCCAGAAATTATAACCAAAGAAATATAATAAATGTGTGCAAAAACTTGTTTTTCTTCCTTTATAGACATATGGGCAATAGGTTGCATATTTGCTGAATTGTTGACTTCAGAACCTATTTTTCACTGTCGTCAGGAAGATATAAAAACAAGCAATCCCTTTCATCATGATCAACTGGATCGGATATTTAGTGTCATGGGGTTTCCTGCAGGTAATTTATTTATTTATTTCAAAATAATGAGTCATATTTCAAAAACATTCTTTTTGAAAAGCATATTTTAATGTATATTTAGTATTTTTAATATATATTTTTAAGCTAAAATAACTAGATTTTTGATAAGTAACACTATTTCCTATAACAATATTCAATATTTTTTTGTAAGATAAAGACTGGGAAGATATTAGAAAGATGCCAGAATACCCCACACTTCAAAAAGACTTTAGAAGAACAACGTAAGTAATTCCATATTACATATAAGTAATATTCAATGGGAATATTTAAATTAATCCTTTTTTAAAAAGATAGAGATTATTTAAACCAGAAACTTAGATTTTAGTGTATTAATTACATTTATGATTTAAAGAAGATATTCCAGATGTTGTTAACATATATGCCAGGCTTAGGCTGTAGTATTTAAAAACTTTTAAGAATTTAAGGGCCAGTAGATAGTTCAAATGTCTCTTCTGTTTTAGCTTGATAAAGGCTCAGTTCAAGGCCACAACTATGATTTTGTCTTTATCTAGCTAATGACTGGTGACTGAAATGCTGGGCTAGGCAACCAGGAAGGGTGGCAGGAGGAAGAACACATGGCCTGGGATTTGAGTAAAACAGACTGGTGGGGACATGTATGCTGAGTAGAAGTGAGAGGAGTTTGTTATAAATGTGCACACCTAGAGGAAAAGATGGAAGAGGTTCTCTCTTGGGCAACTTAACAGAAAAATTTCAGGACAGGATGGCTTGTAGGAACAAAAGCAGACATCATAAAGAGAAGCAGAGAACGGCACTAATCATTTTGGGCCTCTCTTTTACACAGTCCTTGGTAGGGTCCTTGCCTCTTTTCATCCCTTAGAGAGAGCACTGACATTGCTCAAGGGTCTGAATTGGGCTCTCTTCTCACTCTAGACATTTCCCCAGGCAGTCTCCATGATTTTGATGGCCACAATGTACCATCAGTTATGCTGATAGCTCCCAGTTTATACATCCTACTCAGATCTCTTTCCCAAGTTTCACACCCATTTATCTAATTGCCTTATGGAATTCCAACTTGAATGTCCCATAAATACTTCAAAATACATGTCCAAAACTGAACTCATCATCTGTCCTCCTAAACCTCTCCTCCCACTATATTTCTCATCTTAGGAAATAGCTCCACGATTCAGCTGATTGTTCAAGCCAAAGACCTGAGAGATATCCCTGATCCTTCTTCTGTCTCACTGTCTTCCGTTTTACCCCCCCAGTGTCTAAACAATTAGCAAATCTAGTAAATTCTTTGTTCTAAATATCCTTTGGATCTTTGTATTTCTCTCCATCTACCCTTCCACTGTTGTAGGCCAGACCACCACTGTCTCTCGCCTGGAATCCTGCAGCGGCCTCCTACGTGATTTCTACCTTCAGTCTTCACTCCACCTCACTGTCTGTACTGCAGTCATTGCCAGAAGCACATTTGATCATGTCAGTCTTCAAGTTGCTCTCAATTTCTTAATATAGCTTACAGAGCCTTGGCTTCTACATCACCAAGTTCATCTCCTAAACCTCTGTCCACTCTGTACTCTATAGCCTAGACATCATGAATTTCTTTAAGAGCCTCAAAACCCCTAAGTTTTCTTTGACCTCTGGATTTTTACACATGCTGTTCCTTCAGTCTGGGATATACTTTCCTCCCACCTATTTCATCTGATTAACTCCTTTATTTATCCTTTCTATCCTGACGAGATTTCCCCTTGACCTTCTAGTCTGAGTGAGTTAGGTGCTTCCCCTCTGTACGCCCATAGCATATCCTGTGCTGCTTCTCTTGGCACTGATCACTTTGCTCTGCAGTTGGCTTTTGAACAGTTACCATCTTTCCCTCTAGAATATGGATGGTGCCTATTTTATACACCATTATAGGTATCCCCAGGGCCTGGTACATAGTGCAGTCTCATTATTTACTTGTCAAATGGGTATTAAATGAAAGTGGTTCGGGCTTCCCTGGTGGCACAGTGGTTGAGAGTCTGCCTGCCGATGCAGGGGACACGGGTTCGTGCCCCGGTCCTGGAAGATCCCACATGCCGCTGAGTGGCTGGGCCCGTGAGCCATGGCCGCTGAGCCTGCGCGTCCGGAGCCTGTGCTCCACAACGGGAGAGGCTGCAACAGTGAGAGGCCCGCGTACCGCAAAAAAAAAAAAAAAAGTGGTTCAGATCATTGAAGATACACTAGTAATATAAAAGATAGAGAAAATTAATGAAGGCACTTAATATTTTATCTTAGTATTTAAAGGCCAGAGGAAGAATTTTACATAAAATGATAGTATTTACAATAACCAGAGATAAAAGGAAAGAAATTTTAAAAGATAACTGAAATTCAGTTAGAAAGGTAATAGGAAAAGTTCAGAGATAAGAGCCATACTTCCTAAGCAGACAATTTTATCCACATAAAATCAGGCTACTGATGCATAAGACAAGAAGGAATTTATTAAAAATTAGCTAAATCTAATATAATACATACATGTCACTAAAGTATAATAAAGAAAAAAATTCCAGAAAATGTTATATCAGATGACATAAAAAGTAAACGAATAATAACTTGTTTATATTAGATAAAAAGAACCAAAAAAATTACCCTTAAAGTGAATTGTGAAGGATAACAACAGAAGTTGCTGTAATCTTTCCAATGTCAGCTCATATTAGCTCATTAGAAGGCAAGGTGAAAACAGAATTAAAATGAAATAGGTAAGTTGACTTTAAAAATTGAATGTTTGAATAAACATGGTCTGATAAAATGCTTTATAATGTATATAAAAAGTTTGAGTCACTTTGAAAACTGTTCAGCTCTTAAACTGTAGCAAATCTGGAAGATGATAATTCAGAAAATGACAAAGAATTTATCTTAGCTTTAATACTAGGAAAAATAAGAAACCACAAAGGGAATTGAGCAATAGGATTTCTCAACTTCAAGACCTTTTATATTATGATAGAAACAAATAACCTAGAATCTGGAGTTAACCCAAGAAATCAGTTGATTCAACATAAAGACTAAAGCCATGTTGACAGACTCCATTTCTACATAAACTTAAAAGTTTCTTTCCATTACCAAACTTAATGGCTACCTTGCCAATAAAAATGTCCCTGGTATTGGAGGAAAATAATTGTTAAATTAATATACATGGCAAAGATTTTTTAAAATAAAAATACCTAGTGTTGGCAAGGGTAATATAATAAATGGGCATGCTTACTTATATGCTACTGGTGAGAATGAATGCTTCTCAAACTTTAATGTACCTACAAATCACATGGAGACCTTGTTAAAAATGCAGATTGTGATTCAGAATCTGGGATAGGGCCTGAGTACATGCATTCCAACTGCAGGCTCTCTGGTGCCCATGCTTCTGGTCTGAGGGCCAGGTTTGTGTAGCAAGAAGGCTTTGAAATGTACATACCCTTTGACCTAATAATTCTAAGAATTTATCCTGAGAAGGCAATCAAAGCAGCCACACATAGCTAAGATGAGGCACCTAAGGCTTTCCTAGAGGTTAACTAACTGCCCAAGATCACACAATTGGTAAATGATTGTGCCAGGGTCTGGTAGGGGTCTCTGATTCTCACCTGCCATGCAGTATTGTCTCCCTACGTGTGTACTAGATTGACCTTCAAGAACCTGCGTTTTACAACTGTTGTGAAACAAACATCATTAGTAACAGTAGAAAATATACATTCAGTACAAATAATAGGTTTAAACAGCATTTGGCAAGGAAAAATGTTTATGAAACAATATTAAGTGAAAAAAGTTAGCACAATTTATATAGTATGATTCTAATTTTATAAAGACAAAAATGCCTCTGTGTTTGTATCATATATATGCATGAAAAAAGGACAAAAGAAAATTATCAAAATCTTGATGACAGTGTTTTTTAATTGCTGCTAGGTTGATTGAGTGATTTCAATTTTTTTCTTTATGCTTTTCTATATTCTCTAAATTTTCTACCATGAACATATATTACCTATTTTTTTACCTTTTTAATTTGAAGTATTTCATATATAGGAAAGAATATATATGATGAAAATATGTAGTCTATTTAGAATAATAAAATGAGTAATACCCATTTACTCACCCTTCAGCCTGAGGGGTTGATACCCTGATATAGAGTATGTACCTAGGAAAGGAATTGCTGGGTCACAGGATACTCACATTTTCAACTCTTATAGTTCATGAGTCATTATCTTACAAAGTAATTGTAACAATATAAACTCCTACATGCTGTGTGTAACAATTCTTATTTCTTCACACATTTATCAACATTTGGTTATGTGTTCCTTTTTAATCAGAAAAAACAATGGCTTAACTTAACACATACCATATAGGAAAACCAATCTTGGAACTTTCCATTAAAGATTGTAAATTGTGTGAGTGTTCTTAATAGTGTGTGATTCTCACGTCTACAGGTACGCCAACAGTAGCCTCATAAAGTATATGGAGAAACACAAGGTCAAGCCTGACAGCAAAGTGTTCCTCTTGGTAGGTGCATCTCTCCCAGACTGGGAACTTGGATCCTTTAGCACAGCCCTCACCCCACCCTGCTTACCACGGAATTGTCCCAGCTCTTCCTCCTCTTTAGAAAGAAAGGAAATTGGTGGATGCTGGGCAAAATTAAATCTTTCTCTTTTGAGATGTCACCCTTGACTTTTAGCCTTGTCCAGTGGTTTATCAGCAGAGAAAATTTTAAATTCTAAAAGGGCTCTAATGCTAATGATTTCTGCTAGTCTCACATAAATGTGTCTAGTGTATTAATATTGTGGTGAGCTATACAAAATGGCATTTGATATTAATTCTATTAGACATTAACACAAAACTCAAAACATTGACTTGGAAACAAACTTTTCATGTGCTGTTAATTTCTTATGTGTTATTCAAGCTTCAGAAACTCCTTACTATGGATCCAACCAAGAGAATTACCTCAGAGCAGGCTCTGCAGGATCCCTATTTTCAGGAGGACCCCTTGCCGACATTAGAGTATGTATCCTTCCTTTTCTGTGTGCTTTGCTCCAGGCTGAGGATGTTGGATAGTGGCTGAAAGCAAGAGAAGCACTTGTTACTGAAGTATTTTACTTTCTTTGTTAATACTGCCGCAGAGAAAAACTAGTCAAGAGAGAGGTCCTGTATTTTGAAACAGGCAAAGCTGTAGAGAGGTGTGAATGAAAACAAGTATTTTAGGAATGACCATTAATCCGTTTTACAGATAAAAACTAAAGCTGAGAACAGATGGGACTTTTATAGATGGGTCAGCCAGAACAGTTCACACCAAATCAGTAGGGAACTGAGATTTTAAAATTCTGTGTGTCTACTGTACAACCAGACTCCTCCATTTCCTCATCCTTGTTACACCCACATATATAAATTGTGCTTGGATTTCTTAGAGGTGCAGCTTTTCTTGAGAAAATTATTTTCACTGTTGAAGCAAATACACATTCAGTTGTTTTTAGTGCTGATGAAGTTTGTGTGGAGAAATTTCTATGTCATATATGTCAACTAGCTAACCACAGTCAAGATTTGTTATTGAAAGTGGCAATTAGTGTAAAACTTAGATGACAAATTGTTCTTTTCTTATTGCTTAAATTGTGTTGAGAGGCATAACCAGCCACAGATGAAGAGTAGGAAAAAAAAGTGGAATTTTTTTAAGAAAAATAATTTTTTTAAGAAAAAAAAGTAGAATTTTAAATGAACAAGGTCAGTGATATTGTAGATTTTACGTCATGACATGAATTCTTTTTTTTTTCTTTTCATGGTTTTTAGTGTGTTTGCTGGCTGCCAGATTCCATACCCCAAACGAGAATTCCTTAATGAAGATGAACCTGAAGAGAAAGGTGACAAGGTATAAACTGCACTTAGCAATGGATAATTTAATAATTCCTATATATTTAACCACCTTTTATTTAATTATGTATTTACTTTATTGTAGATGTACTTTGCGATTTGAAATATGCATTCACAGATAAATGAACTTCCTGATTTGTTTTGTTGCCTATTTTATTCCCTGATTCTTAATTCTTGCTTTCTGTTTGTTCATGTCATTACCGTCGCTTTATGCAGCGGCTGCTTTTAAAGCATCACTCTATTCTTTGATTGCAGTTGACTCCTCCCCACACAGCCCTACTTTTACAAATTGATTGAAAAGACTATTATAGCTGTTTTAATGAGTTGCTATTTCCTGTGTGCCTGTGCTCTTCAGTGGGATGTCTGTGACTGATTTGGAGGGTTACTGTGCAATCTAAATGAACTTCAGAGAACGGGTCCTGTTCGGGGCTCAATACCTTGACTTCCGGAGCTGCTGTATTCCCTGGCTGCTCCATTCTCTGGTCATTCCAGTCACTTTGGTGTCCCACAGAGGTCCCTCCCCAGGTTGGTCAGCAGTCTCATGTGCATATCGTGTCATGGAAGATGTAATTTAGTTCCACAGCAAGCTTGCTTTTTTTTCCTCTCTACAAGAATCAGCAACAGCAGCAGAACCAACATCCGCAGCCCGCAGCCCCGCCGCAGCAGGCAGCAGCCCCTCCACAGGCAGCCCCGCAGCAGCAGAACAGCACCCAGGCCAACGGGACTGCAGGAGGGGCCGGGGCAGGGCCCGGGGCTGCCGGAGCAGGGCTGCAGCACAGTCAGGACTCCGGCCTTAATCAGGTGCCTCCAAACAAGAAACCGCGGCTAGGGCCTTCAGGCACAAACTCAGGCGGGCCTGTAATGCCGTCAGATTATCAGGTACTCCCCTGAATTTTGTACTTTTTAATTTTCATATACTGTTAAAAAACTAAATGCAACTGAGTAAATTTTAATGGTCTTATTGGCTATATTCAGTGATTCATGTGTCAGGTAGCATCTCCCCTAGCAAATACAGAGAAGCTCTGAAGGGCTGTACAAAATGGAAGACGTTTATAGGCAGAAGGAGGTGGGACAAGGACACTAACAGAGAGCTGATTGTTTCAGGCCCGGGGAACCTTCCTTTGGGGACTACAGGAGTCTACCAAGTAGATTACTTCTCTAGTGCTGACTAGGAGATTCCAGACTGACTGGGGAGGAGTACATTCCTGGGAGGGGCTGAAACTGCAGTTAGGTTAGGCACTGTCTCAATTTGGTGATATGGGCTTAGCACAAGTGACTCCATTTTGAGCCTGTTGTCTCTTTTTTAACAATACATTTTATAAAATGGGAAGTAGACTTATAGTAGATCCTTTTAGAATTAAGTGGTACTTAACTCTAAAGTCTGACTATACAAACTGTACAATCCTGTTTCTAGGGCGTTATATGAAAATGAAGATTTTTGTCATTTCATGTAATTGCAAGATATTTTGTTTCTTGATTTGATTATCCTAAAACCCTGAGGAGGGAAGGTGAGGCACGCAGCTCCTCCTCAAAGAAAATGTCTCATTTACCCTTACAGCTGCCTATCAGGTTTGGGTCAGAAAAAGACACCTAGATAGATAAGCAATTGAAAAGGGAGAGGAATGGCGGCTTATTTTGAAAAAAGTAAGCAGCATACTTCAGAAGGATCTGCCATCACTGGGAGGAAATAATCAGTAAGTAGCCACATAAACATAGAAGAGAAAGGGACTAAGATTGAGACTTCTCCGGAATAACTGTTAAATCTCACTAGAAATAATTTTGAGACTAGAAAATACATTTTGTTATTAAGATTTAAAAGAAAACTACAATTGTATTACCAATTCAGGAAATTAAAGGTATTACCAATTCAGGAAATTAAAGGAAAAAAGTCTAAGGATTGGTATTTGGAGCAAGAGGTAAAAATACTGGTGAAAACTGTAGGGATTCTTGGGAGAAAAAAAAGTTTTCAAGGTAGTAACAAGGTAAGAAAAGATCTAAGAAGGGAAGGGAATTTAAAGGTTAAAAAAAAAGGTTTAGAACCACAGTCCCTCAGGGAACTGGTGGAGAAGAAACACACAGGATAGAAAACAGAAAACAAAACCACGGGCAAGGAAGACATAAACTCACCGATTAGGAACTGGAAACAAGAGAAACATTAACAAGAAAGACATAATAAATAGCTGTCTGACTGGCCTTACATTCTGAATATCTCAGCACAGCTACTTTGAGAACTTATCTTGGAAGATTCCCTGCAAGCAGAGGAGTATATAGTAGCACTTCCATTGGTTCCAATTAAAGTAATCAAGGCATCAGTTTGATCTGCTAAAAACAGCTTGCTATTTGGGTAGTAGTCATGAACATATTTGAATTTTACTATAAAGTCAGTTTTCCCCCTCACATTAGTTTATTCTTATTATATGAGCAACAAACCTTTACTGTATACTGGCTCATCTTTGTGTCTCTGATTGTGTTATATTAACCTGATTATAGTCGATCATGGACAGATTACTTAGCTCTTGTATTTATTCCTTTCAAATCCAGGAGTTCTTCAAATGCTTTTCTTTGTCCATACTGAGCTGTCTACTTAAAAATAAAATAGCATATCTGTGAAATGGGTAGCTTTCTCAGCTAGTTAGTTGGAAAGACTAGCATGAGGGGTGAGGGAGTCCCATTGCACCTGTCTGCAACTCTCATATTATCAACACATTTGTTCTTTATCCAGTATGGAGGAGCTATTATGCTGAGTCTAATCAGCTAAAGTGAAAGCAGTCGTAGCCAGCTCAGCAACTGTAGGCCTTGTGAATGGAAAGGACTTTTTTTTTTTCCATAATAAACTGACAATAAAACATAGTTAGAATCTGGAAAGGCTTCTTACAACAACACAACTCGTCAGAGTTGTGTAACACAGGAAGGAGTTAAGCGAGATTATTTTTAACCAAGACTATCTTATTGCTCTGTTGTCTTGGACCCGATGTTGCAAGTCCAGCTTGGCTGCCTCTTGTGCGCTGAGTGGGGCACGCTTGCTTATTTGTCCTTTCACAAACCGCCAGTGCCACCT
This sequence comes from Lipotes vexillifer, assembly GCF_000442215.2. Lineage (NCBI taxonomy): Eukaryota > Metazoa > Chordata > Mammalia > Artiodactyla > Lipotidae > Lipotes > Lipotes vexillifer. Next base: position 134,038 of record NW_006778284.1, on the reverse strand, counting down.
CAAGGTCATTTACATTTTTAGCTCCAAGTAATAGCTTTATTACACATGATCTTTCCCACTTCGCTCACAGGAAGAACCAGCCTTCTGGGCATAGCCAAAGACACTGGTTCCAGCTATGCTTATATTTAACCAGGCACCATGTTCTTATTCTATAGGTGAATTTTTCTTTTACATATTTTTTTCATATTTGCCCTTGGTACTATGAAGATGAATGTTTCACTTAAGGTAATAAAAATACATTGAACTGAAATACATTTGTCTCAGCCTTCTCTTGAGAGAATTTTCACATATGAAATTTTTTAAAATTCTAAATGTTACCTGAAGGACTTCTCCGGTGGTCCAGTGGCTAAGACTCCACGCTCCCAATGCAGGGGGCCTGGGTTCGATCCCTGGTCAGGGAACTAGATCCCTCATGCCACAACTAGAGATCCCGGGTGCTGCAACTAAGGTCCTGTGTGGCCAAATAAATAAATAAATAAATTTTAAAAATAAATGTCACCTGAAGTTTATAAAAAGCACTTATTGCTGCCACCCCTACCCAGCCTTGCCTGGCTCTGTCATGTAGGTGATGCTGCTGAAGCCACTCTGGCCTCTCCCTCTGAAAACTCTTTTCTCTACAAGATGATTTCTTAATCACAACAACTTTGTTATTTATAATGAGAAAACTAACAGCACGTCAGTATACATTATGAACACCACCGATTCAATATGCCAAACTGATTATTCCTGTTTGCAAATCTCAGTTATGCAAAGAAAAACTAACCAGAATTAGCCTGTTTCCCCTCTACCTTTCATTGCCAGTGTAGCTTATCTCCCAAAGAAATCCAGCCAACTTTCGTGCATGCCAGAACAGTGGTGGCAGGCTGTGATGTCAAGTCAGCAAAATGTATTAACAAACTAAATTAACTGTCGCTACGATGGGTCAGAACCCGGAGCCTCTGATGAGAATGGCTCATCTCTCCGTCCTGTTGTGATTAGCATCTTGAGCTGTTCCCTTCCTCCATCAGTCACTCCCTTTTCCTGTTTCCTTCTCCTAGCACTCCAGTTCGCGCCTGAATTACCAAAGCAGTGTTCAGGGATCCTCTCAGTCCCAGAGCTCACTAGGCTATTCCTCCTCATCTCAGCAGAGCGCACAGTACCACCCATCTCACCAGGCCCACCGTTACTGACCCGCTACAGCCAGAGCACAGACTCCAGCAATATGACGTCTGCATTGAAGAGAACCAAAAATGCAAACTCTGATGCTGTTCAAAACTCGTCCACTTAGGAGGAAAACTATTTACGGAGCATTTTGCAGGACTGACTGATGTCTTTATTGACTTAAAGAAAATTTTTGTGAAGTTTCCCCAGCACCCTTTCCCTGCATGTGTTCCATTGTGACTTCTCTGATAAAGCATCTGATCTAATCCCAGCACTTAACTTCTGTAACCTTGAGCATTTTGGGGGAGGATTTCCTGGTGCACCTTTCTCATGCTGTAGCAATCTCTATGATTTATCTTTTCAAAGCCCTTTTACTAGGATTTTAATGTTTTAGAAACAGGATTCCAGTGGTGTATAGTTTTGTACTTCATGAACTGATCTAGCAAAACAGGCAAATATGCACCTTTTAAAGCACTATGTTGTTTTCACAGAATATAACTCTTTTGCTCATGGAAGTCTTAAATGGGAACTGTTGCTGTCCCACAGTACTTTACTATTACGTTTTTATTTCTCTAGTTTCAGGGAAGGTCTAATAAAAAGACAAGTGGTGATACAGAGGGAACCTGCAACCAAAAACAGCCTAGATCTTTGCAGTTACTATGCTTTATGCTATGAAGAACTAAAGTATGTGGTAATTTTTATATAACCATTCATGTGGAACTTAGTTCCCAGAATCATCTTATTCTGAATAGTATCCAGTAATTAAGAATTATAATTTTAACCTTCATGTAGCTTACATCTACTTTAAAAAGGGTTTCAAGAGCTTTGATGAAATACAGTCCTCTGGTGACCCACACCAGAAAACTGAAGAGAGTATTAACTGCACTAGGATTTCTTTAAGGAGTAATGTTGATCAAAGGGAAGGGAAAGCTTTTAGTGTGTATTGTACATAAAGTTGGCTTCTCTAAAGAACTGTTGGTTTCTTCACATCTGGGTCAGTTTGAGTAACTTTCTTACATAATCAAGGGTACTCAAATAGAAGCCTGCAAATTAATCTGCTTTTAAAATAAAGAGCAGTGTTCTCCATTCGTATTTTGCATTAGACATAGAGTGACTATTTTTAAAGCATGTTAAAAATTTAGGTTTTGTTCATGTTTAAAGTATGTATTATGTATGCATAATTTTGCTGTTCTTACTGAAACTTAATTCTATCAAGAATCTTTTCATTGCACTGAATGCTTTCTTTTGCCCCTAGGAGAAAACTTAATAATTGTGCCTAAACTATGGGCAGATAGTATACGACCTATTAGATAAGTGCTATTTGCATTTCTGTGATCTATGACTTAGAGGCTGAGCTCTTTCTTAGCCAGCGAAAGACGCTCAGCAGAGTCACAAGGAAATGTAAAGACTTAGAGTTCCCATTGTAATGTAAGGGGCAAGAAACTTGTGTTCTTCTAAATGCTACTAGCAGAACCAGCCTCGTTTTAATGTTTTCTTGAGCTAGAAGAAATAGCTGATTATTGTATATGCAAGTTATATGCATTTTTTAACTCTTCTTTGTGAACTTATCTACCTGGTTATGATACTCTGGGTCCATATACAAGTAAAATAAGTTTTAGACAGAAGCCAGTATACATTTTGCACTATTGATGTGATCCTGTAGCCAGCAAGGACCTTACTGATCTCAGCATAATAATGCTTATTAATAACAAAGACTATACAGTGACACTCATCAACACTGAAGATGAAACTGTTGACATGCTCCACTGGAAGGAATTTCTGATTGTCTCCATAGTAATTTACCCCTTCCATTTTTGCAAATGAGAAATTAGTAGCCCTCTGCATAATGTAGCTACCCAAGTAAAGTTCTGTCCTGTGACCTGAAGCCTCACTGTCATCAGATGCTCACTGCACCCTCACCTCATGCCCAGCATTATGCTGGGGGGTGAGACACAAAGGGCAAGACATACTTCCTGTCCTTGAAGAGCTTATGATTGATTCCATGACAGGAAGCTTTCCTGGGATGACAGACTTATAAATGAAACCATCTTAGAACATGAAGGTCTATTCATTTACTTCTAAACCCACTTGGAGAGAGTTATTATTCCAAATTTTGCTCTGTAAAAACAAGTGTCATGGAGAGGTTTCTATGTTTATCTACCTTCAAGAAAGCCAGCAATTAATATCACCACAGGCATTAATATATATTTGAAATGTTCACAGCAGCCTTTCAACAACAGTTGGGTGTCCCTTGTAGGCAGAACACAACTAAGTGTTTGTAGGAAATTACAATGAAAATAGAAGCTCTGTTCCTGCCCTCAAGGAGAGCTTTCATTTAGTAAAAGACGAACCCAAATATGTGCATGAACCAAAATATCACGCCCCTTAATACTTTATAAGCAACTTTGATATAAATCCTTGTGATATATGCACTTATATGATCACGGGACTACCCTGCTTTCCTTGTATGTAGTGAATTTTAGCAGTAGAACTGATACAGAAACCGTGAGGGGATTTTTTCAGTTGCTCCCGGTGTTCTCCACACAGGATCTAGCCAGATACGCCAATTACACGTGTGACTGGGTTTCTGGTCACTGCACTGGTACTGGCCCTTTCCTCCTGTGCTCTTGCTTGAGAGTTGGTGATGCCCACTGGTGCTCATTACCCTTTGAAATAATTTTGGTTCATAATTTCCTTTTCCTTGTAAAGGGGAACAAAGCCTTTGACATACTTATGGGCCCTAAAACTGTGGGACCTCGAAGGAGACCTGTGAAGCTTTTTGAGGTTAAAATTTACCTTTTTGGCCCCCAAATGACCCCATTCCTCTTTAAAAATTTATTACCATCAATGTCCCCTGAGAATGCAGGGTGGACTTCCAAACCAGGGGAGGTTATGGGAAGGAAGGAAGGAATCAAAGTGAAGGTCTTCTACAAGTCAGTTTTTGAGTTAGCTTTCTGGTAAGTTGTGAGTTTGGGAAAAGGGATTCTAGGGTTTCAGGACAGCTGAGTCAAGGGTAAGGTAGCCTGGTGGCAGGACTGTTACGATGAGGCTGAAACAATCCTTATGATGAAGTAGATCATGCAGTAACATACAAAAACCAAGGACATGTATATTTTTATATCTGTGTGGTTTTAAAACTTTAGTACTTAGAACTTTGACCTTCTGCACTACTCTTCGCTCTTGTAAAAGCAATTTACATTTAAGAATGGAAAGGGATGGCATTTGCTTACGTGTTCACTGCCTCATTCCTGGTGGAGCGCCTGCTAGTTGTATGCCTCTAAAAGGATGCTGTTTTCTCTGCTAAAGATAAAAGAAAAAATAGTTGGACGATAAGACTTGCAGCTTAATCTGCTTTGAATAATTGTATGTAACAGAAACTATACAATGAAGGAATATTCTATGAAAACTATGAATCCTAACCTCTATGGTGTTATCTTTCTGGGGAATGGAGAAAGGCAGTGAAATGGCAGTTAGACTAAAGGAGGCTTGAAGGATTCAAGTATAAATAATATTTTATATAAAACATAGCTGTTTAGGTTTCCTTAATCTTCAAGAATAGTCACAAATATCATAAAGCAAAGTTCACTGTTTTAGGATTTTTTTAAAATGTGTTGTACCTAAGGCCATACTTACTCTTCTGTGCTATCACTGCAAAGGAGTGATATGTATGTATTATATGAAAAAAAAAAATCCTTAATGCACTGTTATCTCTTAAATATTTAGTAAATTAATACTATTTAATTTTTTTAAAGATTTGTCTGTGTAGACACTAAAAGTATTACACAAAATCTGGACTGAAGATGTCCTTTTTAACAATTTAAAGTACTTTTTATATATGTTATGTAGTATATCCTCTCTAAACTGCCTAGTTTGTATTTCCCATAATTCCTATTTGTGAAGTGTACCTGTCGTTGTCTCTTTTTTCAGTCATTTTCTGCACGCGTCCCTCTTTATACGATTATAGACATGACTGTGTGTGCTTTCCACACACTGCTGCGAGGTGTGCACTCAGAGCCAGCTGCCCCCCGCCCCTGCACCCCGCCTTCCAGCGAGGCTTGCTCCGCGGGGTGCAGGATGAGCTGCTGCTTTGGAGCCGAGTGTTTCCCGCTTTTGAGTTGTCCTGACATCCTTTCTGAAATGACTGTTAAGACAAAAATAAAGTACATTGCATTTATTTTATATTCTTGGTTGTAATAAAATTTAATTGACTTTGTTTCAGTGTGGATTTTTTAAATATAGGAAAAACTCTTGTTACAACTTTTAATGTTAAAATTTTATGTGTGTGCCTCGAAGCTTTTCAGATTACACTTGTCCTGCAGAGATGCAAAGTCTCTCCCTGTGAGCTACGGTATGTTATTTTATTCAGGATGCTTATGACGTAAAAAAACCAAAGAGGCAAGGCTTGCAAATACCTCAGAAGCAAAATGACAGTTTTTTTAAACATCTCTAGGGGAGATATCCTTTAAAAAAAAAAAAAAAAAAAATGGGGCTTCCCTGGTGGTGCAGTGGTTAAGAATCCGCCTGCCAATGCAGGGGACATGGGTTCGAGCCCTGGTCCGGGAAGATCCCACATGCCGTGGAGTAACTAAGCCCGTGAGCCACAACTGCTGAAGCCCGTGCACCTAGAGCCCGTGCTCCGCAACAAGAGAAGCCACAGCAATGAGAAGCCCACACACCACAATGAAGAGTAGCCCCTGCTCACCGCAACTAGAGAAAGCCCACGTGCAGCAATGAAGACCCAACACAGCCAAAAATAAATTAATTAATTAAAAAAAGAAAGAAAATTAGAATGTTTTAGAAAAAACAAATAGGCAGCATTTTGTGGGTAGAATGGCATTGGGAGTTTCTCCTTTTATAAGGACATTCTGTTGTACCTGGCTGCCTCTTCTTACAACTTACTTGATGAATCTTCTATGGTTATTCCAATAGTTAGAGGCATCATGGAGTGAACTGAAGAATGTTTAAGTGACATAAACACAAAACTTCATTTCTATTTAAAATAGATATTGCACATGTCCAAATGCTTCACTGCTTGACACAGATTGTATATTTAATACTGTGATACTTATAGGGTAGAGCTTCTCTTGGAAAACCTCTTTGACCACAGCTGCCTTTCTAAGCAGCCACCTGGTTAAGAGAAAGCAGAGGACTGCACAAACCCCTTACCACTCCTGGGAAAATAGCTTGAAAGTATGGGTCTATCTCCCTAGCCAACTGTAAATTCTTTGTGAAGGGTCTGGGTTTTATTCCTCCTGCACTCCTAGCACCTGGCAGGATGCCCAACACAGAGCAGACAATTAACATGGCGAGTCATTAGCATCAGTTTTGTACACTGGCACAGAATTCCTTGATATGCTGTATTTGTATATGGACAGGGATGAACCAATATATTTTTGTTCCATGAATAATGAAAATGCTAGAAATAGGCATTACTTTATTTTTTTTCTTTTTAAAAATTTATTTATTTATTGTTGAGGTATAGCTGGTGTATAATATTATATGTTTCAGATGTACCACATAGTGATTCATAATTTTTAAAGGTTATACTCTATTTATATAGTTATTATAAAATATTGGCTATATTTCCTGTGTTGTACAATATATCCTTGTAGCTTATTTATTTTATACAGAGTAGTTTGTACCTCTTAATCTCCTACCTCTGTCTTGCCCCTCACCACTTCCCTGTCCTCTCCCCTTCCCTGTCCTCTCCCCATTAGTAACCATTAGTTCTCTATATCTGTAAGTCAGTTTCTTCCTTTTCTGTTATGTTCACTAGTTTGTTGTATTTTTTAGAGTCCACATATAAGTGATAACATAATTTGTCTTTCTCTGTCTGACTTATCTCACTAAGCATAATACCCTCCAAGCCTATCCATTTTGCTGCAAATGGCAAAATTTCATTTTTTTCTATGGCTGAGTAGTATCCCATTATATATATATAATGAGATATATATGTATGTGTATATATATCACATCTTCTTTATCCATTCATCTGTTGATGGACACTTAGGTTGCTTCCATATCTTGACTATTGTAAATAATGCTGCTATGAACATTGGGGTGCATGTATCTTTTTGAATTAGCATTTTCATTTTCTTTGGATATATACACAGGAGTGGGATTGCTGGGTCATAAGGTAGTTCTATTTTTTAGATTTTTGAGGAACCTCCATACTATTTTCCACAGTGGCTGCACCAATTTACAGTGTACAGGGTTCCCTTGGGCATTACTTTCTTAAAATAGGTTCATTTCTTGTATTTTTTGGCTGCAAAGTCATAATAAAATATCACCCCAGAGGAACAAACAATTCAAACTGCATTTGAATAAACGATTAGGCCAAGTTAGTCATACTTGCCGTCTTCTTTAGATGCCATCTTTCCTTTGGTCCTCCTAGAGGAGGGCATCTTAAAGCCTCGCATAGCATTTATCTAGCAGGCAGCAGAAAGCCAGCTTGGACAAGCAACACACAAACATAACAGGAAAATTTGTTCATTTGATCTAAATGAGAGAATATAATATAGGAGAAAGAAATGAAAATACTGACTTAAAACATTAATATATATTTAGCACATTCCTCCTGATTTTTCACACTTTCTGCTCTTCAGACTTGTGCAAAGTACTGCTGAATTTTTGTCACACAAAGATGTTATTAAGGACTAGATGTTTGTGTCCTCCCCCCAATTCTTATGTTGAAGCCCTTATCCCCAGTGTGGCTATTTTGGAGATGGGATGTTTATGGACATAATTAAGGTTAAATGAGGTCACAAGGGTAGGGCCCTGATCCAATAACATTAGTGTCCCAGTAAGAGGAGACACAAGAGAATGCACTCATGCTCTCCCTTCGTTCTCCCCACTCCCTTCTCCCTACTCTTTCTCTCTCCCCTTCTTTTTCTTCCCTCCTCTCTCTCCCTCTCTCTCCCCCCAACCCCCCCCTCCCCACCATGTGAGGACACAGCAAGAAGGTGGCATCTGCAAGCCAGGAAGACAGTCTTTACCAGAAACTGAACCCTGCCAGACTGATCTTGGACTTCACAGCCTCCAGAACTGTGAGAAAACAAATTTCTGTTATTTAAGCCATCTAGTCTATGGTATTTTGTTATAGGAAGCTGAGCAGACTAATACATATTTAGGGTGCTGCGGTAACAAACACCTAAAAATGTAGAAAGGGCCTGGGAACTGGGTAGTGGGTAGAAGCTGGAAGATGTGCATGCTAGAAATATAAAGTGTTAAAGGCAATTCAGGGGGCTTCCCTGGTGGTACAGTGGTTGGGAGTCCGCCTGCCAATGCAGGGGACGCGGGTTCATGCCCCGGTCCAGGAGGATCCCACATGCCGCGGAGCGGATGGGCCCGTGAGCCATGGCCGCTGGGCCTGTGCATCTGGAGCCTGTGCTCCACACGGGGAGAGGCCGCAGCGGTGAGAGGCCCGCGTACCGCAAAAAAAAAAAAGGCAATTCAGAAAGAAAAGACAGCTGGAGAGAAAGCTTCCATCTTCTTAGGATAAAGAACATAAATAATCATGAACAGAATGTTGGTAGAAACACAGACATTAAATGACATTCTGGTAAGCTCTCAGATGAAACTGAGAAACAGGTCATTGGAAACTGGAGAAAAGGCAATCCTTGTTACAAAGTGGCAAAGAACTTAGCTGAACTGTGCTCTAGTGTTTTGTAAGAGGTAGAATTTTTGAGCAACGAAATTGCTCTTAAAAGATCTCTCTTTGGGCGGAGGGGAAGTTGGCGGAAGAGTAGGACGCGGAAATCACCTTCCTCCCCACAGATACACCAGAAATACATCTACATGTGGAACAACTCCTACAGAACACCTACTGAATGCTGGCAGAAGACCTCAGACCTCCCAAAAGGCAAGAAACTCCCCAGGTACCTGGGTAGGGCAAAAGAAAAAAAGAAAAACAGAGACAGAAGAAGAGGGACGGGACCTGCACCAGTGGGAGGGAGCTGTGAAGGAGGAAAGGTTTCCACACACTAGAAGGCCCCTTCGCGGGCAGAGACTGCGGGTGGCGGAGGGGGGAGCTTCGGAGCCGCGGAGGAGAGCGCAGCCACAGGGGTGCGGAGGGCAAAGCGGAGAGATTCCCGCACGGAGGATCGGTGCCGACTGGCACTCCGAGAGGCTTGTCTGCTCGCCCGCCAGGGCGGGTGGGGCTGCAAGCTGCGGCTCGGGCTTTGGTCGGAGCGCAGAGCGAGGACTGGGTTTGGCGGCGAGAACACAGCCTGAAAGGGTTAGTGCACCACGGCTAGCCGGGAGGGAGTCCGGGAAAAGGTCTGGAGCTGCCGAAGAGGCAAGAGACATTTCTTCCCTCTTTTTTTCCTGGTGCGCGAGGAGAGGGGATTAAGAGCGCTGCTTAAAGGAGCTCCAGAGACGGGCAGAAGCCGCGGCTAAAAGCGTGGACCCCAGAGACGGTCGCGAGCCACGGCTAAAAGTGCGGACCCAAGAGACGCGCAGGAGACGCTAAGGCTGCTGCTGCCGCCACCAAGGGGCCTGTGTGCGAGCACAGGTCACTATCCACACCCCTCTTCCAGGGAGCCTGTGCAGCCCGCCACTGCCACAGTCCCGGGATCCAGGGACAACTGCCCCCGGAGAATGCACGGTGGACCTCAGGCTGCTGCAACGTCACGCCGGCCTCTGCCACCACAGGCTTGCCCTCCGTGCCCCTCCCTCCCCCCGCCCTGAGTGAGCCAGAGCCCCCACATCAGCGGCTCCTTTAACCCCGTCCTGTCCGAGCGAAGAACAGACGCCCTCCGGCGACCTACACGCAGAGGCGGGGCCAAATCCAAAGGTGAGCCCCTGGGAGCTGTGAGAACAAAGAAGACAAAGGGAAATCTCTCCCAGCAGCCTCAGAAGCAGCGGATTAAAGCTCCACAATCAACTTGATGTACGCTGCATCTGTGGAATACCTGAATAGACAACGAATCATCCCAAATTAAGGAGGTGGACTTTGAGAGCAAGATTTATGATGTTTTCCCCTTTTCCTCTTTTTGTGAGTGTGTATGTGTATGCTTCTGTGTGAGATTTTGTCTGTACAGCTCAGCTTCCACCATTTGTCCTAGGGTTCTATCCGTCCATTTTTTAAAAAAATTTTTTTTCTTAATAATTAATTTTAATAACTTTATTTTATTTTACTTTATCTTACTTAACTTCTTTCTTTCCTTCCTTCCTTCCTTCCTTCCTTCCCTCCTTTAGACAACGAATAATCCCAAATTGAGGAGGTGGGCTTTGAGAGCAAGATTTATGATTTTTTCCCCTTTACCTCTTTTTGTGAGTGTGTATGTGTATGCTTCTGTGTGAGATTTTGTCTGTATAGCACTGCTTCCACCATTTGTCCTAAGGTTCTATCCGTCCGTTTTTTTTTAATTTTTTTCTTAATAATTGTTTTTTAATTTAATAACTTTATTATATTTTACTTTATTTTACTTTATCTTCTTCCTTTCTTTCCTTTTTCCTTCCTTCCCTCCTTCCGTCCTTCCTTCCTTCCTCCCACCATCCCTCCCTCCCTCATTTCTTTCTTTCCTTTTCTTCTTTCTTTCTTTCTTTCTTTTCTTTCTTTATTCCTACTTCTACTAATTCTTTCTTTCTACTTTTTCTCCCATTTATTCTGAGCCGTGTGGATGAAAGGCTCTTGGTGCTGCAGCCAGGAGTCAGTGCTGTGCCTCTGAGGTGGGAGGGCCAACTTCAGGACACTGGTCAACAAGAGAACTCCCAGCTCCACATATATCAAATGGCGAAAATCTCCCAGAGATCTCCATCTCAACACCAGCACCCAGCTTCACTCAACGACCAGCAAGCTACAGTGCTGGACAACCTATGCCAAACAACTAGCAAGACAGGAACACAACCCCACCCATTAGCACAGAGGCTGCCTAAAATCATAATAAGGCCACAGACACCCCAAAACACACCACCGGACGTGGACCTGCCCACCAGAGAGACAAGATCCAGCCTCATCCACCAGAACACAGGCACTAGTCCCCTCCACCAGGAAGCCTACACAACCCACTGAACCAACTTTAGCCACTGGGGACAGACATCAAAAACAAGAGAAACTACGAACCTGCAGCCTGCATAAAGGAGACCCCAAACACAGTAAGATAAGCAAAATGAGAAGACAGAAAAACAGCAGATGAAGGAGCAAGATAAAAACTCACCAGACCTACCTAACAAATGAAGAGGAAATAGGCAGTCTACCTGAAAAAGAATTCAGAATAATGATAGTAAAGATGATCCAAAATCTTGGAAATAGAATGGACAAAATGCAAGAAACAGTTAACAAGGACCTAGAAGAAATAAAGATGAAACAGACAATGATGAACAACACAATAAATGAAATGAAAAATACTCTAGATGGGATCAATAGCAGAATAAATGAGGCAGAAGAACGGATAAGTGACCTGGAAGATAAAATAGTGGAAATAACTACTGCAGAGCAGAATAAAGAAAAAAGAATGAAAAGAACTGAGGACAGTCTCAGAGACCTCTGGGACAACATTAAACGCACCAACATTCGAATTATAGGGGTTCCAGAAGAAGAAGAGAAAAAGAAAGGGACTGAGAAAATATTTGAAGAGATTATAGTTGAAAACTTCCCTAATATGGGAAAGGAAATAGTTAATCAAGTCCAGGAAGCACAGAGAGTCCCATACAGGATAAATTCAAGGAGAAATACGCCAAGACACATATTAATCAAACTGTCAAAAACTAAATACAAAGAAAGCATATTAAAAGCAGCAAGGGAAAAACAACAAATAACACACAAGGGAATCCCCATAAGGTTAACAGCTGATCTCTCAGCAGAAACTCTACAAGCCAGAAGGGAGTGGCAGGACATACTGAAAGTGATGAAGGAGAAAAACCTGCAACCAAGATTACTCTACCCAGCAAGGATCTCATTCAGATTTGATGGAGAAATTAAAACCTTTACAGACAAGCAAAAGCTGAGAGAGTTCAGCACCACCAAACCAGCTTTACAACAAATGCTAAAGGAACTTCTCTAGACAAAAACACAAGAGAAGGAAAAGTCCTATAATAACGAACCCAAAACAATTTAGAAAATGGGAATAGGAACATACATATCGATAATTACCTTAAATGTAAATGGACTAAATGCTCCCACCAAAAGACACAGATTGGCTGAATGGATACAAAAACAAGACCCATATATATGCTGTCTACAAGAGACCCACTTCAGACCTAGAGACACATACAGACTGAAAGTAAGGGGATGGAAAAAGATATTCCATGCAAATGGAAACCAAAAGAAAGCTGGAGTAGCAATTCTCATATCAGACAAAATAGACTTTAAAATAAGGACTATCAGAAGAGACAAAGAAGGACACTACATAATGATTAAGGGATCGATCCAAGAAGAAGATATAACAATTGTAAATATTTATGCACCCAACATAGGAGCACCTCAATACATAAGGCAAAAACTAGCAGCCATAAAAGGGGAAATCGACAGTAACACATTCATAGTAGGGGACTTCAACACCCCACTTTCACCAATGGACAGATCATCCAAAATGAAAATAAATAAGGAAACACAAGCTTTAAATGATACATTAAACAAGATGGACTTAATTGATATTTATAGGACATTCCATCCAAAAACAACAGAATACACATTTTTCTCTAGTGCTCATGGAACATTCTCTAGGATAGATCATATATTGGGTCACAAATCAAGCCTTGGAAAATTTAAGAAAATTGAAATTGTATCAGGTATGTTTTCTGACCACAACGCCATGAGACTAGATATCAATTATAGGAAAAGAGCTGTAAAAAATACAAACACATGGAGGCTAAACAATACACTACTTAATAACGAAGTGATCACTGAAGAAATCAAAGAGGAAATTAAAAAATACCTAGAAACAAATGACAATGGAGATACAACGACCCAAAACCTATGGGATGCAGCAAAAGCAGTTCTAAGAGGGAAGTTTATAGCAATACAATCCTACCTTAAGAAACAGGAAACATCTCGAATAAACAACCTAACCTTGCACCTAAAGCATTGGAGAAAGAAGAACAAAAAAACCCCAAAGTTAGCAGAAGGAAAGAAATCATAAAAATTGGATCAGAAATAAATGAAAAAGAAATGAAGGAAACAATAGCAAAGATTAATAAAACTAGAAGCTGGTTCTTTGAGAAGATACAACAAAATAGATAAACCATTAGCCAGACTCATCAAGAAAAAAAGGGAGAAGACTCAAATCAATAGAATCAGAAATGAAAAAGGAGAAGTAACAACTGACACTGCAGAAATACAAAAGATCATGAGGGATTACTACAAGCAACTCTATGCCAATAAAATGGACAATCTGGAAGAAATGGACAAATTCTTAGAAATGCACAAACTGCCAAGACTGAATCAGGAAGAAATAGAAAATATGAACAGACCAATCACAAACACTGAAATTGAAACTGTGATTAAAAATCTTCCAACAAACAAAAGCCCAGGACCAGATGGCTTCACAGGCGAATTCTATCAAACATTTAGAGAAGAGCTAACACCTATCCTTCTCAAACTCTTCCAAAATATAGCAGAGGGAGGAACACTCCCAAACTCATTCTACGAGGCCACCATCACCTTGATACCAAAACCAGACAAGGATGTCACAAAGAAAGAAAACTACAGGCCAATATCACTGATGAACATAGATGCAAAAATCCTCAACAAAATACTAGCAAACAGAATCCAACAGCACATTAAAAGGATCATACACCATGATCAAGTGGGGTTTATTCCAGGAATGCAAGGATTCTTCAATATACGCAAATCTATCAATGTGATTAACCATATTAACAAATTGAAGGAGAAAAACCATATGATCATCTCAATAGATGCAGAGAAAGCTTTTGACAAAATTCAACACCCATTTATGATAAAAACCCTGCAGAAAGTAGGTGTAGAGGGAACTTTCCTCAATATAATAAAGGCCGTATATGACAAGCCCACAGCCAACATCATCCTCAATGGCGAAAAACTGAAAGCATTTCCACTAAGGTCAGGAACAAGACAAGGTTGCCCACTCTCACCACTCTTATTCAACATAGTTTTGGAAGTTTTAGCCACAGCAATCAGAGAAGAAAAGGAAATAAAAGGAATCCAAATCGGAAAAGAAGAAGTAAAGCTGTCACTGTTTGCAGATGACATGATACTATACATAGAGAATCCTAAAGATGCTACCAGAAAACTACTAGAGCTAATCAATGAATTTGGTAAAGTTGCAGGATACAAAATTAGTGCACAGAAATCTCTGGCATTCCTATACACTAATGATTGAAAATCTGAAAGTGAAATCAAGAAAACACTCCCATTTACCACTGCATCAAAAAGAATAAAATATCTAGGAATAAACCTACCTAAGGAGACAAAAGACCTGTATGCAGAAGATTATAAGACACTGATGAAAGAAATTAAAGATGATACAAATAGATGGAGAGATATACCATGTTCTTGGATTGGAAGAATCAACATTGTGAAAATGACTCTACTACCCAAAGCAATCTACAGATTCAATGCAATCCCTATCAAACTACTACTGGCATTTTTCACAGAACTAGAACAATAAATTTCACAATTTGTATGGAAACACAAAAGACCCAAATAGCCAAAGGAATCTTGAGAACGAAAAGCGGAGCTGGAGAAATCAGGCTCCCTGACTTCAGACTATACTACAAAGCTACAGTAATCAAGACAGTATGGTACTGGCACAAAAACAGAAAGATAGATCAATGGAATAGGATAGAAAGCCCAGAGATAAACCCATGCACATATGGTCACCTTATCTTTGATAAAGGTGGCAGGAATGTACAGTGGAGAAAGGACAGCCTCTTCAATAAGTGGTGCTGGGAAAACTGGACAGGTACATGTAAAAGTATGAGATTAGATCACTCCCTAACACCATACACAAAAATAAGCTCAAAATGGATTAAAGACCTAAATGTAAGGCCAGAAACTATCAAACTCTTAGAGGAAAACATAGGCAGAACACTCTATGACATAAATCACAGCAAGATCCTTCTTGACCCATCTCCTAGAGTAATGGAGATAAAAACAAAAATAAACAAATGGGACCTAATGAAACTTCAAAGCTTTTGCACAGCAAAGGAAACCATAAACAAGACCAAAAGACAGCCCTCAGAATGGGAGAAAATATTTGCAAATGAATCAACTGACAAAGGATTAATCTCTAAAATTTACAGGCAGCTCATGCAGCTCAATAACAAAAAAATAAACAACCCAATCCAAAAATGGGCAGAAGACCTAAATAGACATTCTCCAAAGAAGATATACAGACTGCCAACAAATACATGAAAGAATGCTCAACATCATTAATCGTTAAGGAAATGTAAATCAAAACTACAATGACATATCATCTCACACCAATCAGAATGGCCATCATCAAAAAAATCTAGAAACAATAAATGCTGGAGAGGGTGTGGAGAAAAGTGAACACTCCTGCACTGCTGGTGGGAATGTGAATTGGTACAGCCACTATGGAGAACAGTATGGAGGTTCCTTAAAAAACTACAAATAGAACTACCATATGACCCAGCAATCCCACTACTGGGCATATACCCTGAGAAAACCATAATTCAAAAAGAGTCATGTACCAAAATGTTCATTGCAGCTCTATTTACAATAGCCCAGAGATGGAAAAAACCTAAATTCCCATCATCGGATGAATGGATAAAGAAGATGTGGCACATATATACAATGGAATATTACTCAGCCATAAAAAGAAACGTAATTGAGCTATTTGTAATGAGGTGGATTGAGGTGGTAGAGTCTGTCATACAGAGTGAAGTAAGTCAGAAAGAGAAAGACAAATACCGTATGCTAACACATATATATGGAATTTAAGAAAAAAAAATGTCATGAAGAGCCTAGGGGTAAGACAGGAATAAAGACACAGACCTACTGGAGAACAGACTTGAGGATAAGGGGAGGGGGAAGGGTGAGCTGTGACAAAGCGAGGGAGAGGCATGGACATATATACACTACCAAACGTAAGGTAGATAGCTAGTGGGAAGCAGCCGCATAGCACAAGGATATCAGCTCGGTGCTTTGTGACCGCCTGGAGGGGTGGGATAGGGAGGGTGGGAGGGAGGGAGATGCAAGAGCAAAGAGATATGGGAACATATGTATATGTATACCTGATTCACTTTGTTATAAAGCAGAAACTAACACACCATTGTAAAGCAATTATACCCCAATAAAGATGTTAAAAAAAAAAAAGATTTCTCTTGCGGTGGTGGGTAAGATGGACTGGGTAGGTCCAACACAAGGAAAGCATGTTGGAAGGCATACTGAGGAGGAAGAAGACGCACATTAAACATTTCGGGGACTTCCCTGGTGGTCCAGTGGTTAAGAATCCGCCTTCCAGTGCAGGGGACGCAGGTTCAATCCCTGGTTGGGGAACTAAGATCCCACATGCTGCAGGGCAACTGAGCCCATGTGCTCTGGAGCCCACGCGCTGCCACAAAAGATCCCGTGTGCCACAAGACCCGATGCAACCAACAATAATAAATAAATATAGAGAAGGGCATGTAACTCAGACCAAGGAGGTAGAGAATACTCTCTGAAAGTCATGCTTGTTTCAGAACCAATTTATGCCTGTGTACTTGTTACTGTATTTCTATAACTTAATTACATATTATAAATTAAAATCTGAGTAAGATAAATAAATAAATTAGAAAAAAACACTTCAGACTTTTGTCTTCCTCTGGTCTTGTCCTCTGCATTCATTTTCTTACATGCATTGGTTGGTCCTGGGCACCCACCTTTGAAAGATCTGGTCCTCCAAGAAAATGCTGTCATGTACCAAGCTTTTTCTTTTGGTTGCAAGATCAACCTAAATTAATTGAAGCCTATAGATCTTAAATTATAAACAAGATGTTCAAGATTTGACTGAATTCAGCTGCAGGTGCCATATCTGAGTTGAAAATGCATGATTAAATCTCTACTGGCATCATTTGTAAGCAGTAAAATGCAGAGATCTTAAGTGTGTAGTTCAAAGAACTTTGAGAACTGTATGTATCTATGCAACAAAACCCAAATCAAGAAACAGAACATTTCCATCACTACATAAAATTCCCTCATTCTCCTTTCCAGTCAATACCCCACACTCACAGAGGCAACCACTGTTCTATCAACAAGTATTAGTTTTGTCTTTTTAGAATTTCATTTAAATGGAATCATACAGTTTGTACTCTTTTGTGTCTGGATTCTTTGACATTACATAATGTTTTTAAGAATCACCCATATTTGATATATCACTAATTTGTTTCGTTTTATTGCTGAATAATATTCCACTGTATAAATATACCACAATTTATTTAGTCGTTTGTCTGTTGATGGACATTTGGGTTGTTTTCTGTTTGTGGTTATTATGAGTAAAGCTACTCATATTTTTGTAGAAGTTTTGTTGTGGACATACATTTTCATTTCTTATGAAATTTTCATTACTTAGAAATGGAATTGTTAGGTCATAGGATAGCTTTTCTCTTTAAAAGAAACTGCCAAAGAGTCTTCTAATTTTGTATCGTTTTCTACTCTGTGAGTAGTGCATGAGAATTCCAGTTGCTTTACATTTTCAGTAACATTTAATATTGTCAATCTTTTCATAAATCGTACCAACGTTCTCTTAGGTCAGCCTCCCAAGTCAATAAAATTAGAACAAAAATAAACAAATGGGACCTAATCAAACTTACAAGCTTTTACACAGCAAAGGAAACCATAAACAAAATGAAAAGACAACCTATATAGAATGGGAGAAAATATTTGCAAATGATGAGACCAACAGGGATTAATTTCCAAAATATACAAACAGTTCATACAACTCAACAACAAAAAGACAAACAACCCTATCAAAAAATGGACAGAAGTCCTAAATAGACATTTCTCCAAAGAAGACTTACAGATGTCCAATAGACATGTGAAAAGATGCTCAACAGCGCTAATTATCAGAGAAATGCAAATTAAAACTACAATGAGATATGATCTCACACTGGTCAAAATGGCCATCAACAAAAAATCTACAACAGTAAATGCTGGAGAGGGTGTAGAGGAAAGGGAACCCTCCTACACTGTTGGTGGGGATGTAAATCGGTACAGCCACTGTGGAGAACAGTATGGAGGTTCCTTAAAAAACTAAAAATAGAGCTACCATATGATCCAGCAATCCCACTCCTGGACATATATCTGGAGAAAACCATAATTTGAAAAGATACACGCACCCCAATGATCACTGCAGCACTATTTACCATAGCCAGGACATGGAAGCAACCTAAATGCCCATCGACAGATGAATGGATAAAGAAGTTGTGGTACATATACACAATGGAATATTACTCAGCCATAAAAAGAATGAAATAATGCCATTTGCAGCAACATGGATGGACCTAGAGAGTGTCATACTGAGTGAATAAGTCAGAGAAAGACAAATATGATACCACTTATACGTGGAATCTAAAAAAAGTGTACAAACGAACTCATCTACAAAACAGAAATAGAGTTACAGATGTAGAAAACAAACTTATGGTTACCAGGCGGTAAGGGGAGGAGGGATAAATTGGGAGATCGGGATTGACATATACACACTACTATAAATAAAACAAATAACTAATAAGGACCTACTGTATAGCACAGGGAAGTCTACTCAATATTCTGTAATGGCCTATATGGGAAAAGAATCTAAAAAAGTGGATATATGTATATGTATAACTGATTCACTTTGCTGTGCACCTGAAACTAACACAACATTATAAATCAACTACACTCCATAAAAATTTTAAAAAACGGAAACAAATACCATGCCCTCTTCTCAAGGTATGACTAAGTAAATCTGATTTGTTTTACTCATGAAATGCTTAAATAAATCTTAACTAGCTTAAAAAAAAATGGGCAGAAGACCTAAATAGACATTTCTCCAAAGAAGACATACAGATGGCTGATACGCACATGAAAAGATGCTCAATATCACTAATTATTAGAGAAATGCAAGTCAGAACTACAATGAGATACCACCTCACACCAGTCAGAATGGCCATCATTAAAAAGTCTACAACTAACAAATGTTGGAGAGGGTGTGGAGGAAAGGGAACCCTCTTATACTGTTGGTGGGAATGTAAGTTGGTGCAGCTACTATGGAGAACAGTATGGAGGTTTCTCAGAAAACTAAAAATAGAATTACCATATGATCCAGCAATCCCACTCCTGGGAATATATCCAGACAAAACTATAATTCAAAAAGATACATGCACTCCTATGTTCATAACAGTACTATTCACAATAGCCAGGACATGGAAACAACATAAAAATGTCCATTGACAGATGAATGGATAGAGAAGATGTGGTACATATATGCAATGGACTACTACTCAGTCATTAAAAAAAAGAAATGATGCCATTTGCAGCAACATGGATGGACCTAGAGATTATCATACTAAGTGAAGTAAGTCAGAAAGAGAAAGACAAATACTATATGATATCACTTATATGTGGAATCTAAAATATGACACAAATGAACCTATCTATGAAACAGAAACACGGACATAGAGAACAGACTAGTGGTTGCCAAGGGGGATGGGGGTTGGGGGAGGAGTGGAGTGGGATGTTGGTGTTAGCAGATATAAGCTTTTATATACAGAATGGATAAACAACAAGGTCCTACTCTATAGCACGAGAACTATATTCAATATCCTATGATAAACCATAACAGAAAAGAATATAGAAAAAAGAATGCATATATATTATATATGTATAACTGAATCACTTTGCTGTACAGCAATAATACAACATTGTAAATAAACTATAATTCAATTAACATATATTAAAAATATTGTCAATCTTTTAAAAAATTTTAGCAATTCTAATATATATGCAATGGAACCTCACTATGGCTTTCATTTGCATTTCCAAGCTGACCAATGATGTTGAACATTTTTTCATGTGCTTATTAATACATGAAAGATCATTAGTATCATCTGCTTTTTGTGTAGTGTCTAAGACTTCTTTCCACTTTTAAGTTGTTTTATGCCTTCTTTATATAGTCTGAATATAAATCCTTTGTCAGATATATGCATCACACTTTTTAATTTTTAATTTTGATGAGCTCCAATTTTTCCATTTTTAGTGTGTGTATATATATATATCCTAAGAAACCCTTGATTACCCCAAGGTGTGAAGATAGTCACCTTTATTTTCTTCTAATAGATTTTAGTTTTAGCTTTTATTTTTAGGTCTGTGATCCATCTCAAAATAATTTTTGTTAAGATGTGAGGTAGAGGTCAAGGATCTTTTTTTTTTTAATATAAAATATCTGGTTATTCAGGTACCATCTGATAAAAAGAAATTTCTTGCCCTCACTGAACGGCATTTGTGTCTTAGTCAAAAAAATCAATTGACTGTGCATACATGGATCTATTTCTGGACTCCTCATTCTGTTCCATTTAACTATTGTTTGTCCTAGCCAATACCACACTATCTTAATTCCTAGAGTTTTATAATAAATCTTGAAATGAGGTAGCAGAAACCTTATAACTTTGTTCTTATTTGCAAGGTTGTTTTGGCTACTCTAGATTCTATACATTTCCATATACATTTTAGAATTAGTTTGTCAATTTCTACAAAACCTGCTGGGTTTAATTGTAATTGCACTGAATCTATAAATCAATTTGGGATGAGTCAGTATCTTGAGTCTTCTGGCCCATGAACATGATATACCTTTACACTTATTTAGGTCTTTTTTTCTTCTTAACATTTCTTAGCAATGTTTTGCAAATTTCAGTGTAGAATCTGAACATCTCTGTTAAATTTTTTTTTTTGTTAGTATAGATAGCACCTTAAATTTTTCATTTTCTAATTATTCATTGCCAGTATATAGAAATACAATTGGTTTTTGCATGTTGCCTTTATATTCTGCAACCTTGCCAAATTCACTGTTCTAGTAGTTTTTGTTTGGGGCAGGGGGTGGGGAGGATTCCTTTAGATTCTCTACATATACAATCATGTCATCTGTGAATAAGAGAGTTGTACATCTTCCTTTCTAATCTGATTAACTCTCATTTCTTTTTCTTGCCTAAATGCATGGATTAGCACTTCCAATACAATGTTGAATAAAACTGGTGTGAGTGAATACCTCACAACGTTCCCAATCTTGGAGAGAAAGTATTAGATAAAGGTGTTAGATAAAATTTTTCATAGTTGCCCTTTATCAAATAGAGGAAGGTTCCTTCTGTTCCTATTTTGACAAGTTTAATCATGAACAGGTGCTAAATTTTGTGAAATGACTTTTCTGTATATGAGATGATTATATGATTTATTCCCTTTGTGTTGTTAATGTAATGAGTAACATTGGTTTTTGTTATTGTTGTTGTTTTTTTGGCTTTAAGCAACACAAATTCATTATCTCACAGTTTCTGTGGGTCAAGAGTGTGGTCATGTGGGTTGACTGGATCCTCTGTTCAGGGTCTCACCAGATCACAAGGCAGTAATTGGAACTTCAGTCTTGTCTAAGGCTTGGGGTCCTCTTCCAAGATCATTAATTGTTGGTATAATTCAGCTCTTGTTGTTGTAGAATTGCTTGCAGTAAGTGGAGGGCTGTTAGAGGTTGCCCACTGTACCTTGCCATCTTGCCCTCTCAACAACATGGTAGTTGGCTTATTCAAGGCCATCAGGAAAATTTCTCTCTAGTCTGCTACAATGGAGTTTTATATAATGTAATCACAGATGTGATTATTCCATCATATTCACAAGTCCTGCTCAAGTGAGGGAATTATACAGGGTGTGTACATTGGGGCCTACGTTGATTGATTTTTGATGTTAAAACCACCTTGCACTTTTGGGATACACACAGAAGAGGAGGCAATGTGAAGATGGGGGCAGAGATTGGAGTGATGCAGCCACAAGCTAAGGAATGCTGTCAGCCACCAGAAACTAGAAGAGGAAAGGAATAAATTTTCCTCTAGAGCATCTGGAGGGGATGTGACCTTGCTGACATCTTAATTCAGACTTCTGGCCTCCAGAACTGAGAGAGAATAAATTCTTGCTGTTTTAAGCCACCGAGTTTGTGATAATTTGTTACAGCAATCATAGGAATCTATTACAGATTTTGTTCATGATATATTATCATTTTTATAATTTGCTGGGTTTTGTTTGCTAATATTTTGTTAAGAATTTTGGTATCTATATTTATGAAAGATAGTGGTCTATAATTTTCTTGTGATGTCTTTGTCAGGTTTGGTATCAGGGTTATGCAGGACTCATAAAATTATTTAGGAAATGTTCTCTCTTCCTCTGTTATCTGAAAGACTTTGTATAATATTTGTATTATTTCTTCCTTAAATATTTGTTAGAAGAAATCAGTGAGGCCTGAGGCCTGGAATTTTCTTTATGAGAAGAATTTTAAGTATAAATTTGATTACTTTTTTTTTAAAGATTTATTTTTTTTTTTTTTATGTGGACCATTTTTTGAAAGTCTTTATTGAATTTGTTACAATATTGCTTCTGTTTTATGTTTTGGTTTTTTGGCCGTCAGGTATGTGGGATCCTTACCTCCCTGACCAGAGATCAAACAACGTACCCCTTGCTTTGGAAGGCAAAGCCTTAACCATTGGACCACCAGCTAAGTCCCAAGTTTGATTACTTTAAAGGATATAGAGCGGTGCAGATTTTCTGTTTCTTATTGAGTCAGTTTTAAGCTGTATTTTTCAATGAATTTATTTCATCTAAGTTGTAACTATTTCTCTTAAGATGTATATTTACACATGGAACTGTCAAGTCAAAAGGAATGAGTATTTTAAATTATGACAACATTTATTGAGCTAACATTTAGTGAGCACTGCTATATACACTTTGCATATATTAACTCATTTAATTCTCACAACAACTGTATGAGGTGTGTATTATTATTGTCCCCATTTCTAATTAATGAAAAACAAGTGAGACAGAAAGGTTAAGTAACTTGTATGAGTCACACAGCTGATAAACATCAGAGCTAAGCTCCTAACCACTTACACCAGTGCTTCTCAAAATGTACTCCCTGGACCAGCATCATCAGCATCTTCTGGGAACTTGTTAGAAATGCAAATTCTCAGACTCCACCCCATATCACAATATCAGAAACTCTGGGGGTGGTGCTCAGCAATTTGTGTTTTAATGAGCCTCCATGTGATTCTGATGCATGCAAAAGTTTGAGAACCACTGACTTATACCACACTCTTCTCACACATATTCCCAAATTACCTTCCGAAAAGGCTATTAATTTACTTCTAACAGTAGTGAATGAGTGCCCATATCCCTCGGCCTTACCAAACTCACTGTGAGCAATCTTTATACACCAGTCTGATAGACAAAGAGTAGTATCTTGTCTCTTTAAAAAAGTATTTCAATCCTCCTTCCAGTGAGAGAGACAGGTTCTGCCCCTTCTCCTGTTCTGCTTGGGCTTCCTTTCTTCTGCATGGCTTCTGGCTCTACTGACCTTCCATTTTGGGGGGTTATCAATCCTAAAAGTTCTGACCTTGCCAGGCAACCATGTGGTGCTTAGCTTGAGTCCTAAGTCAATCTCATTCTTTGGGAGTAGGGAGAAACAAATAGGAAGTTAATTAATACTTTGCATCATGGTGCCAGTGTGCTGAACAGCAGTGGGGATGATACAGGAGCGGCAAAGATCTGTAGTCACCCCAAGTGATAGCTTCAAAAGGGTTTGGGGGACCTAATCCCCAATCTCAAGATTTTTTTGAGAGAGGATACCTTTCTAATGTCCAAGAGCAGAAAAACCTTGGTTAACAAGGGTTCCCATGAATTGATTTCATGGTGTTTCCCATTATATTTTCACCACATTGCAGAAAAGCACATAGATGTTGAGCTGGTTAAATCTCACAGGGCTAATCCCACTTATGGTCCCTAATAATTATTGAGTTGTAATATGCACCTCCACATCAGCCATATCAACACAGCATAACAGAAAAAACATGGATTTTGGAGACAGACTTAGGCTTGAAACCCAGCCCTTCTGCCTCTGAGATGTGTGGTCTTGGATAAGTTACTGAACCTCTTTGATCCTGTTTTATCATCTATATAGTGCCAAAAACAGCACCTATCTCACAGTTTAAGGATTAAATAAGATAATATGTGTTGTGCCCAGCAGAGTGCCTGGCCCATAGGAGACAATAAATGGATGCCATTGGTTTTCTCTTTCCTCTGCAATTTCTGTGTGCTTGAATGTGTGTTTCTAGTATAAATGATACGTTTAATACCCTTTGATGATCTCTTTGGACAGATGACATCTACATCTGTGCAGACTACTAGGTCGGCCACTTGCAGGTCAAGAAGGACACCGCCCTTCATGCCAAGGAGCGCTCTTACAAGCGGAGGGTTATGTAACAGGCACCAGGGCTTAGCTTTTTCAATGAAACTCTATCAAAAAAGGAGGGACTCCTTCCTTGTGTTTTGGTAGCTGCACCCATCACCTCTTTTTTTTTTTCTACCTCAACAAGAAGTTCATTAAATTGTGTTTCCATATACCATTTATAGCTGTAGTTATACCAATGAGAGCAACTCTCATTTCTGGACAAGCAATTGCAGCATGAAGCAGAAGCCGCCCACCCAGTCTGGATGCAAAGAGTATATAATCCCTCCCTTTCTCCACTGCGGTTCTCATAAATTACCACCTGTGCTTCCAACTCCCGAGTGATCAGATCTCATAAAGACATGGTCCAGAAATGGGCAAAACTCAACTACCAATACTTTCGTAGCATTCACATGTGAAAGATCTCCAGGAACAAAAATAACTCCTAAGTTTTGCCTTTTAGCCTCTATAGGCTAGGTTTGGAAGGTCTGGCCCACTAAGGGGAGAGGAGGGAAGACATAAGAGAAAGAGATCCTCTCACCGTGACCACACAAGGAGTCCCTCTGAGAAGAGCAGCCCGTAGTGGGTGAGTCTGGCAATTCCAGAACTCCAGCCTGCCGGTGAGTGCCATTGCGAAAAGGGCTGATGGAGCTGGAGCAGTCTGGGCCCAAACTCCAAACCAATAAAACAAAGTTCCCTTCCAAAAAGTCCTGCACTTAGGAGAAACTGCTGGAAGCATCATCCAAATTGAACAAGGCATGGGCAGCAAGGCCAAAGGAAAGAGCAGGTCCAAGTGAAAACAGGGGAGGGAGCAGGAGAGGTGGGTCCAGAAAATCCAAAGTAATGTTTTCCCCCTAACCTATTTGTAGAAACTTAAGCGTTTTTTTTTGTTGTTTTTTTGCGGTACGTGGGCCTCTCACTGTCGTGGCCTCTCCCGTTGCGGAGCACAGGCTCCGGATGCGCAGGCTCAGCGGCCATGGCTCACGGGCCCAGCTGCTCCGCGGCATGTGGGATCCTCCCCAGACCGGGGCACAAACCTGTGTTCCCTTCATCGGCAGGCGGACTCTCAACCACTGCGCCATCAGGGAAGCCCGAAACTTAAGCTTTTTAAATGAGCATTTCAATTCCACTCGCGTATCTAAAATTCTTTTTAAAATACCCCCCTTCTTGATGTACCATTGGCTTAGAGTTCCATACATTTTTCTGTATAAGGAATAGATTTATATTTGCTTCTCCACTCACACTATGTATATAAAAGCTCTTTTGTCATGAACAAGGAGCTTAGCTTTGATTGTAATATATGTGTGTGTATAATTACTTATTTGTAATTCATAGGAACTTTCATTGAAGAAGATAATCCAAAAGAGAACCACCAGTTAAGCAGGGGCTCCTGCCAACTAAACTATGTGAACAGCTCTTGTATGATTGTTTGTAACATGTCCTTTTTTTCTAGTGAGGGTTGGACAAAGGAAAATCAGTTTTTTTTTTTTGCCGTATGTGGGCCTCTCACTGTTGTGGCCTCTCCCATCGTGGAGCACAGGCTCCGGACGAGCAGGCTCAACGGCCATGGCTCACGGGCCCAGCCGCTCCACAGCACGTGGGATCCTCCCAGACCGGGGCACGAACCCGTATCCCCTGCATCGGCAGGCGGACTCTCAACCACTGCGCCACCAGGGAAGCCCTCAACACCCCATTTTCAACGCATAGGAATAGACCTGACTGGTAGGAATCTAAAAACCTATGTATTTATATTTCCCTACATCATTTTGCTATCCTATTACCATTTTAACATTTGGACTTGTATCTTGACACCAACTAAATAGTGCACTTGTTAAAGCAAGGACCACATTTCTGATTTTGTTCATCTTTGAATCTCCCAGGGCCTTGTCAATATAAGGAATGTCCAATTTCACTGTTAGTGAGCTATGGAAGATTAAGGTTGGGCACATGGAATAACTTCCTAAGTGGAAACTTTTAAAATTGGTTAGTGACCTAAGTGAGGCCACATACCCTTATTGTTGGACATTATTAACCATTACGTTGCCCTTAGGGTGGTTTAATCTGTATGACTTGGATAGTCTCTGGATTGTTCCTGTCCCTGTGTCCTGTGGGAAAACAAAATAATAGAAAGGCTGGACATCTTATTTGGAACTCACCCTGGCCAACAGAATTAACTTTTGTTTGCTCTAAAGGCTAAGGAATGAAAACAACGGACCTAGAATCCAGATCTTTTCACCAGATCTAGTTTCAGCAAACAAGTCAGTCTCCAGCCTGCCCCGGTCGCCATGCCCTTTCTAATTCAGAGAAGGGAACAAATGAATTCTGCAACGTTTTTATGCTCTGAAAAAAAGTAGCAAAACGCTCCAAATTAAAACTGTCTAAAATTCTTCTTCTAAATGTACCTGCACATAAAACTTACTAACACCTAACTTAAAATAGTTACGAAAGCCGAATGCACATCCAGTATTCAACTCAGTGTCTCACAAACAGTGTTTCATGGAACACTACCTCGTAGATTTTCACAAACAAAACATGTCCGTACATATGGTCAAATACACCTGAAAAATTCTGGGTTAAACATGAAGTACAGCTGGCGCTGCCCTCCGCAAGCAGCTTCTGCACTAGGGCGGCCGGGCTGTGGCTGGGATACCGGCCCTGGACCTCTGGGCGGGAGGAGTGGCCTGCATTGAACAACAGCGCCTAGACAGCCGCCACATCCTCAGCCAAGACAGGGATACGAGCGCCGCCCCACATTATGATTTTATACACTGGCTGAGTGCACGATCTGATGGCCAGACGCTTGGAAAACACTCGGGTGCTTCTTCCTGAACACCAGCACCCTTCCTTGTCTCCCCTAAGCACCTGGTTCTCCGCCTGGCGCTGCGCGGGAGCCCCTAACAGTATCCTCCCCGACTGAGGCTGCACTTGTGGGGGGGGGGGTCTACATAACCCCCGGGGGCAGGCATGGCCGCTCGGAGCTACCCGGGGGTGCGTCTCCGTGCTGCACCAGCGGGAAGAGGGGAGGAACCCCGGGCGCAGGGCGCTAGAGAGCCATGGAACGGGTTACCTAGATGCTGCCGAGGCTTTGCTCCGCGCCCACCCCCGCCCGCTAGCCTTTCATCTGGCAGATGCATTCCTAGGAGTGATTGCAAACGCGATTCTAGAAAATTCGCTTACTGATGTGATTCTTTCATAAACTGGATTGTTATCCTTATTTTCTACCATTCTCCCATCATAAAGGGAAACAATCACTGGAAAAACCCAAAGTAAAGACTTAAAAACAAAAGCAGCAGACCTGGTTAAATCCTTGGTTAACGAAGCCATTAAAAGCCAATGCAAAGTTAAATTTTTACCTCCTAGATTTGCTGAACGTGGGCGCACGCCTGGAGTTCAATTTCAGGGCTTTAGTCACATGGTGCCCCACCTTTAGCCACCAAAGGAAAGGCTCTCAGCCATCCTGCAGCCTCCTGATTCTAGGTACACAGGGAAAACTTTGGGTAAGTGGGGAAAGGAGGGAGAATGGTGGAGTGGTGGGTGATACACCGTGGCTCCTCCCATCACCAGCTGAGATCAAGGCCCTTTACCCACCTGAGGCCAGGTGTTTCTTCTTTGTGAAAGGCTCTCTTGATGCCTACTCACGTTGTTGGGCTACACGCCACAGGCCTGCAAGGCCTGCACTTGTCCAGCTTTAAGACTGAAGAAAGAGCCCAGAGTCAGAAGCAGAGACATCAATGGTTTGATGGATAGAGGAATCTTACATGTCTGAAGCAAAGTCCTGGAGTGACACCCCACTATGTGCAGCTGACGGTGGGCAGGACATGGTGGCAGTCTTCGCTTGGTGTGGGGGAGGGGAGATTACCAGTTATAGGGGAATTGATGTCAGGTGGGCTCATTAGTTACGAGGGAAACCAGTGGAATGGCATGCCCCTCACTGCCCCTTTGATAGGAACAGTCACCAGCTGGGGCCTGGGACAAGAACAAAGGAAGATCAGTCGTGTATAAGGTTTAGGTGAAACAGGCACTGGTCAGGCAGGGGATGTACAGAGAGCAAGAGAACAGCCATCTTGAGAAGCCTGGCCATACACACAGGTTACTTCATTCGTTGCCCAAATATTGGGGAAACAGCAGAAAAGAAAAAAAAAAAACCAAAACACAACGTACAGGCTTTCTCAGAGCCTTTAATATGCTGAAGACATTGTGAATTTTCAGGAAGTGATATAGTGCACCCTTTTCCATGCTTATTTGACCAAAGAACTCCTTTTTCCTGCACCTCCAAAGAATGCTCTATAGAAAACAATTTGGAAATCCCTAGTAGTGACACACCACAGGCCTCCTCCACAACCTTCCCCTACTTTCTCCTTGCTGTCAGAAGCCTGTTTGGTTCATTCTAGCCTTCCATAGAGGCTGGGTCCCTCCTCAGCTCCAGAGGATGGACAGTGATGAGACCAAAACCAACACATTTGATCTCATTCCCTTTGGTTCAAGCATGAGCATGTCATGCAATTCCGGCTGATAAAATTTGAGGGAAAACCTTTTGGGGAGTTTTCTAGGAGGATTTGTTTCAAGCTAAAAAAAAAAAAAACTAAGATACTAACATTCCATTTTCTACATCTGGACTTCTGTATATGAGTTGGCAACTGTGACCACCAGTGGGACCATGGAGAGAGCCAGCTTCAGAGGCATGCTGAAACACCCAAGATCACTGAGAAGAAAGATGGAAAGGACCAGGATCCTTGAGTGGATTGAATCACTGATTTTACCAGCCCTGCAACTGTCCTATCTTTGGAATTCTCTTCTGGGACATTATAAATGTCCTTATTTTAAAAGTCACTTTATTTGTTTGTTTGTTTTAAATACTTGCAGTTGAAATCATCCAGGTATGGGGGTCTAAACCTAAGTCAGAACCTTAATACCATTGGCACAAGTACAGAACATTCAAAATATGTGTTTGGAAATGTTAATTGTTGAAAAGCAGTAGCTTATTTCAAATTAAGTATCTCCTACCATTATTACTGGGATTTGAAATCTTTATATTTAAAT
This sequence comes from Lipotes vexillifer, assembly GCF_000442215.2. Lineage (NCBI taxonomy): Eukaryota > Metazoa > Chordata > Mammalia > Artiodactyla > Lipotidae > Lipotes > Lipotes vexillifer. The sequence continues at coordinate 104,486 of NW_006778284.1, read as the reverse complement.
GAATGACTCTAATATCAACATTTTTAGTGTCACTAAATTAGAAAATTAAACATTTATTCCTTAGCAACCGCAATGGGCTATGATGATAATCATGCAAGTGCTGCAACAACGAAATCCATAACCAGCCGATGAAATCCCTCAGAGCCTCTTAGGGAGCAGAACGTGCACAACAGCCTGGTGTCTCTCTGTGGTCGCCTGGTGTGTGCTGCACCACGTGAGGGCTAAGACTGTTCTCCCCTTTGCGTTCAACACATTTGCGTAGAGTCCTCCCCGTGTGCAAAGCTCTGGGTGAGGTTCCCCTCCCCTGTCCTCCAAGCCCTACTCCCCCATGAATGTCCTATTTGAGTCTCATTTCCATGAAACCTCCTTAATTCCTGCAGCCTCCACTAAGCAACCTTTTCAAAGAATTCTTCCTAGATGCCCAGTCTGAACCATTTACTTTGGCATTTAATTGTACTCACCCCATAGTTTCTCTTATTAGTTAATTTTTTTTTTTTTTTTTGCGGTACACGGGCCTCTCACTGTTGTGGCCTCTCCCGTTGCGGAGCACAGGCTCCAGACGCACAGGCTCAGCGGCCATAGCTCACGGGCGCAGCCGCTCCGCGGCATGTGGGATCTTCCCGGACCAGGGCACGAACCCGTGTCCCCTGCATCGGCAGGTGGACTCCCAACCACTGCGCCACCAGGGAAGCCCTATTAGTTAATATTTTATCTGGGCCCCTCTGTTGAATGAAAAGTAATAGAGAGAAGGTGGAAGTGATAAGAATATTGTCTAAGTTGATGGTTCTCAACTCTGCCAGACCCAACACCCCCTTTTTATATGAAATACTTTTGTAATGCCATTTATCTATTATGAAATTCATAGATAAGGTAACTGACCTACACATATAATTTCAAAATATATCAATACAATGCCCTAGCTGTAATTTAAAAGAGAATAGGAAAGTAACTTATGATGAAGTAATATCTATTTCAATATGTAAATGACTGGCATGATTGCATTGCATTAGAAGCCACAATGAATTATGGAGAAAATGCAGACTGATACAAGATGTCTTACAACTCAAATACCACATATTATGGTGCTATTAGTGATGTGACTTTCTGAAAGGATGAACAAAATTTGCTGAAGTTAAAAAAAAAAAAAGCCAAAATACAACCTACCTTGATTTATGTGGTAGGCTCAATCCTAGCAATTCAGCATGTATTAAAACTATGCAAAAAATACTTTCTGTTTATATGTAAAGTAAGTTTAGTTCTAAGTTCAAATAATTATAAACAGGTTTTTCACCTAATGAATGACTGAAAGGGTATTCAAAAGTTGCAAGGGATGCAGGACAATTCTTCATTGTGGGGCACCAGTCCTGCACATTTTAGCAGGCCCAGCAACTCTGCCTCTTATCCACTGCAGGCCAGCAATAAGCCCCAATCATTAGACAACCCCTAAAATCCCCACAAATTTCTCAAAAGCCCTCTGGAAGGTATTGGTTCTAGTGAGACCTGCTGAGCTAAACCAAGGCCAGCTGAAGATGGGATTATTATTAGACAATCCAGAATCTTACCCTCAGCTTTAAAGGCCCTGAGAGCCTGAGTTAACCCCATGATGCCAGTTTACTGGTTCACCCCATGGTTCTCAAGGGGGAGCTGCAGACCAATCAAAGAAGGCAGCAAGTCGGGGCCTGGGGTACAGTTGAGGGTGGTCTGTCTGCTTCTTTCTCAGGTGTTTTCCATTTGTTCCATTTACCAGGTGAGTTCCATGTATTCTTCTGTTTGAACAAAGGGTTCCTTAGTGTTAGGAAGTTAATGTTATATATGTTTTGACAGTTTTTTTCCAGATTTATAATTTCTGAGAGAAGATGTGTTGACCTCCTCACTCCATGCCATAAGTGAATGTCCCATTTGGTTCTTGTTTATGATTTCTACTGCTTTATTGAGACTATGTACCGAATCACTATCATCATAGTTTCCTTTAATTCTTTGAACATATTCGTAATAGGTGCTTTGAAGTCTTTGCTAACTTCTGGGCCCACTCAGAGTCAATGAGCTCTGGCAACTACTCAAACTGGAATCTCACATCTTAATGTTCAATCAGGATATTTCCTCCCTGTGGTCAAAACTTCAAGGGAAACCATGTCATTGTAAGTAGCTACCTTTAAAATTCACCATGAGAAATCCCTGTCCAAGGATAGAAACCTCTCAGGCTAAGGCCTTACTTATCAATTCCCAGTCTCCTCTGGGGTAGGAACGGCTAAGGAGAGAGGGCTCTAGAGGGAGAAGGGCGTGTGAACCATGGCTGAGTAGCCTGAGTCAGCGGTCAGGGTCTTCCGGAAGAACTGCAGTGACAGCATCCCCAAGGAGGAAAGAAAGTGTCCTCTCGCTGGCACTTCCTCCTCTTGCAGGTGACCCATGAGAGAGGGTACAGTAAGCCTGGAGACAGAAGATTCCCTGACTTCAAGCTCAAGAGGCTGGAAACTATGATCCATGTCTACTCAAAACACTTCTGACACCACATGGGAGGTTTTTGACACCAAGCCATTCTTCAATTTTCTGCAGACACAAACTGGGTGTTCTACAATTCAATTCTGACAATAACTACCTAGAGTTAGTGAAATCCCCACAGTTTGAGGGCTCAGTCCCACAAGACTGTCCTCTCTTCACAGCCAGTTGAATGTCTGGGCTCAGGTTTGATAATATGATAGAACAGCTCACAGAACTGTTATTTACTACTACCAGTTTATTATAAAGGATACAACACAGGAACAGCCAAACAGAAAAGAAGCACTGAGCAAGGTATGTTGGCGGGCAGGAGCAGTGGTGGCTGTGGAGCTTCTATGCCCTCTCTGAGCACCTCATCTTCCAAACACCTTGGTGTGTTCCCCAACCCAGAAGCTCTCCAAACCCTGCTCAGTTTTGTTTTTGTTTTTGTTTTTTTTTTGCGGTACGCGGGCCTCTCACTGTTGTGGCCTCTCCCGTTGCGGAGCACAGGCTCCGGACACGCAGGCTCAGCGGCCGTGGCTCACGGGCGCAGCCGCTCCATGGCATGTGGGATCTTCCTGGACCGGGGCACGAACCCGCGTCCCCTGCATCGGCAGGCGGACTCTCAACCACTGCACCACCAGGGAAGCCCCTCCTGCTCAGTTTTTATGAAGGTTCCATTATGTAGGCACGATTGATTAAATCACTGGCATTTGGTGATTAACTCAATTTCCAGGCTCTTTCCCCTCCCCAGAAGTTAGAGAGTGGGGCAGAAATCATGCCTCAGTCTTTCTGGTGACCAGCCCCTAACCTGCAACTATCTAAGGGCCCCCAGCCATCTGTCACCTCATAGCATACAAAAAGATACACATCACTCTCGAGATTCCAAGGTTCTTAGAAGCTCTTGTTTCAGGAACCAGGGACTAAGACCAAGTGTGATAACAAAAGATGCTACTATTGCCTCTATCACTCAGAAAACTACAAGGGTTGTAGGAGCTCTGTGCCAGGAACTGAGAATGAGGACCAAATATATATTTATTACATCACAATATCACACTGATGTATTCATCTCACAGTTGGATGCCCTGGGAGCCTGTGTCTGGGTTAGAAATACTCAACTCCTCAGCCAAGTTCTGGTCCCTGACTATGCCTGTGTCTGTCTTGTTTTTTAATCTATCTTGGCCTCTCCTTTTCTGTTCTTTCATGGCTGACCCACCCCTAGCCCCACCTGACTTTATTTATTGGCCATTGAATATATTCCACAGAAGCTTCTGGGCCTGGGAGCTATTTTGTAAATATCTCCTCTTTGATCCATTGACAGTTTAACCCCCATAGAGTAATATTATTTCTCACATTTCCAGTTCCCAAGAGAGCTCACTTGAGCCTCCAGGCACAGGCAACCTCCCCACCTGGATGATGAGCTCTGGAGGGGCATAACGCAGGTTTGGGTCAGGCCGACATGGGTCCCAGCTCTTCCTGACCAGTTGTGTGTGTGCCCTCGGGTGAATAATTTCTCTCTCAGAGCCTAGTGTACTAAGCTGTGAAATGAGGATCATAACACTTACTTCATAGGACTGATATGATGACCAAATGAGATAAGGTGTGGTCAGCACCTGGCTGAGATGTTATTGATAAACGTTGTTGTCTTTTTGGTCTCTTCATGGCAGGGGTCATATTTCCTGTGTAGGTTCCTCCTACAACCTCTAGACCAGTGTCTGGTGCCAGTTGCTGCTCAGTTAATATTTGTTAGGGAAATTACCTGCTGCTGCTCTATTCTGCATTTTTTGTTGATTTTCACACTGTGCTCAGTGCAGTCTTGGGGGTTCTGAGGAGGTGCCCAAGGGCCCAGGTGGGTCAGGACAGGTGAGAATTGATAAGGGTAGAAAGTAGAGGAGGGAGCAGTTGGGTTCCAGGCCCACCCCCATGTTAGCCCTGCTACTTTACATTTTGAATTGGTTTGGGAAATATATACTCTTTTTTTTAAGAAGGGATTCTGTGATTTAAAGTGTGAAAATAACTGCCTTATACTTGGAATAGGGCCTCTCACTGTTGTGGCCTCTCCCGTTGCGGAGCACAGGCTCCGGACACGCAGGCTCAGCGGCCGTGGCTCACGGGCGCAGCCGCTCCATGGCATGTGGGATCTTCCTGGACCGGGGCACGAACCCGCGTCCCCTGCATCGGCAGGCGGACTCTCAACCACTGCACCACCAGGGAAGCCCCTCCTGCTCAGTTTTTATGAAGGTTCCATTATGTAGGCACGATTGATTAAATCACTGGCATTTGGTGATTAACTCAATTTCCAGGCTCTTTCCCCTCCCCAGAAGTTAGAGAGTGGGGCAGAAATCATGCCTCAGTCTTTCTGGTGACCAGCCCCTAACCTGCAACTATCTAAGGGCCCCCAGCCATCTGTCACCTCATAGCATACAAAAAGATACACATCACTCTCGAGATTCCAAGGTTCTTAGAAGCTCTTGTTTCAGGAACCAGGGACTAAGACCAAGTGTGATAACAAAAGATGCTACTATTGCCTCTATCACTCAGAAAACTACAAGGGTTGTAGGAGCTCTGTGCCAGGAACTGAGAATGAGGACCAAATATATATTTATTACATCACAATATCACACTGATGTATTCATCTCACAGTTGGATGCCCTGGGAGCCTGTGTCTGGGTTAGAAATACTCAACTCCTCAGCCAAGTTCTGGTCCCTGACTATGCCTGTGTCTGTCTTGTTTTTTAATCTATCTTGGCCTCTCCTTTTCTGTTCTTTCATGGCTGACCCACCCCTAGCCCCACCTGACTTTATTTATTGGCCATTGAATATATTCCACAGAAGCTTCTGGGCCTGGGAGCTATTTTGTAAATATCTCCTCTTTGATCCATTGACAGTTTAACCCCCATAGAGTAATATTATTTCTCACATTTCCAGTTCCCAAGAGAGCTCACTTGAGCCTCCAGGCACAGGCAACCTCCCCACCTGGATGATGAGCTCTGGAGGGGCATAACGCAGGTTTGGGTCAGGCCGACATGGGTCCCAGCTCTTCCTGACCAGTTGTGTGTGTGCCCTCGGGTGAATAATTTCTCTCTCAGAGCCTAGTGTACTAAGCTGTGAAATGAGGATCATAACACTTACTTCATAGGACTGATATGATGACCAAATGAGATAAGGTGTGGTCAGCACCTGGCTGAGATGTTATTGATAAACGTTGTTGTCTTTTTGGTCTCTTCATGGCAGGGGTCATATTTCCTGTGTAGGTTCCTCCTACAACCTCTAGACCAGTGTCTGGTGCCAGTTGCTGCTCAGTTAATATTTGTTAGGGAAATTACCTGCTGCTGCTCTATTCTGCATTTTTTGTTGATTTTCACACTGTGCTCAGTGCAGTCTTGGGGGTTCTGAGGAGGTGCCCAAGGGCCCAGGTGGGTCAGGACAGGTGAGAATTGATAAGGGTAGAAAGTAGAGGAGGGAGCAGTTGGGTTCCAGGCCCACCCCCATGTTAGCCCTGCTACTTTACATTTTGAATTGGTTTGGGAAATATATACTCTTTTTTTTAAGAAGGGATTCTGTGATTTAAAGTGTGAAAATAACTGCCTTATACTTGGAATAGCTTAGAGCAGGAATTTAGTTTTACGAATGACACAAATGTCTGTATCTTTATTCTCCAAAACATTAGCCACTATAATTAAATTAAATTTAAAAACTCAATTCTGTTCCTCAATTTCACTAGCCATATTTCAAGTACTCAATAGCCATATGTGACTAGTGGCTACTATTTTGGATAGTACAATATGAACATTTCCATGATTGCAGAGAGTTCTGTTAGACAGCACTGGTCTAAGGTTTATATTATTTAAATCATAGGACTTAATTGACAGTGTTCGGGTACTGTGTGCCATAATATGTTTGCAGGCTTAAAGGGTAAGTTGAGTTGCCCATAGATGTAGGTTCGGGTCCTGCCATCAACTTGCCTACTGGACTGGCTTCAGGTTCCCTCATCTGTACCAGGGTGGGTCTGGGCCACATCATAGGTTTCCACCTATTTTACCTCCAAGGATCCCTTTGATTGTTACTTTGTTCCCTTGGACCCACACCCAAGTTTAAAATAAACTGCTTTATTAGGTAATAATTGGCTTACCATCCCACTTTTGTTAACTGGTGCAACCGGCGCTATTTATAACTACTAACAAAAACCTCTGATCAGCATAAGATTACCAGAATTCTTATTTTGAGCTGAAGCAATTTCAGCCCAAAACTTAGAAATGGGATACTGTGGTTAGCTTAGCCTTATCTCTGATAACTGTATAATTTCCCTGGAGAGTTTTTTAAACATTGAAAATAATGTATTGATTGCTCCTCCCTGTCTCTGTTACTACTTTCTCCCACCCTTAGGGTTTAAGGTGCCCAAGTTAAGAATCTCCTGACTACATGATCATTTAAGATTTCTTTGAATTTTTAAAGGGATTCTGGGTCAAAGGAGGGAATGATCCCAAAAGTTCAATTTGGGAATTTAGAAAATCAATAAAAAGAAGCCAAATTATCAAATGCACAAATCAAACTAAAAATCTAGAATAGTTAGACTTTTCAGTGTAGAAAACAGGATGTGCAGTGTGATTGCATTTTAAAACTAAATATTGGGTAAGACTTCTGGCTGTGGGAGAATGAAGAGGTTGGCAAATTCTCACCCCAAAAAATAAAATATAAAACTGGGCAAAATTATAAGAAACAATTTCAAGGCTTTGGAAATCAACCAAAGGGAAATAACAAATTGAGAAACATTTTGTCATGAAAAGCTGCTAAAATTTTATGAAAGAATGATGACAGTCTGTGGCTTTCCTGCCTGGAGCTGCTCTCTCCCCTGTGCCCCTAGCACATTTAGCCTGATGATTTTACCAGGGCAATACTGGCTGTGAAAACCAGCAGCCTCACTATCAGAGGTGGGGTGGATTTGATTTGGAATGGAAGGTGAAAACCTACAACCAGCAGTGTTGTCAGTAAAAGTAGCAAACTCAGTAGGAGTTGAAAAGGAAAACTCACAGCTCTCCTAGCCTGAAACTGCAGTCCTGGTTGAAGTGAGCCTCTGACCAGCCAGAAATGTAAAGGGGAAATCCTAGAAATGAGAGAGCCATAGAAAAGCTATATAATCTCTCCATGCATCCCTGGCTGACCAGGAAACTATGCATATGTCTATGCAAGGGAGAGTCAAGAGAGCCTGGAAGAAAGTACAAGTCAGGCAGCCTTAAAAACTGAGTGAACTCTGAATGAATTCCTCAACCCACACACACGTCCATCAGCAGAGGATGAATCTTAAAAACTTATGGTGGTTGAGAGTCCACCTACCGATGCCGGGGACACGGGTTTGTGCCCCGGTCCGCGAAGATCCCACATGACGTGGAGCGGTTGGGCCCGTGAGCCATGGCCGCTGAGCCTGCGCGTCTGGAGCCTGTGTTCCACAAGGGGAGAGGCCACAACAGTGAGAGGCCCGCGTACAGCAAAAAAAAAAAAAAAACTTATGGTGTTTGAGCACAATCTCTGCCTAATCGCTGGCTGACCACTAAACTATGCAGACACAGGGACAACCCCTAGGCAGCCAGGCTAAAAATTAAATATAAGAACTTAAAACAAACAAACAAAAAAACAACTGAGCAGAGACATTAGTGGCCATACACTTGAAACCGAGCAGGACCCTGTGGGGCTCCTGGGCATGAAAGCCTTTCTGTGTCCCCCTTTCTAGACCTCCCCTGAGTTCCAAAGGGCAGGTTCAAATGGTTGTTAATCAGGGAAGGGAGGGGATGCAGAGACAAGGGAGGAGCAGTCAAGAAACAATAGTGCAGCCTTGGGACAGGATCCTGGTTCCCCCTCAAGGGATACACTTGACAATATCTCTGAGCTCTTCTGCAGAACTAAAACCCCCAACAAATGGAAGATGTTAACTACTTGATGAAGCATTCTTCATTCCAGAGAGAAGGTCAGAGTTTGATAACCTCGAGAACCACAGAAACTCATCAGGAGACCACCTGAGGCCAGATTAAAGGAATGCAGGCCCTCCACACACCCTGACCCCTATCATCAACCCTGCCCTTGAACCACTGCTATAAAACTCCTCACCAAATCCCCCTAGGTTAGGCCACACAGTTTTTAAGGGCACGAGCCTGCTGTGTCCCCCTTTGCCTGTCAAAGTAATAAAGCTGTTCTTTTCTACTTCAGCCAAAACTCTGTCTCCAAGACTCAATTTGGCACCAGTTCACAGAGGCCAGTTTTCAGCATCACACTGCAGAGACACAGATTCTGCTGATTAAGTACAAGCAAGTTAATAAAAACAATAACCACCTCAGGAAAATAAATCAGAGTCCAGAGTTGCTACAGTATATTATCTAAAATATCAAGATTTCAACAAAAATTATGAGACGTGAAGAAACAGAAAATCTGATTCATACTCCAAAATAAATATGACCCATGCTCAGGGAAAAAAAGCAAACAATAGAAACTAACTCTGAGAGGGCCCAGAACTTAGATTTAGCAAGTAAAGATTTTAAAGCAGCTATTATAAATAGGTTCAAAGAACTAAAGGAAACCATGCTTAAGAATTAAAGCACAGGGCTTCCCTGGTGGCGCAGTGGTTGAGAGTCCGCCTGCCGATGCAGGGGATACAGGTTCGTGCCCCGGTCTGGGAGGATCCCACATGCCGCGGAGCGGCTGGGCCCGTGAGCCATGGCCGTTGAGCCTGCTCGTCCGGAGCCTGTGCTCCACAATGGGAGAGGCCACAACAGTGAGAGGCCCACATACGGCAAAAAAA
>NW_006778284.1:22448-95148 GCF_000442215.2 Lipotes vexillifer | reverse complement strand
AAAAGGAAAAAAAAAAAAAAAAAAAAAAAAAAAAAAAAAAAGAATTAAAGCACAGTGTAATGGCAATGACTCAACAAACAGAGAATCTCAACAAAGACACAGACATTATAAAGGAAGAACCTAATGGAAATTGAGTTGAAATATATATAGCTGAAATTTAATAATCTATGAGAGGAGGTCATAGAAGAGTCAGTGAACTTGAACGTATTGGGTTGGCCAAAAAGTTCGTTCGGGCTTTTACCATAACATTTTACAGAACAAACCCGAACGGCCTTTTTGGCCAACCCAGTAGCTCATTAGAAATCATTCAATCTGAAGAACAGAAAGGAAAAAGATTAAGGAAAAATAAACTGAGCCTCAGAGACTGGTGGGACAACAATGAGCATATCAACATACATGTCATTGGAGTCCCTGAAGGCTAAAAGAGAAAGTGGCAGAAAAATATTTAATGACATATAGCTGAACATTTCTCAGATTTGATGAAAACAACAATCTACAGACCACAGAAACTCAACAAACCCCAAGGAGAATAAATAAAAAGAGATCCACATCTAGACACATCATAGTCAAATTACTGGAAGGCAAAGACAAGAGAAAATCTTGAAACCAGTTAGAGAAGATGACTCATCATGTACAAGAGAACAGTATGATTAATGATCAACTTCTTGTCAGAAACCACGAAGGCCAAAAGAGAGTAGAATCACATATTCAAATTGCTGCAAAAAAAACACCTGTCAACCAAGAGTTCTATATTTAGTAAAACTATTCTTTAATAATTAAATAGAAATAAAGATATTTCCAGATAAAGACTGAGAGAATTTGTTGCTAGCTGACCAGCTTTACAAGAAATACTAAAGGAAGTTCTTCAGGCTGAAAGGAACTGACACCAGATCGTAACTTGAATCCAAAGAAGGAATGAAGAACACAGGAAATGGTAAATACGTCGGTAAATATAAAGTTCTTATAAATATATTTATTTTCTTCTCTTAATTTCTTTAAAAACCATAATGGTTTGTAAAGCTGTAATTATAACACTATATTTAAGCTTATTATACATATATATAATATATAAACAACAGTAGCATAAAGGAAGGGTTGAAATGGAGTTATATTGGAGCAAAGTTGCTATATTTTACTGGAATTAAGATTGAACTAGATTGTGACAAGGTAAGAGGTATATTTTAATCCCTAGAGCAATCATTAATAAAATACATTTAAAAAATAGTTTAAAAATCAGCAATAAAGATGTTACACTTAAAATATTTGTTTAACACAAAAGAAGAGAGTAAAAGGGCAACAGAAGAACAAAACAAATCTGCAATATATAGGAATTAAAGAGCAAAATGATAGACATAATCCAATCCTATCAATAATTTCATTAAATTAAATTATTTATCATTCAATGAAAAGGCTGAAATTCTCACACCGGCTATAAAACACAACTCAAAGATAAAAATAGACGGACAGTAAAAGAATGGAAAAATATTTGCTATGTAAGCAATAACCATAAGAGAGCTGAAATGTCTATATTAATATCAGGATATATAGACTTTAAAACAAGAAATACACTGGAGACAAAGAGGTATTTCATAATGATAAAAATGTCAATACATCCAAAAGATATAATAATTATAAGTGTATACCCATCTAACAACAGAGGCCCCAAATATATGAAGTAAAAGTTGACAGAACTGAAAAAAAATTGACAATTCTGTAACTATAGAGATTCCAATACCCAACTTTTGATAACTGACAGAATAACTGGACAGAAAATGAATAATGGTAGAGAAGACTTAAACTGAGGAGAATACACATTCTTTCAAAGTGCACATGAAACATTCTCCAGGATTGATCATATGCTAGACCAAAAACCAAATCTAAATAAATTTTAAATGATTGAAATTATTTAAAAGATGTGCTTTAACCACAACAGAGTTAAATTAGAGATCATCAACATAAAGAAACTTGGGAAATCTCCAAATATTTGGAAGTTAAGCAATGCACTTCTAAATAACCCATGGACAAAAAAAGAAATCAAAAAGGAAATTTAAAAACATGAATTTAAAATCAACAGAACAAAATATATCAAAATTTATGAGATGCAGCTAAAGCAGTGGTTGGGGGTAATTCATAACACTGAATAGCTATATTAAAAAAGAAATATTACAAGTCAATTACATATGTTCACATTAAGAGTTAGAAAAAGCAGAATAAATTAAACCTTAATTAAGAAGAAGAAAGGAAACAACAAAGATCAGTGTAGAAATCAATAAAACAAAAAAACAAAAATAAAACAGAAAATCAATTCAATTAAACCAAAAGTATGTATTTTGAAAAGATTAAAAAAAAAAGAAAAACCTTTAGCTAGACTGAATAAGAGAAGACACAAATTATCAAAATCAACAGTGAAAAGAGGGGACATCACTACCAATCTGATAAAAATTAAAAGAATTTTATGGGAATAACATAAAAGACACAAATTACCAAAACTTACTCAAGAAGAAATAGAAATTCTGTATAAATCTATAACAAGTAAAGTAACTATTGATGTTTAAAACTTTCAGTAAACTCTAGTAAATTATTTCACTGGTATAACTATAAATGGATTATAACCTTTAAAAACTGTGAATCACTGTATTGTATACCTGTAACTTATATAATATTGTAGATCAACTATACTTCAACTAAAAAACAAATTCAAAACAACCTAGTCTAGGTACTGCTGTGAGGGGGCTTTCCAGATGTAATTAAGATCCCAAATCAGTTGACTTTAAGATAGGGAGATATTCTCAGTGGGTCTGATCTAATCATATGGGCCCTTAAACGATGATAGACTTTCCCTGGTGAGAGAGTTTTGAAGCATGAGAGGAATTTGACATAAGGAGGTATTACAGACTGAATTGTGTCTCCCCAAAACGCCTTTGTTGAAACACTAACCTTGATGTGACTGTATTTGGAGACAGGGCCCATAAGAAAGTAATAAAGGTTAAATGAGATCATAAGCCTGGGGCCTTAATGTGCTATAACTAGTGTCTTTATAAGAAGAGACACCAGAGACCACCCCCTCTCTGCACACTCAAGAGAAAAGGCCATGTGAGCCCACAGCAAGAAAGCAGACATCTACAATCCACGAAGAGAGGCTCTCACCAGAAACCAATTCAGAAAGCACCTTGATCTTGGACTTGTGGACTTCAGAACTGTGAGAAAATAAATTTCCTCTGTTTAGGCAACCCAGTTTGTGGTGTTTTGTAGTGGCAGCCCTAGCAGACTACTACAGAAAGATTCTCCACTTCATGTTTTAAAGACTGAGAGGGTCATGTGACTAGGAGTATGGAAAGTGGCCTCCAGCTGACAGCCATCAAGGAAACGGAGCTCCATCCTATAGCTGCAAGGAACTGAATTCTGACTCAGTCAACTGAGCTCAGAAGAGAAGCTCAGGATCCAGATGAGGACACCTAGACTTCAGCCTTGTAAGAACCTGAGCAGGGAACCAGCCATGCCGTGCCCAGATGTTTGCCCTACAGAACTGGGAGTTAACAAAGGAGTTTTGTTTTAAGTTGCATAAACAAACAAACAAATAATTTCACTGGTGAATTCTAACATTTAAGGAAGAAATAATACCAATTCTACACGATCTTTTCCAGAATAAAGAAGAGGAAGAAACACATCCTAACTCAATTTATTAGGGCAGCATTACCCTGATACCAAAACTCTCACCAGCAAAGCCAATTAACAATTCCTGGGAAATAAAAATAGAAGCTGGGCAATAAAATAAAGTCTAACCTGTCTCTTTCTTTTCCTTGGGCTTCTCTAGTTTCACTCGCTCACAGGGTGCCGCACGCAGAGGCCTTGCACCCAGCACATCAGACCAGAGCTCCTGCGAAATGCCTGCAGCCAACACCTCAGCTCCACGGGCCGTGTGCAGAGACGCTGCTCCAGCCCGGCACTGCGATCTAGACCGTGAGCAGCTGCGCAGGCTCCGTGAGAATTCTGCCCCCTCCCCAATTAAGGAGAACCCTATTAAGGAGCCCCACCCACAGCCTGTGAAGAGCGCGCGTGCTCTAGAGCGCAAGCTCGCACCTCTCCTGTCTTTGACCAAAGAGTAAAGCTTTCCTTTGCTTCTGAACCAAACTCAGTCTCGTTCTATTGGCACAAAGGACACCGGGCAGAGGGACCCTTGTTGGAGACCAACTTGAGAGGGTTGGTAACAAAACTAGAAAAAGATATTACAAAAAATACAACTGCAGACCCAAATTCCTCATGAATATATGTGCAAAAATCCTTAACAAAACATTAGCAAATCAAATCCAACAGGATATATAAAAGGATAATACATCACAACCTAGTGGGGTTTATGTTGGTAATCTAAATTATAAATAATAATTGTCTCTAGATCCTGGGATTATGGGTAGTTTGTTTTCCTCTAAATTTCCAATAATGAACATGGCTTAGTTCTTCAACAAGAATTTAAATATTATTATTTTAAAGAAATACAAAGAATTTTCCTCCAGTATTTCCTGGAGTATATAGGAAGTGGAAGAAACACTGATCTGGGTGAAAGAGTCACAAAGTAAAAGCATTTCTCACTTTCTACAAAGTAAAAGATGAAATGAAAGCATGAAACAAAAAAATAGTAAATAGTAAATGTTTACATATGTGATGCCCCCTCCTCTTTCCCACAAACAAGCAGGAGTCAAGCAGAGTTCTTAGTGAAAACCAGGGGCCTCAGCCCCCAAGCCCTTCCCTGCACGATGGGGGGGCTTTTGCATGTGAACATGAATCAGGTTTTGTCATTTGCATGGCACTTAGCTCCTCTTTGAAGGAAATGTGATGACGAAGTCATCAAAGTGGCAGTTTTTTAAAATGGCATGGCATGTGCAGAAAAGAGAAATTCCTAAGTATTAATTCATTCCCTGTTCTTTGTTGGGACCTTGAACATTATTATAAGTAAACAGTTGCTCTAGCACCAGGTAATGAATGAGGTTATTGTGCATTTGGTCTCTGCTGATGGGAGACCAGAACTGGCCTACCTCTGAAAGCACTGGTAGAGATTTAAAATGTAATTTTATTTCATTTTATATTTCGTTTTACAGTTTGCAGAAGGAAACAGTGGTTGATAAACAGAGCAATTTCTCTCCTTATCAATCTCCCACTTCCCGAAGCTCTGGTTCACAGCTCTGGTGACACAACTTCTCCCTCAGTTTGGACCAGAGTGGCACGTTTGGAGACTAAATCTTGAGACAGTTGAGGCAGACCCACTGAGCTGGTACCAGTGCTGTGACGGAGCAGGGTTCCACCCTTGGGCCTGAGATGCGTGGGATCCCTCTCTACTTGGGCCCCCCAAACCTCCCCACGTATTTGACAATGCCCCAAATTCCTTTAAAAAGAGCATTTACACTAGAGACAGAAGGTCCAAAATGCTAATAACTGTAGGAAAGGACAACCATGGGCTGATATTCAAACTAAAATGCAAGTGACTGATAGAGAGCTGTTTCAGAGAGCTGACTGCTGAGAGTTCAAGGTCCCTGAAAGGAGGAATGGAGGATTCTTCCCACAGGATTTTGCCCATGTTTAGAAGCCATCTCTCCACCAGACCTAAAAACTGCCTCTATATTCTTGTCAAAGAACAGCTTTGGATCCTTGGGATCTTTGAGCTAAATAACATAACCAAGAATTCTAAGGTGCAACATGGCTGACTTCATACACATAATTACCAAATTGCAGCTCTCCCTCAGGGCACACAACAAAGTGCCAGAAGCACCACGTACACAGTATATCTCTAATCAAAAGGAGAAGGTGCCAGGCCCGATTTATCAGGAGGAATAATTATATGAAGGACGCTGCTACTGGGCTATGAGCTTCCGACAAGTACAGCAGGAGGCTGGAGGTTGGCTGACTGGGAAGAGGACATGAGACAGAAATTAAGGGTGAGAGCAGTCCATTTACAGGACAAGAATCTGAGGTGTGAGAGGCCCTGGGCTAGGGGAGTGTGTGCAGGGTGGCTGAGGGCAGCCTGGGACAGGTAGATGAGGATTGGCCTTAGAGGAGGCTGCAGAAACCCACTGAGGGCAGGGCCTGGGGTCACCAGTGTGCCAGCAGTTTCCCCTGAGGCTGATTGTGTCAGTGAGGCCCTGACTCCCTTAAGGCTGCCTCAGTGCTCTCCCTGCAAACCCAAAATACCACCCCCACCCATCTCACCTCAGAATCTGCTCTGCCTGGGTTTGGCCAGAGTCAGGACATACATGAGGAACCTGAGAGGAAACCCCCTTAAGGCTTGAAGGTCAAGTCTTACGATTCCCACCTATGATGCACAGCTCCAGGGTCACTGTTCACAGAGCCACGCCTTGTCTGCCGCTTTCCTCCACTTCCCATATCCCTGGTCTTGCACACGCTTCTGTTTGCTGGGCTCCGCAGGCTCTTGTTGCTTTACTTGGCATTTGAGTGTCACTCTCCAGGTGCCCACCTAAATTTTTTCAAAATGCAATGTGATGTAATGTGGTGGTTAAGCAGGTGGACTCTGGTGTCAGACTGCCATTCACTGTGCAGTCATGGGCACTTAAGCACTTTCTGTCTTGGTTTCCCTATATGTAAAGGGAGATAATAACACAACCTGTTTACCTAAGGTTGTTATAAGAATTGAAAGAGCATTTGCTAATGCCTGGCATGGGTCACAAGAATTGGCTTTAGCTTATTTATTTAGTCATTCAACACATTTGTATCGAGCACCCACCAGCCACGTGCTGTCTTAGGTGATGGAGATACAAGGTGAGTAAAAGGAAGCACTGTCCTTGCCCTCAGGAGGCTTCCAGTCTAAATAAGGGATGTCTAGACTCTAATCAAATATTACAATGTAATTACTGCAAATGCATTTTACATGTAATATAAAATATGAAAATGTATTATAAATGTGAGTAACAGGAAACAGTGCTGCTGAGAGGAGGTGTGTAGTACTAAGAGAGTATGATGAGGAGTCTCACTCGGGGAGGGGTGAGACGTGTGAGGAAGGATGAAGGGCACTTTATTTCCTTGATTCCACCTTCTCACCTGGCATCTTGAAATAACCACTGGCTACCCCTTGGACTGTGGTTGATGAAAAGGAGCCAGGTAGCTTATTGAACTAAATCAGTGCCCAGTGATTAAAGCAGGATATTGTATAAACACCAACCACCATAGTGTGTCAGCAAAACATACTATGGCTCTTCCACCAGCTGTACGGACATGGGACAAAGCTTCCATTCAGCTGGGTCTCAATTAATCAGCTCTGGAGTTAACTGCCGTAAGCCCCACTCCTAGAGGTCTGTGGGAGCCCTGGCGCCTGAGGAGACCTTGACCTCTGCAGCAGGTGGGGTGAGCCTTGTTGGATGGGTCCTGAGCATTTATGGGGAATATTTCAGACTCTTACAGTGCCTTGAAGCCCAGAGTGATGAGTCATGACAGAGGTGCTGAGGGGAGTGTAAAAATCCAATGACTACATTAGACATATTTAAAACTGTTCAGACTCTCAACTCTCAAAGAAATGCTCTATATCTTCGGGAGTATGCACAAGAAAGCGGTAACTGTGGTTACCTCTGGGTGGCTGGGATGAAAATAGAAGTTATTTTTCATTGTCTTCTTTCATACTTTTTGAACTTGTATCTGTATCATTGAATCTGTACCATATATCTGTATACAAATATAATAATTTATAATTAAGATAAAACAAATGGTGAGATTTTAAAATAGAACATTGTTAAAAGCCAAATAATCGGATGTAAATTATAAGATACAATGGTGATTCTGGGGGGCCTTTAAAAAAGCTGTAGTTTTTGTCCTTTGGTAACCCTACTAGAGCAAGTGATTAAACCAAAAGTTAGGAATTAGTTTTCATTTTTTTCATGCAACAAATACCTACCATGTGCCAGGCACTGTTCTAGATACTGGGGATACAATGGTGAACAAAACAGATGCTGCCTCAAATTTCCTTTCCTCATGGAGTTTAAATTTGAGAAGACCTAAGTTTTACTCCTGTATATATTACAAATTAGCTGTTTGACCTTGGAATCTATAGACTTACATGTTCCCATCTTTAAAATTCGCATCATACAAGCTCTTAGACAGTTTCAACCATCAATTCTGACTCTAAAAGGTCAATAGTATATAGCAGAGTAGGCTAGGTGCTGTACTAGTTTTCTATGCCTGTCAACAAATGACTACAAATTTACTGGCTTAAAACAATACAAATTTATTTTCTTCCAGTCTGGAGGTCAGAAGTCTGGCACAGGTCTCACTGGGCTAAAATCAGTGTGTTGGCAGGGCTATGTTCCTTTCTAGATGTTTTACGGGAGAATCTGTTTTCTTGCCTCTTCCAGCTTCTAGGGGCCATCCGCATTCCTTGGCTGGTGGCCCCCTTCCTCCGTCCTAAGGCCAGCAAGAGCAGGTCAAGTTCTTCTCACATTGCATCATTCTGTCCTCTTTTTCTGCCTCCCTCTTCCACAGTTATGGACGCTTATGATTACACTGGCTCCACCCAGATAATCCAAGAAAATCTCCCTACTTCAAGGTCATCTGACTGGCAATCTTAATTCTATCTGTAATCTTAATTCCCTTTTGCCATGCAACATAACAGATTCTGGAGATCAGGACTTGGATATCTTTGGAGGGGGTGCATTATTTTGCCTAATACAGATGGTAAATAAACAATGCGAGTCAGCATTTCTCTGACTTTTGAATTTCACAAACCATTTAAACAAAACAAGCTGTCTGGTTATCTATTTCTGTGTAACAAAATCATCTTCAAACTTAGTGGCTTAAAACAACAGAAATCATTTATTTCCCTCACAAACCTGTAATTTGGGCAGGGCTTAGTAGGGAGTCATCTTTGCTCCATGTCGTATCAGCTGTGGCAGTTCAACTGGGGCTGTAGGATCCACTTCCAGAAGGGTTGACTCAGTGACTGGCAAGTTGGTGCTGGCTATCAGCTACGAGCTCATCCAGTGCTATTGGCCTGGGCCTTGCTTCGTCTCTCTATGGGCTTCTTCTCGTGGCTGCTTGGGCTTCCTAACAGTGTGTCAATTGGGTTCCAAGAGGCCCGGGAGGAAGCTGCAAAGCTTCCTATGACCTCGTTTCAGAAGTTCTAGAATGTCACATTGATCACATTTTTAATAAAGTAAGTTTATTACTTTATATATATTTTGAGCCAAGTAAGTCACTAAGACCCTCCCAGATTCAAGGGGAAGAAAATTAGATGCACCTCACAGGGGGAGAAGTGCCAAAGAATTTGTGACCATCTTTAATCTACTACACACACACACACACACACACACACACACACACACAAAATGGAGGAATAACATAGTACTGTCATATTTTATTTTGATAAACAGGAATATGAAAAAGCAAAACCAAAAATGTTATCATCTAGTATATTATCCAATCTGTTTCTTAAAAATACTTTTCTTCTACCCAAAAAGTAGAAAGGACACAGTACCAGAGCAAATGGCAGTTCTTTAAAATTCAGCAAATTTGCTTAGTGAAAAACTTACTATGCTATGCTTGTTTTTCTCATTTCAGCTTAGGTTAGAAAACTAGGTCATGGATAGGGCATCCAGATGGGCCTTGGGAAACCACCAGGCATAAGGCACGAGTGCTTCTGTGGTTCAGAGCAACAGTCCACTGCCACCCCCTTGGCCTGGTGTGTAGCCAGACATCTACGACCCTGTGTCCTGCTGGCTCTGGAGCCTTACCGCCCTATTCCATTTCCAGTGCCCCAGGAGCTGCCAACGGGCAAGCAGGCAGAAGGCTCTGCCTGTTGTCTGAGGTTTGCCTTGGGGCCTCCATGACAGGGCTTTTTTCTGGCAGTGTCAGGCTCTCGGGCCCCATCTTGGGCTTCTTCCAATGTGGCTTTCACTCTGTGAGATGGGCTCTTCTGATGCCGCAGGCCTGGACAAGGCAGTGATACAAGCAGCCCGAGATGTGGGAAGCCTGCCTGAGGCCTCTGCCATCACCCCTTCTGAGCTTATCAGAATCCCTGGGGGAGACTTTCAGCACCGGCCCCCACCCTCCATGAAATCCCGACACCCCCTGGGTACTATGGTGTCTCCAGGTTCCACAGTGGAAATGTGTTTTTAGATCAACAAGGGACCTTTACTTGATCTTCTGAGACCCAGGATGTGGAGACCTCTGAGCCAAGTCAGTGCTGTTTTTCTGCCTCTCCCACCACAGCCAGACCCAGGAAGGGCAGAGGGCCTGGCATCAATGAGGCTGTTCTTCAAAGGATGACTGAGGCTGACCTGTGGAAGGAAGTCACCTGCTCACAACCAGCTCCTCAGGTGGTTGAGGACTGATTTCTCTAGTGTCTCTGACCTGCACAGACAAGCATGTCACAAGTGGGGAGTAGGAGAGTGCCAGCCAGGGAGGCCCGTACCCTCTGGGTCATCCCCCACTCCAAGGCCTCAGCGTCTCGGAGAGCGGAGGCCGAGCCCACTTCCACGCCACAAACGGTGAACAGGGACATTTCCAAAGTACTTAATGCAGAGGGAGGAGCCCGGGTTTATTGTTGACCATATTCCATTTAGGTAAATCGTTCCCTCTTAGAGAAATGACCTCAAAGTGGACTTTTGTTAATTAAAGTGTTTGTCATAGGGCCCCGCAGTGAGGCCAGGTGAGAACCCCAGAGCCAGAGGTACCAAGAAATGTAGCCAACATTCGATTCACAAGTCACTCAGTTTCTTGTACACAATTAGCACATGACACAGGTTTGTCAAAGTAGGGGAAACAGAAAAGAGGAAAACGACCACTCCAAGGAGAAGTCCGGGAAGGAGGCGTCTCAGCAGGAGCAGCAGCCCCAGCCCGGCAGCGGGTCCATGATAAGTGTGGGTGGGAAGAAGTCGCCCTCGGCTCCGACAGAGCCTCGCTAGTGTCCCCTCCAATGGCTCTCAGCATCATGGAGTTGGGTCCTCCAGTGAAGAGGCTTCCAATCTCTAGGCTCAGTGGTCTCTCTCTTTTTATTTTTTGGCTGGGCTACGCGGCATGTGGGATCTTAATCCCCAGACCAGGGATCGAACCTGCACCCCCTGCATTGGAAGTGCGGGGTCTTAACCACCGGACTGCCAGGGAAGTCCTCAGTGGTCTCTTTTTAAGGAGTCTGCCAGTAGGGTGTAATGGATACACCCCAGGGTCTTATCTCTATCAGTTGCTCCTTCTGTTCCAGTGAAATCTTTCTGCAAATGTTACCAAATAAATTCCTTACCTAAAGTAACACTCTTAGTTTATCAAAGATGCTAGCAGTCCTACAGCAGACGTTTCAAAACAACTAACATGGAAGTTCACGCTGGCCACTGTGGCTCCATTTTGAACTACTTAACGTAGCTTAAATCTATGTTTTGCACAAGATGAGTAGGAATCACAACGCAAAAGAAATCACATCATAATATAAAAGTCTTACAGGAGTAAAAGGGCAAACTAGATACCAGTCATTGTCTATTCATGTATCTTGGAAAGATGTCTTGTTTTAATGACAGGTGTGGTGAGGGGATGAGACAATACCCCCTTGGGTGTTTCTCAATATGGGACGTCAGAGAGCGGGATCGGAGGTCACCCTCCCCATCTAGTGATGCCTCTAAGAAGCAGGTCAGCCGAGCACAGGCCGGTACAGAGCCCTCTGCAATTAGCACAAAGAGCCAATTCAACAGCACACAAAGCTCATCCTCCATAATTGTCCTAATTAGAAACATTATACATAAGGAGGCGAAACAATTTACACCAACTCCAGCATGAGCTCAGGGCAATAGAGTTGTTTGTTTTTCAACCCTGAGGCTATATTCACACACGTCTCAAAAAATAATGCACGTGTATTTTAAAGCCTGATATTTTCAGACACTCTAGAAAAATGTGGCAGCAGCAATATGCTGTGGCAAAACAGCCTCAGTCACGACTCCTCCACCTTAACTTCCTCTGCTCTCTGTACTGGTGTTAGGATTTTGTTAGTAGCTTAATATTTCAAAAACTAATTTACAATCTGTTCTTTCTTCTCTGTTCTTGCATAACCTTGAAATTTAAACATCTTTCTGTCTGCTTTTTGTCTTTTTCCACTGGGCGGACTCTGATGATGTTTCCCTTGCTTAACAGAGCAGAAATCAGCATGCGTTTCTGTTTAGCAGCGATGCTGCCTGGAGGAACAAAGTCAGCACGTTACTTGCGTTAACACTGATACGACTTCACTGTTGCTAGGGGAGCCAGAGAGAAAAGACAAAGAGCATAAACCACAGCATCTCAATGATATTTTACATCCGCACTCTTCTCTCCCCTCCTTTGGAGCAGGTTTTTGGTTTCGTTTTTTTAGTTTTCTCTGCATTTTCTCAGTCTGTAGAAGTGGACTGGAATTCTCCACCCCGGCTTCGGGAGATTCACGGGGCATGTTATCCAACCCTACCTGCTATGCCTCTCCTTTTTCTGCCTCCTGCTCTGTTCCCTGACTATACCCACAACAGCTGGTGGATAAGTGCATGGTCTGTGGGTCCACATCGCCTGGCTTTGAATCCTGGGTCTTCATCCTGCGATCTTGGGCCACTTCATTAACATCTCTGAGCCTGTTTCCTCCTCTGTAAGATAGGGGATGTGCTGGTCCCCTCCTCAGGGTGTTGTTTTCAGCATTAAATGAGACACTGCATGTGTGAAGAGCCAAGAACAGAATAAGAATTTGATAAACATGGTTTATCTTATCATTAATATTCTCATGACTTTCTAGATTTCTTTGGTGACTGGTCCTCAGTGAAACTGTGATGATGGAGGATAGCAGTGTGTCCAGAGTACACATAGTTCAATAGACTCCATATGATAAGTACCATTTTCACTTAGCCCCCAAAAGTGTGCTGAACATAAGGAATTGTTCATGGTTTGGAAAGCACATCACGACCTTCCCATACTCTGGGGTTGCTGTTTTAAAACGTCTGGGTAGCCTTCTACTGCCCTCATGAAGAGGCAAAGACTAATCAATGGACAGAATGCCACGCCAGCCCAGCTGTACCCTGCTCCCTCCTTCCTGCCAAAATTGAAGGCTTTTCCTATGGACTGAGACAGGGGTCCTGGCCCACAGCCTGTTAGGAACCGGGCCGCACAGCAGGAGACGAGCAGCAGGCAAGGGAGCGAAGCTTCATCTGCCGCTCCCCATCGCTCCCCGTCGCTCACATTACCTCCTGAACTATCCCCCCACCCCCGAGTCCATGGAAAACTTGTCTTCCACGAAACCGGTCTCTGGTGCCAAAAAGATTGGGGACCGCTGGATTGAGATAAAAATTCTCTGGAGGCATCACCTCAGGCTGTACGGTCAGTGTGGGGAGTATTAAGTAACACACAGTGAATCTGCCTTAAAGACAATGGTTGAAATCTTTCTTCCTTTAGTTGGATGCAAGGTATATTTTGCCATGAGGTTCTTCCTGAGTAAACGATTTCATTTTCCCACGGTTTTACCTATGTGAGAATGCTCCACTTTCAGACTCTGTTTAATTCAACAATCTCTAAAAATTTACAAGTTCACAAAAGAAGTTAAAACGATTACCAAGGTATGTACAGAGGGGTGTTTTTGGACTGCTATCAAATATCTTTATATGCACATATTGTGTGTTTCCCCAGGTGGGCCTCGTCCTGGCCCTGCCTCCTCCTCTGCCCTGGGAGCCAGGCTTAGCTCTGGCCACTGAGGAACTGCCGGTGTAGGAGAGAGGTGGAAAAGTGCAACTGAGCTCTGAACCCAAGAGCAATCGCAAATAACTCCAAACACCAACACTGAACTCACAGCACAAAGACCAGTTCCGTTCCTTTGTGCTGCCTGGAGGCTTTGCCAGATCTTGGGTCACGTTGCCCGGAACCATGTGGTCCTGCAGTGAAAGGCCCCCATTGTAATGACTAATCAACAAGGCAAAGCCAAGGTTGCCTTGTGCATCAAAACCTGGAACGTCCTGACTTTTTACGTGCTGAGAAGTGTGTGCTTAGTATTGTGTTCAAGTAAATGGGGAGGGGGCATTTCCTTTAAAAGTACTTAAAGCAAAGAAAAATAGCTACTTATCTGCTGTGTCCAAATTGGAGGCTTTTTAAATGACCTGAAAAATGGGCTATTGCTTTCATTGTTTCCTTCCTTCTTCCTCCTCCTTCTCTGGGACACTTGTCTGCCTTTCCAAAAACTTCCTCTCATAGTGACCCCAGGTTCCTGTTGGGAATTCTCACCCTGCTGTGTGGATGAACAAGCAAAACAAACTATCATATGTGCTCTGAAAACATGGACAAAAAGACTTGGAAAAGTTTCTGATACAAAATTCCAGCTGGGTTTGGAGTAGTTCTTGTGGGTAAATGATGTAGTGAGCTGAATGTATGTTAAAAATTCAACACCATTAAGAGCTGACTGTTTAACACTTAAGCACATCATCTTTCAGAGGTGGGCATCTGAGTGCAAAAGCAAGACCTTAGCCCTGTCTGGGTGCACCAGTGAACCTATCTTGTCCCAGTTTCCTTCTTTATAAAATGATATGTTGGCCCAGATGCTCTTCAGGCTCCCCTGGGAAGTCTTTGGGGTATGAGCTTAAATTCCAGTTCTGCTACCTGCCTCCTTCCTGGTTCTGAGATTTCATAATATCTTGCAATTTTTCTAGGAGATTGACTTGATAGAGAACATCTGGAGGGAATGGAAGCCTCTACATTATCAATGCAGAAATTGAGGTAAGGGGCCAACATTGAAGGCACAAAAAATGGCAAATGTTGAAATGAGGAAGACAGTGAGACACTGAGAGCAACCAACTCTACTTTCTCTTTGACACAAAGGAGTCTTTATTTGAAGTTCCCCAAGTTCCTTCTTTTCTCCCACGAGCTTACTTCTTTGAAAACAACTTCCATCAGAAGTCAGGAGACCTGGCCCAGTTCAGAGTCTGCCACAAACTCAGCCTGCTCCCTTCTCCCATTCAGTTTCTTCCCTGGCAAATGGGAGGTATGGACTTAGATGATTTCTAAAAAGCTCACCTAAGAGCTAACATCCATGATTCCAGGAATTCCAGGAAATGCACACTAAAACCAGGATTCTGAATCAAGTGAAAAACCAGACCAAGTATTTGAACCAACGATTTTTAGACATTGGACCACAGTAGTGCATGACAGTGATTCCTGAGAGTGGGGGAAAAAAATGAGGTGAGTCTTATGATTGCCCCCAGCTTACTGCCTGGAGAGAATTTCCAGGCCATAGCATTGGGAAAGGGAATATGGGTGGACCCCAGCAGTATTCCCTCATAGAGAAGATGGTGCTGGGATCCCAGAGAGACCAATGAAGCTAGAATTAACAGAACAGAATACTGGAGAAGAGAGAGCTACACGGAGAGAGAACTCTGGAGTTCTACAGAACTCCTTTGAGTTTTCAGATGAATACTGATCAGTGCATGCATATGAGGGAACTGCCTGAGGTCAGGGAAAGAACCACCCAAAAGGATTAGAGAAAACAATCCCTGGAGATCACACAGGACAGGGAATAGACCCCATTTCCACCAAACCAGAGTTGAAGATCTTATAATTCATGGGGCATTGAGTAGAGTACTCACAAGGGCATTGTTTCAGTTGTGGGGCCTTAGACTAAAAGCTGTTCTGGTCCTTCCTAACAAAGCTTAAAAGCAAGTCTTGAAGGGATCAAACTATTTCCAAGTAACTTATGATGTCCCAGAACAACACACAAGAATATTTTTAAAATACTGAACAAGGTAAAATT
Organism: Lipotes vexillifer; assembly: GCF_000442215.2. Taxonomy (NCBI): domain Eukaryota; kingdom Metazoa; phylum Chordata; class Mammalia; order Artiodactyla; family Lipotidae; genus Lipotes; species Lipotes vexillifer. The sequence goes on along the minus strand of NW_006778284.1, from coordinate 79,433 downwards.
TAAACTAGAGAAATATGAAAAAAATACTAAGGCACATCATAATCATATTTCTCAAAACCAGTGATAAAGAGAGAATCTAAAAGTAGAGAAAAAAGTTATGACATGAAAAGAGGAACAAAGATAAGGATTATATCAGAGTTCTTGTCAGAAACAAAGCAAGTGACAAGACAGAGGAACAATAATCTTTGAAGTACGTAAAGAAAAATATTGTCAATCTAGAATTCTATACCCAGCAAAATACCTTTCAAAAATGAATGCAGGGGCTTCCCTGGTGGCACAGTGGTTGGGAGTCCGCCTGCCGATGCAGGGGGCATGGGTTTGTGCCCTGGTCCGGGAGGATCCCGCGTGCCACGGAGCGGCTGGGCCCGTGAGCCATGGCCGCTGAGCCTGCACGTCCGGAGCCTGTGCTCCGCAACGGGAGAGCCCACAACAGTGAGAGGCCCGCGTACCACAAAAAAAAAAAAAAAAAGAATGCAAAAGAAAGACTTTTGCAGACATACAAAAATTGAAATAACTGATCCCTGGTAGACCTGTACTATAAGAAATGTTAAAGAAAGTCCTTCAGTTTGACATAAATCATAGCAATATTTTCTTGGATCAGTCTCCTAAGGCAAAAGAGATAAAAGCAAAAATAAACAAATGGGACCTAATCAGACTTAAAAGCTTTTGCACAGCAAAGGAAACCATTAACAAAACAAAAAGACAATCTACAGAATGGAAGGAAATATTTGCAAATGATGTGACTGACAAGGGGTTAATATCCAAAATACACAAACAGCTCACACAACTCAATATCAAAAAAAAAAAAAAAGACCAAACAACCCAATCAAAAAATGAGCAGAAGACCTAAACAGACATTTTTCCAAAGACATACAGATGGCTAACAGGCACATGAAAAGATGTTCAACATCAACATCACTAATTATTAGAGAAACGTAAATCAAAACCACAATGAGGTATCACCTCACACCTGTCAGAATGGCTATCATCAAAAAATCTACAAATAGCAAATGTTGGAGAGAATGTGGAGAAAAGGGAACCCTCATACACTATTGGTGGGAATGTAAATTGGTGTAGCCACTATGGAAAACAGTATGGAAGTTCCTTAAAAAACTAAACACAGAACTATGATATGATCCACCAATTCCACTCCCGGGACATACTCAGAAAAAACAAAAACACTAATTTGAAAAGATATGTGCATCCCAGTGTTCACAGCAGCACTATTTACAACAGCCAGGACATGGAAGCAACCCAAGTGCCCAATCAACAGACTACTGGGTTAAGAAGATGTGGTACATGTGTATGTATATGTGTGGAATATCACTCAGTCATTAAAAAGAATGAAATACTGCCATTTGCAGCAATGTGGATGGACCTAGAGAATATTATGCTTAGAGAAATAAGTCAGACAAAGACAAATGCTGTATGATATCACTTATATGTGGAATCTAAAAAAAGTAATACAGATGTATATGTAAAACAGAAACAGACTCACAGATACAGAAAACAAACTTATGTTTGCCAAAGGGGAGAAGGAAGCGGGGAGGGACAAATTAGGGGTATAGGATTAACAGATACAAACCACTATGTATAAAATAGATAAGCAACAAGGATATAGCACAGGGAATTATATCCATTATCTCATGATAAGCTGTAATGGAGTATAATCTGCAAAAATACTAAATCACTATGCTGTGTACCTGAAACACACACAATATTGTAAATCGACTATATTTCAATTTTAAAAAAAAGAAAGAAGGAAAGTCCTTCAGGCAGAAGAAAAATGATACCAAATAAAATTCTGGATTGACACAAAGGAATGAAGAGCTCCGGAAATGGAATTTTATTTACTTTAAACACATTACAGGCTATTGAGTGGGACTCTTTTTGTTGTGTTGGGCTTGACTACTAGGACTCAAGAGTAAAGACAGAGGGGAATTCCCTGGCGGTCTAGTGGTTAGGACTCGTTGCTTTCACTGCGTGGGGCCAGGTTCAATCCCTGGTTGGAGAACTATGATTCCACAAGCCATGTGGCATGGCCACACACACACACACACAAAGAGAAAAGACAGAGAAGTTCTCTATCCCTGAGCTGACATCCATAGGAACCAGAGAACCAAGCATTCATACGAGGAGATTGATGTTCCACCAACCACCATCTTCTACCTAACAAGACTAGGAAGGAGAGAAGGAGACAGAGAAATCAGTCTAAAAGTCTGGAGTGTAATGAGTATGAGGAGATGCTATTCCTCCCCTTCCTGTGGGGATGGGAAATGGGAGTAGCCATACTTGGTCTCTGGTGAGGGGGGTTCTAAGAAAATCATTCATAAAGATAGGGTGTAAATTAGTTCCCCATTTGGACATTTAATTAGGAAAAGGGTTTTTTGATTTACCAGTACATCATTAGGAGCAGAGAAGAATCTTGAAGAAAGAAAAGAAGGGAGAAAGAAGGGAGAAAGAAGGGTTGCAGGAGGTAGTCTGAATGCACCCAGTTTGTCAAGGCTGGAGAAAGAGCTCCCTGTGGTTCAAATGCATGCTGCTTAGAAAGTAGTTGGATTTGTGCCATCCCCATCCTAAGACAGTTCTCCCCTCCTCCCCAGGAAGCTTAAGCCGAAAGAATTTGTAGAGCATACATCTGCAGGTGACAGGAGCTAAGGGGGCATGGATGGGCTGAACCTGGAGTTGCCATATCTCTGCTCTGTAAGTCCTTCTAAAGAACCTACATGTATCACCCAGAGGAAGCCAGCATTTGGATGCTTGCCTTCCAGAGAGCATCTGCAGTCAGTCAGCCTGGACCAGAGAAGCAGCAGCTACTACCAGGCATAGCAATTATAAGGCCCGCTGCCCCTTCCCTGTCCTACCTCGTAGCCCAACTAGAGGAACCAGCACTGGAAGGGTAAAGTAGGGACAGGGGCTCCTGGAAATACACCTCCAATCACTCAGGGTCTAGGTTCAAGCTTACATTGCTTAGGGCGGGAGAGGGAAGGAAGTGAGCATAGAATCAAGTTTGGAATTGATGTTTTCAACTGCACTGAGACTTAGTATCTGAAAACAACTGGAAAGTTATGGATCTGCCTAAGATGCCATTAAGAGAGCTACTAACCATTGGAGAAGGTAGACTTGATATAGTACATTTGGGAAGAGTGTTTAAGAAAAATAAAAGGCTTTTATGTCTTAAAAAAAAAAAAAAAACCCCAAAAACAAAACTGTCTTTCCCCTCCAGGTACAATTACTTTTGTGAAGATGCTTTTCATCTTAGTGCTCTGATCCCCAGAAGTGAGTGAGATGCTAATGAGCCCAGGGAGGCACTCAGGAGAGCCCTCCACTGTCACCACCCTGTTCCTGGTGAGCTCACTCCCAGCACATCTGGTCCTTGGGACGTGGTCTATTTGCCTGGAAGGAAAACAGGAGAGAGTGATGACCTGGCCCAGTGAGTAAAAGCCTCATGAGCTATGTGTCCCTTTTCAGCAGAGGGGTGATTTCTGGGGCCAAGCTCAGCTCTGCAGTTGCAGTCCAGGCTGGTCCCATAGGAAGGCCACAGGTGTTGTCTCTGCCTGAGGATGGGATGGGGGCATCCTACCTGGCTCTCCTGGGAAGAGCTCTTGGCAACAAGTCAGCAGCAGCTGAGCTCTACCCTGGTTGAAACCTTGACACTTGGTTATCTTATTTCTTTTTCACTCCACAAGTAATACATGTTCTTAGTAGAATAAATTTGAACATACAGGTAAGTGAATGAACAACCTCCCATAATCTCACCACCAAATAGTTACTAACATTTTTGAGTATCTCCTCTCAGATTGGGTGAGTGTATGAAATATATATATATAAATAATATATAGTATATATGTATATTGTGTATATATGTATATATAATATATATATACAGGCACACAAACACAAAATGGATAAATATTATGCACATATATTGTGGGACATTTATATTCTTCACAACTTTCTGTTCGCTTAAATAATGTCCAATGAACACCCTTGCACACAAATCTTTGTACATATTCTTTATAATTTCCTTTGAATAAATTACAAGAAGAAAGCTGTACCAAGGAGGTTGTACTTTTTTTTTTTTGCGGTACGCGGACCTCTCACTGTTGTGGCCTCTCCCGTTGCGGAGCACAGGCTCCGGTCAGGGTCTAGGTTCAAGCTTACATTGCTTAGGGCGGGAGAGGGAAGGAAGTGAGCATAGAATCAAGTTTGGAATTGATGTTTTCAACTGCACTGAGACTTAGTATCTGAAAACAACTGGAAAGTTATGGATCTGCCTAAGATGCCATTAAGAGAGCTACTAACCATTGGAGAAGGTAGACTTGATATAGTACATTTGGGAAGAGTGTTTAAGAAAAATAAAAGGCTTTTATGTCTTAAAAAAAAAAAAAAAACCCCAAAAACAAAACTGTCTTTCCCCTCCAGGTACAATTACTTTTGTGAAGATGCTTTTCATCTTAGTGCTCTGATCCCCAGAAGTGAGTGAGATGCTAATGAGCCCAGGGAGGCACTCAGGAGAGCCCTCCACTGTCACCACCCTGTTCCTGGTGAGCTCACTCCCAGCACATCTGGTCCTTGGGACGTGGTCTATTTGCCTGGAAGGAAAACAGGAGAGAGTGATGACCTGGCCCAGTGAGTAAAAGCCTCATGAGCTATGTGTCCCTTTTCAGCAGAGGGGTGATTTCTGGGGCCAAGCTCAGCTCTGCAGTTGCAGTCCAGGCTGGTCCCATAGGAAGGCCACAGGTGTTGTCTCTGCCTGAGGATGGGATGGGGGCATCCTACCTGGCTCTCCTGGGAAGAGCTCTTGGCAACAAGTCAGCAGCAGCTGAGCTCTACCCTGGTTGAAACCTTGACACTTGGTTATCTTATTTCTTTTTCACTCCACAAGTAATACATGTTCTTAGTAGAATAAATTTGAACATACAGGTAAGTGAATGAACAACCTCCCATAATCTCACCACCAAATAGTTACTAACATTTTTGAGTATCTCCTCTCAGATTGGGTGAGTGTATGAAATATATATATATAAATAATATATAGTATATATGTATATTGTGTATATATGTATATATAATATATATATACAGGCACACAAACACAAAATGGATAAATATTATGCACATATATTGTGGGACATTTATATTCTTCACAACTTTCTGTTCGCTTAAATAATGTCCAATGAACACCCTTGCACACAAATCTTTGTACATATTCTTTATAATTTCCTTTGAATAAATTACAAGAAGAAAGCTGTACCAAGGAGGTTGTACTTTTTTTTTTTTGCGGTACGCGGACCTCTCACTGTTGTGGCCTCTCCCGTTGCGGAGCACAGGCTCCGGACACGCAGGCCCAGCCGCTCCGCGGCGTATGGAATCTTCCCGGACCGGGGCACGAACCCGTGTTCCCTGCATCGGCAGGCGGACTCTCAACCACTACACCACCAGGGAAGCCCCAGTACATTTTTAATAGGTAGTGTAGTGGTGGCTCAGAATATGTCACCCCAAAATATACCACTTTGGCATATTGATTATTTTGAATTAAAGGAACTTGAGAAACAGCCAGGACAAGAAGGACACTCTGACCCTCCTTTGTCCTCCTGAAAGCAGGAGATAAATCTCCCACGTGAAAGTTACCTCCCCTGACCAGGAAGGTAGAAAACATTCTTGTCAACTGAGATGGGGAATTTAGGACTGAGAAGGCTATATAAACAAACCTTGTTACTTCATCACCAATTTACTATCCCAAGCTCAAATCCCTTTGTCTTGTTAATTGGTCACAAATTTATTGTTTCTTCGTCTAAAAGGTATAAAAGCTTCCTGCTTTGGTCAAGTCTTTGAGTCTCATATCTTTGCCAGGCTCACATTAGTATATATGTACATAATTAAATTAGTTTTTCTCATTAATCTCTCCTTTATTACAGGGGGTCTCAGCCTAGAACCTAGAAGGGTAGAGGGAAAATTATTTTTCCTCCTCTACACAAGTAACTGGATCTCTGTGACAGAGGAGGACCTTGAGAAGAAGGTGGAGGAACAGGAGAAGCTGGACCCCATAGGTTAGAGAAGCTGCTCCTGTCCTTTCCTCCTGTTCACCTATTGTATCCACCCTTCCCCTCTCCAGGCTCCCCTCTTCTCTCTCTCTCCCCTTTCACCCTTTAACTCCTTCATCCTGTGCCCCTTCTGCCATTTCAGCTCTGGACTATTTCCTCTCTGTGCTCAAATCCCATTCTGTTTTTGGGCTTTGAGCTCTCTCCATTGCTCAGCCTGCCTGCCTTTGTGCTGGCTTCCTGGCCAAGTGCCGTGTGGTGACAACATGGCTGCAGCAACCTCAGCTTTACACCCTTTTGGGTCTAGACAGACCTGCAGGGAAGAGTGAGTGTCTTTTCCAGTGGCTCCCTTAATTCCTCTGTGACCCTCTCATTGGATTGACATAGGTCACATGCTCACCTCTGAACCAGTGACTGTGGCTGAAGAATATGATGTTTTTATTGGTTATATCTGGGCCACTTGCTGCAGCCCTGGAGTTGGGGTGAAGCCTCACCCAGCCCACAGGAACTAAAAGTGGGGGAGGGAGACCCTTAGATGAAAATCAAGCTCTGTTCTGGGAATCTAGCTCTATGCTGGGAACATCTATCTTAGGAAATAGTGAAATGCTCCTTGCATTTTATTTTGCTTTTAAATGTAATAAGTGCTAGAGTCATGTCTAAAGAGTGACTGAAAAGAATACTAAATAAATAAGAATATTAAATGGACACAAGTCTGAAGGGTATACAGTAGCTTATCTAATACTACAGGGCTTTTTTTGTTTCTTTAAAAAAAAATCTCTCATGTCTCTTGTAAACACAAAAAGGATTCTACTTGAAGAACAACCCAGTCTTCCTTTTCACCCAGATTTACAGTGTTAAAAATAATTTTACTATTAATGAGAACTTTTTCATGCCAGGTCGTGAGCTTTTTATTTTTAAAAATTTTTTTAAGAATATCTTTTTATTTATTTATTTATTTTAAACATAGGGGCAAATCTTTTTTTCTTATAAATTTATTTTTGGCTGCATCGCTGCACGCCGGCTTTCTCTAGCTGTGGCGAGCGGGGGCTACTCTTCGTTGTGGTGCTCGTGCTTCTCATTGTGGTGGCCTCTCTTGTTGTGGAGCACAGGCCCTAAAGCGTGTGTGCTTTTATTATTATAATAATAAAAATATTATTATTTTTAATCCTTACACCAACTCTGCAAGGTAATCTTAATAATCCCATTTTATAGACGAGGAAACTGAGGCTGAGGGAGGTTAAATAACTTTCCCGGGTGATACAACTAGTAGCTCCCACCAACTGATTCAAACCCAGGTTGTATATACCAGCATATCTTTCTCTGATAAGAAAACATAAAGTTCCCTAAACTTGTGTTCAGTTGAATTTCTGAGGGCTTTTAGTGCTCAGAGTGCTTTTGTGCCTTCAGAAGCTGAAGCTTCCGTTTGCTTTTGAACATCTCAATGGCCACAGGGGCAGAGTAGCACTAAATGGCAGAAGAAATCCAAAAGAAGAGACTAAAGTTTCAGATATTGTATAGATAGAAAGATATACAACTTGGGTCTTTTCAAATGGATTAAAGGATGCCACACCTAGGTTTTCCAAAAGAGCTATTTCCTTTTGGAATGCTGGGACTGGTGAGGTGCCTGTGTGGGCTACTCAGAAGCATTCTGATGCCATCTCCTGGTATGGTCAAGGGCTTGGGAACTAAAATACATGAGAAACAAGTACCTTACAGTGTATCCTCTCTGTGTCTCCAGTGATTTCTACAGGCTGAAGTTTTCTTTTAATTTTTGCATCACATCTTTAGCACAGTTTGACTTCCTGGAACTCTCAGTCACAAGATTTCAGGTTTGAAGTGATAGCTTTTGTTACCACCTTATCTGCTACCAGAACCCCTTTTCTGTTATAGAAATTCGGAGCAGGAAAGTTGATGCTTTCCCCAACAAGAGAGTTACCAAGAAAATGTTTGAGTTCTCAAAAGGTGATGGTTCAACTCCAAGCTGGTGAATTTCATGAGCAAACAAAGCTCTGTTTGTAACCCTGTCAGATAAGAATAATCTGCAGTGTGTTTTCTCTTTGGTACAGGAAATGAGAGGTGGGTGATTCCACTTTGTGGAATTTGGCAATCATCTCTTTGGTCAGTATCTCTTATTTTGTTACTCATATTTTAACAGAAAGAAAAGAGGTCTTTTAGAAGACTCTGAAACCCATATTTCGAATGGGAAAAGGTAAGAAAGGAAGCGTGGGATGTGTCCAGAGGACAGACAGTTCATACCTTTGGCTGGAGCAAAGGGTATGTGACGGTCAGGAGAGGGTCAGCGCCAGTTCAGGGAGGACCTTGAATGCTTGGCTGAGGAGTTTAGGCTTTATTCTCAAAGTAGTGGGAGTTGCTGAGGGTTTTTTATAAGAACTGTGTTTTAGGGAGAATAATGTATTAACAATGTGTGAAATGGAGTGGAAGATAGAGAGTGGATACAGGGAAACCCAAGAGACGCCCACTACAGTGTCCCAGGCTGAAGAAGAGGAGCAGGAGAATGTCGGATGGAAAAGATGTCACAGGGGTGAGGTGAGGTGGTAGAGCTACTGTAGAGATAAAAGTTACAGGGTCAGAATGGATATGGAAGGCAAAGATGGTGCCAGAGTGGATATGGAAGGCACTGGGTGAGTGGGGGGATGGTGGTGCCATGTAGAGATCTGGCGAGAATATGGGGCAAGGGAAGCACAAGTTTGAAAGGAGAGACCATGAGTCCCCTTTTGGGACATACTGAGTTTGAGGTGTTAATGGGACATGTAGGTGGAGATCAGAAGGCAACAAAGCCTTGGAGGCTTAAGCTATTAGCTAAGCTTTTGGTCCAAGCTTCAGCTTAAATGTGTCATCTGAATTGAGTTCGTTGAAGCCATAACATTGGATGAGAACATGGAAGGTTTCCAAGGGAGCAATCAAAACTAAGGGGTACCAGGCAGGTCCTTGAAGAATCCTGACTTAGGGAACAGGGGGAGAATGGGTTAGAGAAACAGTTGAACAGGAAGAGAGCAGGGGTCTGGGAAGCTGAGGAAAGAGTTTTAAGAAGGAGGTGGTCAGTAGTATCCACTTTGGTAAAGGGGCTGAGAAGGTGGAGGATGGAAGCTGGTGATCTTTGAGAGAATCATTAAGGACAGTGGTGAGGGTCAAAGCCAAATTATAAAGCACTGAAAAGTATGTGGGCGTACTTAATGTCACTGTAATAGTATAATGTATATTTAAATATAATATTTAAATTAAATTAATTAAATAAATAATTTCTAAGTATTTACTGTACCAAACAGAAATTAAAATTAAATTTAAATGTAATAGTACGTTTAAATATGGTTAACATGGCAAACTGTCATATTTTACCACAAAAAAAGTGGGAGAAAAATTTAAACATTTCAAAAGTCATATCGCTCTCTATACTTTTCCTATGCTTGAAATACATCGTAATAAATTGCTTTAAAAAGTAAGTGGAGGGACTTCCCTGGTGGTGCAGTGGTTAAGAATTTGCCTGCTAATGCAGGGGACACGGGTTCGATCCCTGGTCCGCGTGCCGCGGAGCAACTAAGCCCATGCACCACAACTATTGAGCCTGCGCTCTAGAGCCCGCGAGCCACAACTACTGAGCCCACGTGCCGCAACTACTAAAGCCTGTGTGCCTAGAGCCAGTGCTCCGCAACAAAGAGAAACCACTGCAATGAGAAGCCCATGCACTACAGTGCAGAGTAGCTTTCTCACCACAGCTAGAGAAAGCCTGGGTAAGCCCACGCAGCAACGAGACCCAGTGCAGCCAAATAAATAAATAAATAAATTTATTTATTTTTTAAAAAAGTAAGTGGAGAAAAAATTAAGTGGTAAGTCAGAAATGGAGGTAGCAAATACAGATTACTCTTTGGAAGAGTTTGATAGCTGAGTGAAGGAACAAAAGGATGGATGGCAATGCTTGATAAGGTTAATGACATAGAAAGAATTTATTTTTCTTTTGATGAGGCAACTTGAACATGTTTCTAGATTCAGTGTGAGGATCCAGAGGCAGGGAGAGAATGAAGATGGGCAGGGGGAGGGCATGTAGTGGGTTGAGTGGTGATGTCCCCAAAGATATGTCTACGTCCCAACCCCGGAACGATGAATGTGACCTTATTCGGAAAGAGAGTCTTTGCAGATGTAATTAGGGGGTCTTGAGTTCATCTGGATTATCCAGTGCACCCTAATCCAATGACAAGTGCCTTTATAAGAGACAGAAGAGAAGACACAGGGCGAATAGGAGAAGGCCATGTGAAGACAAAGGCAGATACGGCAGTGATGCAGCTACAGCCAAGGAATGCCTGGTGTCACCGGAAGCTGGAAGAGGCAAGGAAGGAGTCTTCCCTACAACTCCTCGAGGCAGCATGGCCCTGCCCGCAGCTTAATCTCAGACTTCCGCCCTCCAGACATGATAGAATACATATCTATTATATTAAGCCACCGTGTTTGTGATTATTTGTTATGCAGCCTAGAAAACTAATACAGGGGTGGGGAAGGCATTTGGCCACAGTCTGAGGTCCTGAAACAGACCTGGGGCTGTGTCTCAGGCATCTTAGTGTTCTGTGCAGAGCCCAGGGACAGCACAGCTAGGTGCTCGGTGATGCGTTTAGAAATTTGGGGCTCGAATAAACAGAAGAGAATTTCACTCACAGAAATCATTTTCCTTTGTCTTCACTTTTTCTTTTCTCATTCCCTCTCAATTTCAGAAAAATCAACAAAGATCTCATAGTACTGATGTCTTTCTCTTCAACCTTTCATCTTTTCAGCTGTGACAGTGGAGCCAGCATGGTCCCCAGGGGTTTCTAGGGGAAACCTCTCCTGGGATCTTACACCTCATGCTCATCTGCACAGGCCAAGCGACCTGGGGGCCTGCGGTCGAGCTGGGCGGCAGGTGGCGAAGAGAGGCGCCCTGCGGAGGCCTGGAGACAGGCCTTCCCCTCATAACTGTTATGCGTATTAGTTGCTTAGACATCCCAATCCTTCCAAATTCCAGTGACAGAGAGGGCCTCACTGAGGGGTGGGCACTTAACAACCAGGGAGAGATGACTGTCCCTTTAGTCAACTTTCCTCTGTGTTTGAATGAGCCATTTACTCCCTGCCCAGCAAGCTGATGTATATGGTGGAAAAGCCTTTCCCAGGGAAAAGCTGGAAAACAGAAGCTCATAAAGTACCTGAGGACAGGAGAGACTGTGCCACATATGATAGCCTTGCACTCTGGAGTCCCACGCACACAGGGGACGCCCAGTAACGTCTTTTGTTTTTACATCTATAGCAGAAACTTAACTCTATTTAACTTAACCCATATCCCACTCCACTTCCCACACGGAGCGTTTCATCATTACAAAACTACCAAAGTAATTTAAAAATTTTTTAAAAACCATGCTTTACTGAAGAGCTGCTGGCTAAGACCTTTGAATCTGTGCCCCTGAAGGCTCCAGGGCGGGACTCCAGCTGGGTGGTGTAAGCCTTGGTGTCCTGACGTGGGTGGCAGTTGTTAGAACAGGGACTGTTTAATTTCATTAACAGAGTGAAGTATGCTCTCAGCAGGCAGCAATAGCCACGGTACAAGATGCAACCAAATCTGACTCTGATCCATCTTGCTCTAGCCACAGGCAAACCCTTCCCCCTTATGGGTTCTCCAGGAGAAAGATGGGAATCACACAAGGAGAGCCCCCTTGAAGAGGAATTATGGTGAAGTCAATCTAAAGTGATCTGAACAATCAGCTGCCTTAAAACTGCTGCAAACGCTGTATCCTACAAAGCAGAATTCACTATCCAGAGGGGCTGTCTTGGACTCCACCCAAGAGGTTTTAGTTTTTGAAGAGCCTAAAAGATTCCCAGCATATCTGTAGGATGAGTTGTGAGAGCCAGATTCCAGAGGATTATATTGCCCATGGATGCTTTAGCACCCTGATTAACGAGAATTTAACAGAAATAAATGATTGTTCAGCTGGAGTAGATGTATCTAAGAAGCAAACCTTTCTTAAACCCCACTAATGTACAACCTCAATCCACAACTGGATTCAATTACCGCGTGGAAAGAAAGGCATTTTCTCATAAAGCCGCTCTGTTTCCGTGCCTGGCTGCGAGCTGGGTCAGCCATGACAAAGACAAGTCTGTGCGTTGTTTTTGGTTGTTTTTCTTTTCAAGCTCCTCCACTGGTACTGCCAGGCCCCAAGCTGTTTGGATCAGTTATGTGGGGGCAGGTTTACTTGTTTTGGCTTTCAGCCTTTCTGTCCAGCGTTGATGATAGAAGAGGAAGCTTGTGTCCTACTGACCAGTGGAACTGATGGGCTACCCAGCAGGATTCAGCTGTTGTACCATGCTCACGTGCCCCTTAGGAGCAGCATTTGTGAGGAAGGTCAAAATTCTAAGGAAGGAGCGTGGGAGACATTGTAGGGTACTGAAGAGTCTAGCATAAATGAGTCTAGGTGTTACTGTTCTCAAATATTAATAATACCTAATATATACAGTGCTTACTATGTGCTATCCTGTCTTTAAAGCTTTACATGTAGTAACTCACTTAATCCTCCCAACAATCCTCTGAAGTAGGTACTCTCATTATCTGCACTTTACAGATGGGGAAATTGAGACACAGAGAGGTGACATGATTTGCCCGAGGTTAAACAGTCAGTAAATGGCTCCGAGCCCAGGCCCTTGGTCACTACATCGTCAAAGAGGAAGTTGCAGAAATTTTTAAACCATGATTGGCATTTATTTAGCTACTATACATATATGCAGTACTCTTAACTCATGATCTACCTTAATATACCTGAATGACATTTTTGTATTGTAAGATGCATATTTTAAATCATAAGACCCAGGAGACCCATGTGGCCCAGCCTGCCTTGGGGCAGACAAGAAATGATTACTATGGAAAGCCAGTGGGCTTTCATAAAAGATATTGCACCCAAGAAGGTGAAGACCGGCTCACTCAGCTGTCTGATCGGCAGCTCAAGCTTCTGGCATGAGCTTGGCTCTCTGACAGGAAAATCTGGGACTTCAGACCTGGAATGAACATGGGTATAGCTCAAGCTCCACCCGTCTGCTTAACTCATTATGACATTTATCATTTTGTTGCCTCTTGGCTCCAAATTGACCCTTCATTACCTGCTTGGCAATAACGGAAAAGCAGTTCTCTTTGACAGCTAGTGTGGTGTTAAGTTTTGCCAGTAGAGGGTCCTGAAGGGACGCCGTGAGAAGGAGGGGCTTCTCTTCCTGGTTCCAGTGGCCTTGCTCATCAGGCTCCTACAGTGGGCATAGCTCTTCCTGCAGTGCCAGGTAGCCAGCAGCATTGGTGCCCTCCTGTGGGTAGCTTCCCTGGGCACCTCCCTGTGAATGACTTCTGCTGGAATCCCCACAGGAGGCTTCATAGTAGAGCGCCAAAATGGGTGGATGGCTTCCTTGGCACCCCACTGGGTAGCTTCGCAGTGAATTCTGGGGCCTGGTATCCCACTCTATGGATGGTTTCTTCAGCACTCCAGAGAGTAGGTTCTGCAACGTTTCACCAGTCTGGTCCCCTACGAACTTTTCTACCATCCAGAGAGCCATGGCCATACCCTCTCCAATGAGGTCTAGATCTCAGCCCTGGGAGGAGATGGCCTCTTCGTGAATGCTCTGTCTCAGCCCTAGGGGTGATAGCTGCTCTCTGTGTTTGCTATTCCTGTTTTTCTTTAGTGCTGTCTTTACCACTTTTCTTTAGTGCTGTCTTTACCACTCACGTACTCTAATTCCCTCTCAAAGATTCTTTTTTTTTGCCATGCAGCACGGCTTGTGGGATCTTAATTCCCCAACCAGGGACTGAACCCAGGCCCTCGCAGTGAAAGTGCCAAGTCCTAACCACTGGACTGCCAGGGAATTCCCTCAATAATTCTTTAGAGTTAACTTTCCTTGTAGAAATTACTGTGTGATTTCTGTCTCCTGTTTGGACTCTAACTAACACATTCACTAGATTTTATAGTCCACCATTTAAAATAAAAATGTAGCCTCCTTTAAGAATCATGGAAGAAACAAAAACAACATAAGAACATAAAAACACTTGCACAGTAAACACTAATGCTTAAATCATACATTTACTAATAAGTTAGAAGGCCCTGTGTCCTCTTTCAACTCTTAGCTCTATACCCACATGATTCTTACATGGTTGCAACCCTTGTGCACAACTGAGTCTGTGCTCTATGTTTACCAGTTTGACATTAGTTTAAACAGTTTGATGTAGTCCCATAATCCACATGTAGCCACTGTCCACGTAGTCTTGCGTTTATCATCACTCATGGCAATATAATATTCCATTTTCCTATATGCTGAAATCTGTTTAGCTAGTTCTTGTTCATTGGATACTTGGGTTGGTTCCTGCTTTTCCATATTACAAAAAACACAGCTTGAAATATCTCTGTGCAAGTTGCATCAACCTCATGTAATTTTTCCTCTTGTCTCTCCCTTTCTGACTTCTCTAATAGCTGGGCTCACACATGTTGCCACTGGTAGATAACAGATTATAGGAAAAGGGATGAGAAATACAGGGGGAATGTCTGCCCAAGAAGGAGGATGAAGCTTTTACTGAAGTAAAGGCTTCAAGAAGCAGCAGATTCTACTCAGGAAGTAACTCCTGCCAGGAACACAACCGATCTCAGTGACCAGGGGCAATAACTGGTTGGAGTGGGAAGCACTGGGAAGAAAGTCATTCCAGTGACGAAGACTGTCTTTTCTTGGGTCTCTCATATTGTAACTTGTGACTAATGCATTAGTCATACTGAGAGCGTGGAAACTACACAATATATACTAGAAAAACATTTTAGTTCTCAAGAATAGCCTCAAAATCTGACAATGCTTGAAGTAATTGAGTGGGAAGCATATTGTGGTTACTGCTCTCTGACTTTTTTTTTTTTTTTTTTTTGCGGTACGTGGGCCTCTCACTGTTGTGGCCTCTCCCGTTGCAGAGCACAGGCTCCGGACGCACAAGCTCAGTGGCCATGGCTCACGGGCCCAGCCGCTCCGCGGCATGTGGGATCTTCGTGGGCCGGGGCATGAACCCGTGTCCCCTGCATCAGCAGGCGGACTCTCAACCACTGGGCCACCAGGGAAGCCCTCTCTGACATTTTAAACCACCAATAACTCAATTGTTTCTTGAATTCCCAGAGAGTCAGGGAACACGAAAAACCCTCTTTGTCACTCAACTAAGTAAATGTTAATCTCATACTTAAGTCTTTCTTTTTCTTCACAAAAAAGCATTCCTGGTATGGTGCCCAAAAAGGAACTTAAGCATAGCACTCATCATATTCATTTTTTTGTTCAAATATAATGTTTATCTGAAGATTTTTTTTTTCAACTCATTCTTAAAAGTAGTTTTGCTGCACATGCTTTCCCAGTTATTTTCTCTTATCACTTTGAAGATATTATTCTAGTTTTCTGGTTTCTATTGCTGTACAAAGGTGTTGGCTGACAACCTAATTGTTTCTTTGTAGGACATCTGCCTTTCTTTCTGTTTCTTGCCTTTAAGATCATCTTTTCTGAGCTTAGCATGCTGCAGTTTTACTTCAATGTGTCTGGGTGTAGATTTTCAAACATTTATCCTGCAAGGTATATATATATATATGATGCTTTCTGTATCTGTGGATTCATATTGCTCAGCAGTGCTGGACATTCTCATCCATTATCTCTTTGAATACTGCCTTTTCACGCATTCTCTCCAGTCTTTTCTGGGACTCCTATGATCAGTATACTAAACCTCACTTTATCCTCCATGTCTTAATCACTCTTTCATATTTTCTATCTTCTTGTCTCTCTGTACTGTATTCTGGGTAATTTCTTCAGACACGCTAGTTAACTGATTCTCTTTTCAACTGTGTCTTATTTACTGTTTAATCTAGCCATTGAGTTCCTAATTTCAACAACTATATTTTTCATTTATAAATGTTTTACTTGGCTCTGTTTCAAATCTGCCTGGTCATATTCCACAGACTCTCCTCTCCGTACTTGCACACACTTATGATTCCATCCTGGATTTCTTTAAATAGTTCATATACAATATTTTAAACTTTGTATTTAATAATTCCAGTACCAAAGTCCTGGGAGTATAAATGCATTGCTTGTTGTTTCTGCTTTCTCTTACCTGTGGTGGCTTATTTTCTTGCTCTTTGGCGATCTTTTTTTTGTTTTGTTTTGTTTTGTGTTTTGCGGTATGCGGGCCTCTCACTGTTGTGGCCTCTCCCGTTGCGGAGCACAGGCTCCGGATGTACAGGCTCGGCAGTCATGGCTCACGGGCCCAGCCGCTCCGCGGCATGTGGGATCTTCCCGGACCGGGGCATGAACCTGCGTCCCCTGCATCAGCAGGCGGACTCTCAACCACCGCGCCACCAGGGAAGCCCTCTTTGTCAATCTTTGATTCTGAGCTCACTTTGCTCCATCTGTGGGAATCCTGAAGGTCTCACTTGGAGGTGTTTACTTCAGCAGAGGTCTCCCTTTGCTTCCTCCAGGACCCAGAGGGCCAATGTAGCCCCCTTCAAGTGTCAGGGCTTAAAGCGGGAGACTTAGTTTAGCCTTTGTCCCTTGCAATGGGCCCAGGGTTTAGTGTTCTATTTTGGTCTGCACTTCCCACCTCCTGCTTGGATTGCAGCTTACTGCTTGTTTCTTTGGACTCTGGAGGGTTTCTTTGCTATCTGCAAGCCCAGCAGCACGCATTAAAAACCACGCTGTATTCAGGATCTAATTGAATTGTGGCAGGAGGGTCTTCAGATGATCAGCTCTGCTGTAATGCTGCGAATGGATGTCACGTGTTCATAATGTTCAGGGGCATTTGGACACAACAGCAATATATGCACATGCAGAAGGAGGCCTAGCCTGCACTTCAAAATTTTAAGATAAAGATATAAGAAATAATTAGAGAAAATTTCAAAGCTCTCTCTGTCTCTCTTCATATACAGGTATGTATGTGTATACATGCATATATGTATAACACACACATATATTTTTATATATATAATAAAAAAGAGATGGGTGAAGAGCTGATACGTGAAGTAAGTATTAGGCTTTAAGGAACAACAACTGGTATTCAGAGTGGAGCAAACAGAGGCACCAAGAGGGAATCAGTAAGATCTTATCTTTGAGTCTCTGTTTATAAACCAGGCCTTGCCTTACTGTTATTTTATCCCTTTGGCTTCATAATTATAAGACTTAGCTAGTAATTTTCAAATGAATATCCCTTTTGAAAGCCCTCTATAATTTCCTTATTTACAAGATGGGTGCTCATTAGAGTCCTCCTGGCCTTATCAGGTGGCTTTTACCCCTGGACAATGAACGGATGGACCATGTCATTTACTCTCCTTAATGATCTTGTAGTGAAGGGTGCTGAAATCAAACAATAGCTCAAAGAGATGCACCTTATTTTCTACTTCTGCATATGCAAAGTTAATGTTTTTTTCCTTTCAACATCCACTTATTGAAGAAGGTTTTGAGGGGACTGGTTTCGGTTTTTATCACTAAAATCCCCGCTGATGTGTATACACCTTCCCCCTGGTAGAGCAAAGTCTGTCTGGCTCTGACTCTGCCCAGATCTGCAGCTCTCTACTGAACTTTGTAGCCTTCAAAACAGAATGATCTGAAACAGGGCCCTGCTTCTGGGCTGGGAATTAATTGAAGAAAAAATCTGGGCTCTGAACAAAAACCACATTTAAAAGAGTATGTCTTTTCTTTTATTGGCTTTTGCTCTAAAAAGCAAAGGCTGAAAAACAGCTGTTAGCTGTTTATACAGTATTTTTTATTTAAGTGTTAGACAATAGCTGTTTTCTTCTCCACTTAGAATGGCACATTTTTTCTCGGGCCATTTAAGCCTTCTCTCCGTGTGGCCACACGCATTGGTATGCACCTCCTCTCTCTCCCTAGGTTTCTGGAGGAGATTAAGGTTTTATGGGGTTTTTTCCCCCTTTTTTTCTTGTGTCTGGTTTTCTTGTTTTAAATTCAGACTTGGGTTTCTCAGGATAGATGGCTGAGTTTGGTTATCAGGTCAGAACGCTGCAGGTCAACTTTTGGACCAACTCGACACAAGTACTCACAGCAGACACCCTAAAGGAAGTTTCTTTAGGTGCAAAGTGTTGATCGTTTGTGGCGAAATCACATGAACAGAATTAGTTATGGATTCAGTGACTGTCATCTGTTCTTCACCCCTAAACGTTGATGGGTGGTTTCCACTATTTGTAATTCAGAGGATAATTCCTGCCAATCCCCACTTCTTTGGACATGCTCTCAGGTCACCATCATTCATCATCACCCCCACTGTCCAGAGCAAAGTAAGATCAGCACGGGGAAGTTTTGTAGATGAGAGAGAAACACACCCTGGCCTGCAAAGGGGCTCAGTCAAAATGTCTTCCTGCATCCTCATCTCATGTGTTACCATAGCAATGCTTTTTACATAAGACAATGGTAACAACATCAAGTTACATGTTATTTCAGGTTTTCCTGGGGTTTCATTTGCCTACAACCTGCTTCCTTTTAATCAGTTTAGCTTTCTCAGGTCATCAACTTGTATTGATTCTGTGCAGGGGAATAGTCTAGCCTATGATGTTTGGAAAGGGTAGCATCTTATACCTCACCAAGAATAGACAGTTGCTGGGTATATCTCTCTGAGATATCAGATATTTAAATCCTGCCTAATGAACACTGAGCTCCTTCATTTATTCATTCATCACACCATGGGCCATGCTACCTCTAACCCAGTGTCTAGAACGCAGGAATTCTTACAAGGTGACATCCGCGAAGCATTGTAAGCTTGTTGAAATAAAGATGCACCTGGATGAAAGACAATCTTTGTACCCTTCACTTGGACCCTAGGTATTTGCAAATCTACAATGATACTGGTACCTCCAATCCCCTAATAATCCCCTAAAGTTACTCCTCAATCTTACTTTTTGTCACATATAATTAAACAATATTTGCTCTTATTTAATAAGGAATAACACATTATGATTTTTTCTTTTAGAATAATTGGTCCAAATTAGATGATTAGAAAACCAGTTCCCATGTATATAACTCCAAACCCTAGGTTTGTATGACATTATTTCAAAAACAGGATTTGTAATAAATAATACCCCTCTTTGGGCGACACAAGTTTGATATATTAAAGACTCTGAGAAGTCCTGTACTAAGGAAACTTTATGAAACTCTAGCTTCATGGGACAACTCTTAAGCTCTCTCAGTACATCCACTGGGAAAAACTGGTTCTGAAATCTGTCGTGAAGTTCACGTTGCTGGTATCCTCACATTCTGCTTGGCAGCCCAGGCCTAGGAACCACCAGGAATCCTGATTTCAGCCACCCTATCCTCCTGCTGCCACCTCTCCACTGACCTCACCAACTCCCTTTGCTTATGGGGCAGGGTTCAAATAAGGAGCAAACACCCAAAAATGGTGTCAGTCAGATTCCCATTGACTTCTCAGAGGCTTGAACTAAGAGGGGAGAAGTGCCAGTGGTTGATAAAGAATCTGCTCCTTCTGCATTGCTGTCCTCACCTGCCCTCTTGCCTACTGTGGGCTGCTTCTCTTTTGTGGTATACCTGCTTCCATTATTAATAATTGTGTGGTTTATCTGCCACCTTGTTCTATGTGGTGGGCAGAGCCATAATTGGTATGAAAAAGAAGGATGATGAACCACAGCTACACTTACAGAAAGGGGCAGGCATTCCCAAAATATAGGGGTAAGGGCATTTACCCTTAGCCACATTAGGCTGGCATGGAACATGAAGTCTAAAGTGAAATGGACCTAGCAACCACAAAGAAACACATGTGACTTTGCAAAGGGGGAAAAGTAGACAGTGACTTGGACCACTGCATCATGCCACACAGGCACCAACTTCCTGAGTGCAGAGGGATCCATTTCAGTCCAGACATCAGAAATCTCTGTAAGATCATGTGCCAACGTTCTGCCCACTCTCCCACTGGGCATCCAGGGGAGGTTAGGGAGAGCAGAGGGGCAAGAAGGAGGAGGAGGGAACAAGCACATTCTGGCCAGTAATTCACTTGAGCAGGGGCCAGTGCAACTTCTCACAGGAGGGTGACTTCCATCTGTCAATGAAATCTGCCTGTGTGTGTCATGCTTGCCATGCATGCCACAGGTTGCATGTGGTGTTGCACAACAGGTTTATTTGGTTACATTTATGCCCACATCCAGTGTACATGCACACTCTTTTGCCAGGAGAAAATAAAAAGCTAGAAACTGTTTGCATGACAATGATTAGTTTCATAGCTGAGTAAGTTATACATAACAGTGCTTTCAGCTATTTTGTTACCAATCTGACCCCATGAGCAAGTAAGGTTGATAAAATGTTTATGGGCTAGTAAATATTTTTCTACTAATTTGTAAGGCTATAATAAAACCCATGAACTTGATGGCCTGCAGGAAACATACCAAGAACTGGGAATGTACAGTAATTTGGAGCTAGAAGGCCTCTTAAGGCCCTACAGGAAATGACTCCCAGAAAGGAGATGAATTGCAGTATTTTAAATAGAGAAGAATGATGCTAAGTTTGTGCTTAACCAGTTATAGCCTTGGAAAAGATCTTCCCGAAGAAAATGGTGGAAATTTCCTGCTTTCAATTATTCTTGCTTTAAAGAATAAAATTAATTCAAATATACAAAAAAACAGTCTTCAAATGAAAAGTTACTGGAGCACAGTTTATCCTGCCTTGTAATATTAACTTTTAGGATTGTTAATTGTTTTGTACAGTATACATAGTCACACTGTGCCCTCTTGTGGCAAAAATATTATTACAACTAGAACTTAGAAGACACACCCTGCTGTATTTTATATAGTAATGATCAGATACATTTGGGAAAGTTTGTTCAAGGGAAAAGATGGTTTACAGAAGGTGTTTGGCAAAAAGAGTCATTTCTGGGGCACCTGAGAGCATGTACATCTGGGTGAGACTGTCCTTACACAAGGGGAGCAGCAGCTGAAATGAACCCCAATGTTTTCACAGATGCAAAGAAATATTCATCACAGAAACCTGCGTTTAAATTTTAATATTAAAATTTTTTCATTTTTAACCTTTTATAGTTATCCACATCTATAAATAACAGTAATTGCTATCATTTAGCAAACGCGGCAGGCAGTTTGTACACATTATCTCATTTTGACTCAAAACTATGAGGTTATATAGGGAAACAGAGGCTTGGAGATATTAAGTAACTGTTTGTGTTTATCCAGTTAGTAAATGGCAGAGCTGGGATTTGAATTAATCTTCCCCTGATTCCATAAGCCTGCACGTTTTCCACTGTGCCAACTTGACTCTCTAGCCAAATTTTTCTTGAGTACTTAATACATGCGAGACACTGCTGCCAGGCTCCCTGGGACTTATAAAGTGTAAGATACTCTCCATTCTTCAGGAATTTACGGCCTAAATAGGGGGTTAAAAACATACATGGAAAAGAAGCCACCATACAATGCAGTATACAAGGAGCATCTATGTAGAACTATTTTTTAAACAGACAAAGGATCTGTATGGTCGTGTACATTTTTCCCCATCAGTGCAGAAAAGCTATGTACATTCTTCAATTGCTTTTGCTATTGCTTTTGGCCTTGAGTGCAGGCAGGACCTGTGGCTTGCTTCTAACCAATAGAATATGGCAAAGCTGATGGGATGTACACGAGTATGTGTGATTATATGACTATGTTACTTAAGACTTTAGCATCCATTTTGCTAGGGTCTCTTTCTGGCTTTGAGGAAGCAAATGGTCATGTTGTGAAACCCCATGTGGTAAGGAATTATGGGCAGCATCTAGCAGCTGAGGGTGGCCTCTGGCCAATAGCTAGCAAGATATGAAATCCTCAGTCCTACAAGAAACTGAATTCTGTCAATAAATGTCCCCAGTGAAGCCATGGATGAGACCACAGCCTGGCTGACATCTTGACTGCAGCCTTGTGAGACCCTAAGCTGAGATGTCACCTACCCACTCCTGGACTCCTGACCACATTTTGTTATTCTGAGTCACAAACAAAATGTGTGTTATTTTAAGTCACTAAGTTGGTGGTAATATTGTTACTCTGCAATAGAGAAATAGTACAGTTATCTTTTAGAAGTTTTATAATTTTAACTCTCATGCTTAGGTCTTTAATCTATTTGAAGTTAATTTTTATAGATGGTGTAAGGTAAAGGTCTTTCTTTTTCTTCTTTTCTTTTTTTTCATATGACTAATCCAACTATTCTATCACCAGTTGTTGAAAATATCATCCTCTGCCCACTGAATTGCCCTGGGATCTTTGTCAAAAGACAACTGACCATATATATGTGAATCTATTTCTGAACTTTCTGTTCAGTTGCTCTGTCTACCTTTAAACCAATGTACACTGTCTTAATTACTGTAGCTATATAATAATTATTAAATTCCTATAGCTATATAAATAATTCTTAGAGAAAGCTGCAACTCCTCCAACTTTCTTTTCTTTTCTTTTTTTTTTTTTTTGCAAAGAATTTGGCTCTTCTAGGTGCTTTGCATTTCCATATAAACTTTAGAAAACAGGTTCATCAGTATGCAAGAGCACCCCCCTTTCCTGCCCTGTTGCCCCGCACCAAAAACCACAGCCTCTGTCTGGAGCTTCCCCAGCTCTATATTACTTGCCTCTGCGTCTCACAATTTCAGGGGACCCATATCAAGCTCTCTGCGAGGTTTCCTGGAAGCTCCTCTTACTAGGGTTGTGAGAAGGTGCCACTGCCCCTCTCAACGTAGTAGCCACTCTTGACAAGGAACCCTATCCACCAGCCCACTCAGTGGAGTTCCAGGTGGAGAGTCACTGGACTGTTTTATGCCTTCAGTGTGGGTTGTATTCTTGGCCCCGCTGTGTTGAACATCTTCATCTTGGTCTGTCTCATAACTTGCTTTATATGTCTGATAGTTATATCTTGGCATCTTACTCAAACTTCGAATTTAACATTTTG
The DNA here is from genome assembly GCF_000442215.2 of Lipotes vexillifer. Lineage (NCBI taxonomy): Eukaryota > Metazoa > Chordata > Mammalia > Artiodactyla > Lipotidae > Lipotes > Lipotes vexillifer. The sequence goes on along the minus strand of NW_006778284.1, from coordinate 56,451 downwards.
TTATACACTTAAATTTAGATAAATTAAAACATTTAAATAATTTCATTTAGCATTTTTAGTTGTTTTATAGGGGGAGGGTTGTCCAGGGAATCAAGTCTGCAATACTACCAGAAACAGAAGCCTGCAGTTATTTTTTATCCCAGGATTTGCCACTATCCTCTTCCTGTTACCATTATAGTTATAGATTAATTGTATGGAATGTACAAATTGTTTCTCTGCAGTGCAATTGCACCACAGAACATAGACAGAACTTTCCTACTTGGAGAGGTGGAAGAAATAAAGGAAGACTTTGCCTTCTGAATATATTGGGGAAGAAGAGAGGTGCTCAGAACCCAATACACCTGAAATTTTCCAAGTCCTTTTCAACCCTTAAATGTACCTCTTGTGAGCACTAAGCCTAGCTCCCAGCTGGGCACTGCTATGCAGCAGCATTTAAATGGGAGATGAAAAATCCTAACCACATGCTGGTTCTGAGGCAGTTTCATACAAAATGACTATATAAATCCAGATGAGTGCTTGTTAAACACAGGATTATATAACCACAGTGCTGGGCGGAAAGCATGTAGGCAGCAATAAGCAGGGTGGGCACAGTTTCTAGGATTAATAACATGGCTATCTATCAAAGAAATAGAGGATCTCCCCTGCATTTTCTTTTTTTTTTAAGGAAAAGGCCAATATTTACGCTCAAATATCTTTACAGTTTGGGACACATTTTTTATTAAAACAAATTAATACATAATTGATGCACTGTATATACATATGGTTTGGTTTGGGCCAATAATTTTTTTTTTATAAGTGTCCTTGGGCCAATAATGTTTTTTGTTGTTGTTTTTTTTTTGATGATGAGAAACAATGCCGTATTTTATTTTATTTTGCGGTGCGGGCCTCTCACTGTTGTGGCCTCTCCCATTGTGGAGCACAGGCTCCGGACGCGCAGGCTCAGTGGCCATGGCTCACGGGCCCAGCTGCTCCGCGGCATGTGGGATCTTCCCAGACCTGGGCACGAACCTGCGTCCCCTGCATCGGCAGGCGGACTCTCAACCACTGCGCCACCAGGGAAGCCCCAATAGTGTTTTTATAAGTGTGTAGCACAAATCCAAGGAAAAAAATTTGAACTAGTAATTAACTTGGGTTTTAAAAACTTGCTGACCGGGGTAATGATTAAAATAGTAACAGCAGAAATGTTGTATATAATAAAGGTAGCCCTTGATCAGTGGAGAAAAAGTAGATTAGTCAATAGATAGGTTTGAGACAATTATCAATCATTTGGAAGAATGTAGTATCCTTATCTCACTCTTTATACTGATGAAAATTTCCAATGAAGCTTTGTATGTAAGAGAAAAACACAAACCAACCAGCAAACCTTAAAATGCCAGAAGAAAACATACATATGTAAGTATGTGTGTGCCTTTGTGTGTGCATATGCATACATATACTCATGACCAAAATTTTGCAGCACCCAAGAATGTAAAGTAAAAAATAAATGTCTTCTTCTTCACCTAAACCCCATGTTCTATTCCTCAGGAGAAACCAATTTATCAGTTTCTTGTGTGGATATTCTGTATATATTTAAGCATATACATGTATACCTTTTATAAAAGACACTACTATTAGACAAAAGAATCCTTCTATTCACTTTTTCACAATATATCTTGAACATCTTTCAATTTAATATATATTGTTGTACCTACTCATTATTAATGACTGCCTAGTATTCCATTTCCTAAATTGTTTTTTTCTCATAGCAATATGTTTTCAAGGTCTTCCCATATCTTCCACATTAATCTACCTCATTTTCCTCCTGTTGCACAGTACTCCACTGTAGGAGTATGACACACTTTCTTTATCCATTGACAGGTTGTTTCCAATTTTTCTCTATTACAAACAATAAAATTTCTAGCTCATGTCCTCTTGTGAGAGTTTCTCGAAGGTAGCAGTTCTCATATTTTCAAAGGATCATATTGGCTGTTGTGTTGAGAGTAGACTTGGGTTAGGGACCAAGAACAAAAGCAGGGAGACTGGTTGGGAGGCCACTGAAATAGTCCAGATGAGGGGTTAAGTGGCTTAGTGGTGGCAAGGATAGTGGTGACAAGTGTTTGAAATGAGATACATTTTGGAGGTAAAGGTAACATGACCTGCCAATGCTTAGACATAGCATGTGAGGGAAAAAGAAGAGTCAAAGAAGATTCCAAAGTTTGGGGCCTGAACAACTAAGAGATTAAAGGTACCATTCACTAAGATACGGGTCACTGGGGCATGAGCAGCTTTAGGGACAAGATCAATATCACGAAATCTGTTTTGGAAATATTAAGGTTAAGTGCCCATCAGACTTCCCAGTGGAGATGTCAAGAAATTGGAGTTCAGGGAAAAGCTCAGTGCCAGAGATACTGACTTAGGAGTCATCAGCATAAGGATGGTATCTAAAACCATGAGACCAAGAGGGAGTGAGTGCAGAGAGAGAAGGGGTTCATGGCTCTTCTTAGAGCATTCCAGCGTTAGAAAGTGGAAAGAGGAATAAGATCCAGAGGAGGATACTGAGAAGATATAGCCATCAAGACAGAAGGAGACCTGGTTTCCAGTTTGATAAATGCTGCTGACAGATCCAATAGTAACATAAAGACTATAGGAATTGACTATAGGAATTGAGAGTGTGGAGCTCACTGATGTGGGCAAAAGCCTGACAGGACTGGTATCAGGAGAGAATGGGAGGAGAATTGAAGACCGATTTTATAACCAGTCTTTTGAGGAATTCTGCCGTAAAAGGGAGGAGGAAAAAAGGGACCTTAACCTGAAGGGATATGGAATCAAGTGAGGATGCTAAGATCAAGATATCACAACCTTCTTGTATGCCAGTGGGAGACCCCAAGAAGAGAGGGGAATGCAGAAGAGAGAGGAGGTAACTGCATGATTGATGTTCCTGAGGAGGCGAGAGGGGATGGGCACCCAACACACACATTGCTGGGCTGCCTGAGTTAGAACGGTTTATCTTTCACATGGTGGAAAAGCAGGGGTAAAAGCGGAAGAGAGGTTAGATGTGGTGCCGTGGGTGAAAGTTCTCTACTAATTTTTCTCTGCTATGTTCTCAGTGCAATGAGAGTAAGAGCTGAGACTGAGGGCTGGTTTGCTTGAAGGCAGTCACACAAGAGGTGAGGGAGAAGTTTTGCCTATAATGGAGGACAGCTGGTCAAATTGTGCCATTAAAGATAAGTGAATTTGCAAGACCATCATGCCTACCAGCCAGGCAGGCTGGTAAGCCGTCTTAGAAAACCAAAGAAGTTTAAGGCCAGCTGAGCAGCAGGTGCAGGGGTGGGGAGATGTGGGGTGGGCCTTTACTGAGCAATTCAGTTACCTTCTGTGGCACTGAATTCATTCAACAAACATTGACTGAGAGCCCACACCAGACCAGGAGGTCAAGATGTGATTGTGGAAGAGATCCCTCATGGATCATATAACCTATGGAAGTATAATTTTCTGTAAGAATAAGTCTCAATTTTAGCAGTGAAGTAAATGGGGGACAAAGGGATGGTCTCAGGTATCTGGTGAGAGTAGGTGCAGGGAAGGAAGGTTGTGAGAACTGACGAATGCAAAGGCAGGGGGATGGGAGGCATACATTTTACAACTTGGAACAGACACAAACATTCCTCCTTAGACTCGGCTCTCATTTTTACCTGTTATGCAGAGTTAGTTGCTGCCCACTCTGCCATCAGCTTGATGGTGTGGTCTTCAACAAGTCCCTTAATTTATGGTCAAAGAGTATCCTGGATGAGTTGTTCTCCGAGGCCCCAGCAACAGTGCCATGATTCTGTCACGGAACCTATTTTTCCATTATGAGCAGCAACTAGGGAAGGTGTTTTGTCAAACTATAATGAAAATCCATCCAAAGTATTAACTGTTTTTGTAAGCCTCTCAATTTGAGGAAGGAGATAGATGGGCCTCAGTTTAGACATTTACAATTAGCCTCCTGTTTGCGCTTTGAGACAAAGATAAAAACAGGAATAGGATAAGCAGCTTGACTTTGTCTCCTGTGGACAATTCAAGATAATGGAAATGGCAGGAACAGAGATGGGCTAAGCCCTGCTTAGGTAAAAGATAAAGAGGCCACATAGTTCTCATTCTTGGGGTCAAGAAGACCTCCCAGACTGTACATGTGCAGCAAAGTTCCTCAGGGGAGGGGGCACTAGCCCATAATATGTTCTGCCAACCTCTCAGAGACCCTAGTGCTGGAATCCATCTTGGCTAAAAGACACACGTGCACACAGGGAAAGGCCCTGAGTCAGACTAAAAATGGACCCAGAGCCAGACAAAGCAAGATGACTGGTCAGAGGAACCCTGGAAAACTGCCTTCATATATGTGATTTAAGCCACCCAAAAGGTGCAACTCTCTCTCCGAGCCTGCCTTTGTGCCTATCTGCATGTACCTGTCTCTTAATAAACACTGTACCTGTTTCACTATTTTCCGTCTCTTTGCTAAAATTCTTTTTTTCAAAGAAGACAAGAGCCAGGGCCCTGCTTCTAGCCACTAGTCCCTGGGTGGTCTAACTGCGAGGATTTGGTGCTCTCACCGCCATGGTCCAGGTTCAACTCCCACTCAGGGAGCTTAGAGCCCACTTCAAGCCACCACACACTGCAGCCCACCCCCAAGATCAAAGTCATCCTGCCTCTTTCCTCTCTTATGGTTCCAGATAAATCCTAAGAGGTCATCATTGAATAAACCACAATAGTAAAAGATATGCTAAAGCTTAGTGGGCTTGGCCTTGTGGGCTTGGTCTTTTCTGCTCTTTAGCTGGCAAAAATAAAACAGTCAATCATAGCAGGATTCTGTTCTAAATCAATTCTGTTCCAAATGCAATTACTGTTTTGGCTTCTTTCTGTCATTATTCCAAAGAGAACCACACTGAGCTCACACACTTTCAAAATGACCATTTGTTTCTCCACACTACAGAAAGTTGTACAGAATTTTCTATCTCACATCTATTGTTGTTTTCCCATGGCATGTTTACATCTCAAAGCTACATCACTTGATGTTTATTGCATGCTACGATTTCCATTTACTTCTTTCAAATGCCCTTTCTTAATGGATTTTAAGTAAATACAGTTTTTAGCTAATTAAAATTTTCTCCACCTTTTTTCATCTTTATACAGGTTGATTATTTCTTTATTCTACTGGAAACAAAGAAGTTCTAGGTAATGATTAATTTCAGGCAATCACATCAAAGGAGCCATGTAACCATTTCCCATCAAGGGCTAACTGCTGAACACTTAGTAAAGGTGGTAATAATCGTTTTGTTTTATTCTGACCTAACAAATGTTTTTAAATTCCCATATTCTTCTGTGACTCAATTCCATTTATCACACAGTGCTAAAAATTAAGCGATTCTAAGTTCCTTCTGCAATTGGAGGTGTGAGTGAAAGATGTTACCAGCCATATCAGTAAACAAAGGATGTTGCAGCCATCAAGCCACTACAGCTGCCCTGACAGTGAGCCATGAGGGAACTCAAGAAGGAGACAAATGGGCTGCCTATTGCCTCAGCCACTGCAGCTGCCCCCAACGGTGCACCTTGAGGGGACTCAGGATGGGAAAGAACAGGATACTGGCCTAGACAGGTAAAGTGCAGATCAAAGGAATGATTTCAGTGAGCCCAGACTCTTGCATCTTCTCATATATAGAAAAATACTAAATTCATTAACCTGAGATTTCTAGTTTTCTTTAATTAATGGTAATATTTTGATGTACCAACTACCTGGTCTTTCTGGCAAAACCCGCTATATATCCTGGCTCCTCCTTTACCTCTTCAGAGCAGTTCCCTTAGAGCTATTCTCAGAGGCTGCCTCCTGGGCTTGAAGTCCTCAGAAAGTCTGCCAAATAAAACATAATTCTCAACTTTTAGGTTGTGCATTTTTTTTCAGTCGACACAGGGAATTTCTGTGTGACTGCACAAACCTTCTATATTTTGCAAGCTGGGATAAATCCTCCAGTGCTTTTCTTCCTCAGCTGAAGTCCATCTATCCTTAAAGCTTATTATGAGCTTTCCATATATCTTTGTATGAATTAGGATTCTGGATTCTATGTTGCAAATAACTCAAAGTAGCTTAAACAATAAAGAGAAATGTCAGTTTATGTAACAGAAAAGTCCAGAGGTAGTTGGCTTCAGGTAAGGTTTGGTCCCGCAAACAATATCATGAGGAGAAAAGGATTTTAGAGAGTGTCAGAACATTCAGGAAAAAAACATTAGGTTAGTTTCCAGATTTTGTGAGTTTTTTTTTTTAGTTAGTCAGCTTTATTTATTTATTTAAAAAATTTTTTAATTTTTATATTTTTAATTTTTTGGCTGTGCTGGGTCTTCTTTGCTGTGCACGGGCTTTCTCTAATTGCAGCAAGTGGGGGCTACTCTTTGTCGCGGTGCACAGGCCTCCTATTGCGGTGGCTTCTCTTGTTGTGGAGCACAGGCTCTAGGCGCACGGGCTTCAGCAGTTGCAGCACGTGGGCTCAGCAGTTGCAGCACACAGTCCCCAGAGTGCATGGGCTTCAGTAGTTGTGGCACATGGGCTCAGTAGTTGTGGCTTGTGGGCTCTAGAGTGTGGGCTCAATAGTTGTGGCACACGGACTTAGTTGCTCTGTGGCATGTGGGATCTTCCTGGACCAGGGATAGAACCCATGTCCCCTGCGTTGGCAGGCGGATTCTTAACCACTGGACCACCGGGGAAGTCCTGTATTAGTCAGCTTTTTGAAAATCGTAAGGTATTGTGATATCTTTTCTTACTCTAAGTAATTTTGTATTCATAATTTTTATCCTCTAAAGTGGTTTCTGCAAACTGCATAAACTTCAAGCTTCACAAAACCTGGATCTGTCCCTGCTGGAGAGGACAGAAGGTTGCTCTCAGAAGAAAATATGTTATTAAAATGAGGGTGAAAGGACATCGAATGACAAAAACATGACCACTAAAGTTTTAAATGTTTTCAACTTCCTTTTTTTCTTTCTTTAAAAAAAATTTTGGGTGCACCACGCAGCATGCAGGATCTCAGTTCCCCGACCAGGGATCGAACCCACACCCCCTGCAGTGGAATCGTGGACTCTTAACCACTGGACCACCAGGGAAGTCCCTAATTTCAACTTTCTTAGCTTTCAATTCTGCCTATATGAGTCTGATAAATGTTTTTGTTGGTAATGAAGCTATTTAAAAGCAGGGACTATGTGTTAAAACCTTGTCTGGCTGTTCTTCCAGTAGTCAGCAAAGTAATTTGTATGTAAAAACATACTGACTTACTAATGCTTCTTTCCAGTACTCTGATTCCAAAATGATTATACTTTCTTTTTATTTGAACATACACAAAAGTCCAAGCTCCACGGAGGAGTTAAACCATAAACTCAAAAAACCCTATATAGAAATACTATTATAACAATAGCAAAACATTTTTATAGAACAACACAATGACCTAAGCCTTGTCCGTGGACTTACTTGTTTTGAATAATTATCTATCGGCTATGTCTCTGGTATTTGTTGAAATACAGCTTTAAATAAAGTAAGAAACCTTGCCTGAGATAAGATTCTTATAAATTCAAGAAGTATTAAATGTAACCCAGTGCTTTCTAGCATCCTTGAAGAACATATGTTTATTTTATTTTATTTATTTTTATTTTTTATTTATTAAAATTTTTGTCCGTGCTTCGCAGCATGTGGGATCTTAGTTCCCTGACCAGGAACTGAACCCTCACCCCATGTACTGGAAATGTGGTCTTAACCACTGGACCACCAGGGAAGTCCCCAGCATATGTTTACTTTAGAGGTTGCTCTCGAAAAATGCATTTTAGGAAAGAGTTAATGTGAAATTACTCAGGAAGGAAATATTTGAGTTATACTGCTCACCCTAGCCTTTCCAGGAGAGATTTGGGATTCATGTTTTGTCGTTAACTGAAATTCATCCTCAGTGAGAAAGTTTGTGAGAATGAATTTTGTCAGTTTTGTCTAGAGATTGTTGTCACTGCTCTGGAGAGGGGAAGATCTTATTCCTGCAGCATATGTGGCTTCTTCCAGAACTGCTTCATTTGTCAGTTATGAGTGACACTTGGGTACATTATTAAGTAACCACAGTTTTGGGTTTCTTAGGGTCTATTGGGAACAAATCCAAACAAGCCTGCATTTATCTTTTGTACTTTGCCATTTGCCAAGTCACCTCTCTCAGCACAGGATCTTCATTTGTGAAAACAAGGAGGCTGTTCCAGAACAATCTCTGAGGTCTAAGCAGTTGTGACATTCTGTTATTCTAGGATCCTACTCTATATATACTCAGACAAATGTTAAAGACTCGATTAACATGGGAAATAGTTCCATGAAACTCAGGAATCTTCTTCAACGTATTGTGAATGTATTGACGTTAAACTTTTCTGGAAATTTTCTGGGAACAAGTAATGTTCTCCAAGATATTTTAGAAAGGAGGAGACTTTTCTTTCCCCTCAGCAGTTACATCACCCTGCCTCAGAAATCATCTTGGATTGGGAATATGTACAGAAGTGGTTGGAAGGCCTCAGAATCACCTGGGGGTCTATTAAACACAGATTGCTGGTACGCACTCTCAGAGCTTATAGTTCAGCTAGTCTAGGGTGGGGCCTGAGAGTGTGCATTTCCCACAAGTTTCCAGGTGATGCTGGTGATGCTGGTGCTGCTGGTCCGGGACCAAACTCAGAGAACCAGTGGTTTATAGCATTCACCCACTTAGTTGACCCTTCCCTTGAAGGGTAGAGGACATTTAAGGTTTGTGGCCATTATGTAGGATGAGGTTTATATATTCTTGTCCCTAAAGACACCTCTTCTCTCCCTGCACCACCTCATACTGACCCAGGCCAGGAAACTCAAGTCTGTGATACTAGGCAGCCCAGCCAGATGGTGGGTGCACAATTTTTAATCTCTGGCCTGAAGTATGGAGGGGGACTAGACAATACTTTCTTCTTTTCACCAGTGGTTTATACTGGGAGACTTCTTATTTGGGTGGACTGGAGCCAGGTAGCATTCCCGACCTTCCATCCAGTTAATTATAAAAAGATTCTTGTTTAATCCTGAAATATGGCTTTTCATCCATCTATTTATCTATTTGCCCAGCCATTCAGCCATAATTCATAAGTACCCTAGAAAAACTGGAAAATAGATGTAAACAAAAATGAAAAACATCCAAAATTCAATTAGCCCAAGAAAACCACTTCCAAATGTTTTTTTGACAACTATAGAAACACAGATTACAAAAATGAGATCATATTGCTCTGAAACATGCATCACCATCTATTGTGAACATTTTTCCATGTTAATAAATACACAATTATGCCATCATTTTAATTTTAATTTTAAAATGATATACTATTGATTATAAAGTAACAATTTCTTAGTGTAAATGCTTCAGACAATCAGGAACATATAAAAAAGAAAGTCTTATCCTGAGGAAAAAGAACGAAGCTAGAGGCATGACCCTTCTAGACTTCAGACTACACTACAAAGCTACAATAATCAAAACAGCATGGTATTGGCACAAAAACAGACATATAGATCAATGGAACAGAATAGAGAGCCCAGAAATAATCCCACACATCTATGGTCAATTAATCTAGAACAGAGGATGCAAGAATATACAATGGAGAAAAGGCAGTCTCTTCAACAAGTGGGAAAGCTGGACAACTTCCTGTAAATCAATTAAATTAGGACACTTCCTCACACCATATACAAAAATAAACTCAAAATGGCTTAAAGACTTAAATATAAGACATGATACCATAAAAATCCTGGAAGAGAACATAGGCAAAACATTCTGTGACATAAATTGTAGCAAGATTTTCTTAGATCAGTCTCCCAAGGCAAAAGAAATAAAAGGAAAAATAAACAAATGGGACCTAATCAAACTTAAAAGCTTTTGCATAGCAAAGGAAACCATGAACAGAATGAAAAGACAGCCTACAAACTGGGAGAAAATATTTGCAAGTGATGTGACTGACATGGGATTAATATCCAAAATATACAAACAGCTCACACAAATCAATATTGAAAAAACAAACAATCCAATCAAAAAATGGGCAGAAGAGCTAAAAAGACATTTCTCCAAAGAAGACATACAGATGGCCAACAGGCATATGAAAAGATGTTCAACATCAGTAATTATTAGAGAAATGCAAATCAAAACTACGAGTTATCACCTCACACCTGTCAGAATAGCCATCATCAAAAAGTCTACAAATAATAAATGTTGGACAGGGTGTGGAGAAAAGGAAGCCCTCTTATACTGGGAATGTAAATTGGTACAGTCACTATAGAAAACAATATGGAGGTTCCTTAAAAAAATAAAATTAGAGCTACCATATGATCCAACAATACACTCCAACAATACACTCCAACAAAAATAAAATTAGAGCTACCATATGATCCAACAGTACACTACCATATGATCCAACAATACACTCCTGTATCTAACAGTACACTTAGAGCTACCATATGATCCAACAATACAGAGCTACCATATGATCCAACAAAAACGCTAATTCAAAAAGATACATGCACCCTGATGTTCACAGCAGCACTACTGAGAATAGCAAAGACAGAAGCAACCCAAGTGCTTATCAAGAGACAACAGGCTTAATAAGATGTGGTATTTACATACAATGGAGTATTACTCACCCATAAAAAGAATGGAATATTGCCATTTGCAGCAAGATGGATGGACCTAAAGATTATCATACTAAGTGAAGTCAGACAGAGAAAGACAAATATCATATGATATCACTTATATGTAGAATCTAACAAGTAATAGAAATGAATCTATATACAAAACAGAAACAGACTCACAGACACAGAAAACAAACTTATGGTTGCCAAAGGGTGGGGGAGGGACAAATTAGGGGCATGGTGTTAACAGATAAAAACTACTACACGTAAAATAAATAAGCAACAAGAATTTACTGTATAGCACAGGGAATTATATTCAATATCTTGTAATAACCCATAATGAAACATAATCTGCAAAAAAAAAAATAACTGAATCACTATGCTACACATCTGAAACTAATACAATATTGTAAATCTACCAGACATCAATAAAAAAAGAAAGTCTTATTTTCCCATACCAAAACATCATTTTTAATAGCTGCAGCATATTTTACTATGTAGAAAACACCATAATTTAACCAGTCCTCTGTGAACATTTAGCCTTCAAGTTGCTTCATCTTTTGCCTCTATTATAAGTAACACTGTCTTGAAAAATTTTGCATATAGACATTTTCACATTTCTATGGTTATTTCCTTATTTTAATGATATTTTTATATCCTTATGTTTATGAGGGTAATGTGTGTTTATAGAACTTAGAAATAATAAAAACTTTTTTTTTTTTTCCTGCGGTACGCGGGCCTCTCACTGTTGTGGCCTCTCCCGTTGCGGAGCACGGGCTCTGGATGCGCAGGCTCAGAGGCCATGGCTCACAGGCCCAGCCGCTCCGCGGCATGTGGGATCCTCCCGGACCAGGGCACGAACCCACATCCCCTGCATCGGCAGGTGGATTCTCAACCACTGCGCCACCAGGGAAGCCCTAAAAACATTTTTTTCTGAGGCAGCTGTGACCAATAGATGGTTGACTAACTGAAAAAGTTGGTAAAGCAAGGAATCGAAAAAAACAAGAGGAATTTTATGATTCAGATGACTCTAATGCTATTTAAACTGTTCCAGAATAAAGAAAGAGAAATAAAGTTTCCAAATTATTTAAATGAAGCTAAGATAACACTGATAAAAATATACAATTATTGTACAAGAAAACTATAGAGCAGTCTCACTTATGAATATCAATACAGCAATCCAAAATAAATATTAGCAAACAGATTTCAGTAGCACATTAAAAGAATAATAACATTAACAATTAGGAATTCCAGGAATGCAAGGACCATTCAATATTTGGGAATCTATTATTATGATCAGGAGAAAATTAATATTATCTTTCCAACAGGAACTAAGAAGGCATTTGATAAAATTCAATATCCATTCTTGGTAAAGATGCAGTAAACTAGCAATAGGTGGATACTTTCTTAAAATGGTTAAATATATCTATCACAGTCTAAGAGCCAGCATTGAGCTTAATGGAGAAACAATACACAGTTCCATTAAAATTGGAAACAAGGCAAGGATGTCTAGTAACACTGCAATTATTTAACATTATTCTGCAGGTACTAACTAATTCAATTAGATAAAAGAGAGAAACTAGAGGTATATATATATATATATTTTAAAAGAAGAGCTAACAATCACTATCTGCAGATGAGGTAATGCTATACCTAGAAAGTCTGAGTCACATGAAAAATGATATCAAACAATATGGGAAGTAATTTGGCTTGGTAAAAAACAAAAACAAAAAACCCAACAGAATGAAACAGTCTTTTGGGACTTTCCTGGTGATGCAGTGTTTAAGAATCTGCCTGCCAATGCAGGGGACAAGGATTCGATCCCTGGTCCAGGAAGATCCCACATGCCACGGAGCAACTAAGCCCGTGTGCCACAACTACTGAGCCTGCTAGCCACAACTACTGAAGCCTGCGCGCCTAGGGCCCATGCTCCACGACAAAGAGAAGCTACCGCAACGAGAAATGAGAAGCCCATGCACTGCAAAGACTAGTCCCCACTTGCCACAACTAGAGAAAGCCCATGCACAGCAACAAAGACCCAACACAGCCGAAAATAAATAAGTAAATAAATTTATTTTTTTTAAGTCTTTTAAATAAAAAACAATAATCAGTTACAGGATGTAACAGAAGACCTTACTTGCATTGTAACCGAAAAAATAAGCTGAAAAGAAATATGGAAGTTCTAATTAAAGAAAAACTTAAAACACCACTGAGGGATACAAAAGAGAATGTGGACAAATGGAAAAGCATATTCTGCTTTTGAGTAAAAAGACTCAACATTGGAGTCATGTAAACTTTCCTTACTTGGGCTTCCCTGGTGGCTCAGTGGTTAAGAATCCACCTGCCAATGCAGGGGACACGGGTTTGAGCCCTGGTCCGGGAAGATCCCACATGCTGCAGAGCAGCTAAGCCCGTGAGCGACAACTACTAACCCTGCACTTCAGAGCCCGCGAGCCACAACTACTGAGCCCGTGTGCCACAACTACTGAAACCTGCGCTCTTAGAGCCCATGCTCCACAACAAGAGAAGCCACCGCAACGAGAAGCCCACAGACCACAACAAAGAGTAGCCCCCCCTCGCCACAACCAGAGAAGGCCCGCGTGTATCAATGAAGACCCAACGCAGCCAAAAATAAATAAATTTATTTTTAAAAAAGACAAAAAAACAAAAACAAACAAACAAAAACCTTTCCTTACTTTAAGGCAATCTCAGTAAAAATACTGTAAGGAACTTTTTTGAGACCAATTAAGATACCTCTCAAGTTAATATGAAAAATAAATGGGCAAGAAGAGCCAGGATAATTATAAAAAATAAGAGGGGAAAACCAACCCAGTTATTAAAACATTTTAAAGTCAAAATAATTTACACAGTGCAGTGTTGGCATATGATAAGCAGCTCAGTGGAACAGACTATAAAGTCCTGGACTCGACCCCAAAACTTATATATGACATAGTATGTGACATTTACTGTTGTTCTGGTATATGATAAAGGTGCATTTCAAATAAGAGGAGGAAAAATAAATTTATCAGTCAATGGCATTGGGAAAAATTGGGTAACTCTCTGGAAATAAACTAAGCTGGACCCATACTTCATACCTTACACCAAATAAATTTCAGGTGGGTCAAAGACTTATCTATAAGAGGTAAAGAGAAGTAGAAAAGAGTATGGAGATATTTTCATCTTGGAGTAGGAGAATTTTCTAAGTATGATATGAAACCTGGAAGGCTTGAAAAAAAGTTTAATACATTGAACTATATAAAAATGAAAAAGTTCACTATGAAAAATATTACCATAAGGAAAGTCAAAATACAAATAAACTGGGGGGAATTTGCAATTCTTATCACGCATAAGTTTTATTTTCCTGTTATAATAAAGAGCTCCTACAAAACAATAAGAAAAATACCTACAACTAAAACAGGATGTGAACGGGAGAGGGGGAAGATGGCGGAAGAGTAAGACGCTGAGATCACCTTCCTCCCCACAGATACATCAGAAATACATCTACACGTGGAACAACTCCTACAGAAAACCCACTGAACGCTGGCAGAAGACCTCAGACCTCCCAAAAGGCAAGAAACTCCCCACGTACCTGGGTAGGGCAAAAGAAAAAAAAATAAACAGAGACAAAAGAATAGGGACAGGACCTGCACCAATGAGAGGGAGCTGTGAAGAAGGAAAGGTTTCCACACACAAGGACGCCCCTTCGCGGGTGGAGACTGCGGGTGGCGGGGGGTGGAAGCTTTGGAGCTGCTGAGGAGAGCACAGCCACAGGGGTGCGGAGGGCAAAGCGGGGAGATTCCAGCACAGAGGATCGGTGCCGACCAGCAGTCACCAGCCCGAGGCTTGTCTGCTCAACCGCCGGGGCGGGCAGGGGGGCCGCTGGGAGCTGAGGCTCGGGCTTCGGACGGATCCCAGGGAGAGGATTGGTGGCTGAACACAGCCTGAAGGGGTTAGTGCACCACGGCTAGCCGGGAGGGAGTCCGGGAGAAAGTCTGGACCTGCCGAAGAGGCAAGAGACTTTTTCTTCCCTTTTTGTTTCCTGGTACGCGAGGAGAGGGGATTAAGAGCGCTGCTTAAAGGAGCTCCAGAGATGGGCGTGAGCCGCGGCTAACAGCGCGGACCCCACAGACGGGCATGAGATGCTAAGGCTGCTGCTGCTGCCACCAAGAACCCTGTGTGCGAGCACAGGTCACTATCCACACCCCCCTTCCAGGGAGCCTGTGCAGCCTGCCACTGCCAGGTCCCGTGATCCAGGGACAACTTCCCCGGGAGAATGCACGGCACGCCTCAGGCTGGTGCATCGTCATGTTGGCCTCTGGCGCCGCAGGCTCGCCCCGCACTCCATGCCCCTCCCTCCCCCCGGCCTGAGTGAGCCAGAGCCCCCGAATCAGCTGCTCCTTTAACCCCGTCCTGTCTCAGTGAAGAACAGATGCCCTCCGGCGACCTACACACAGAGGTGGGGCCAAATCCAAAGCTGAACCCTGGGAGCTGTGCGAACAAAGAAGAGAAAGGGAAATTTCTCCCAGCAGCCTCAGGAGCAGAGGATTAAATCTCCACAATCAACTTGATGTACCCTGCATCGGTGGAATACCTGAATAGACAAAGAATCATCCCAAATTGAGGCGGTGGACTTTGAGAGCAAGAAATATTATTTTTTCCCCTTTTCTTCTTTTTGTGAGTGTGTATGTGTATGCTTCTGTGTGAGATTTTGCCTGTATAGCTTTGCTTTCACCATTTGTCCAAGGTTTCTGTCCATCCGTTTTTTTTGCTTGTTTGTACTTAAAAAATTTTTTCCCTTAATAATTATTTTTTATTTTAATAACTTTATTTTATCTTAATTTTGTTTTATTCTCTTTCTCTCTCTCTCTTTCTTTCTTTCATTCTTTCTTTCTTTCTTTCATTCTTCTTTTTCTCCCTTTTATTCTGAGCCATGTGGATGAAAGGCCCTTGGTGCTGCAGCCAGGAGTCAGTGCTGCCCCTCTGAGGTGGGAGAGCCAACTTCAGGACACTGGTCCACAAGAGACCTCCCAGCTCCACATAATATCAAATGGCGAAAATCTCCCAGAGATCTCTGTCTCAACACCAACACCCAGCTTCCCTCAACGACCAGCAAGCTACAGTGCTGGACAACCTATGCCAAACTAGCAAGACAGGAACACAACCCCACCCATTAGCAGACAGGCTGCCTAAAATCATAATAAGGCCACAGACACCCCAAAACACACCACCAGACGTGGACCTGCCCACCAGAAAGACAAGATCCAGCCTCATCCACCAGAACACAGGCACTAGTCCCCTCCACCAGGAAGCCTACACAACCCACTGAACCAACCTTAGCCACTGGGGGCAGACACCAAAAACAACAGGAACTACGAACCTGCAGCCTGCAAGAAGGAGACCGAAACACAGTAAGATAAGCAAAATGAGAAGACAGAAAAACACAAGATGAAGGAGCAAGATAAAAACCCACCAGACCTAACAAATGAAGAGGAAATAGGCAGTCTACCTGAAAAAGAATTCAGAATAATGATAGTAAAGATGATCCAAAATCTTGGAAATAGAATAGACAAAATGCAAGAAACATTTAACAAGGACCTAGAAGAACTAAAGATGAAACAAACAATGATGAACAACACAATAAATGAAATTAAAAATACTCTAGATGGGATCAATAGCAGAATAACTGAGGCAGAAGAACGGATAAGTGACCTGGAAGATAAAATAGTGGAAATAACTACTGCAGAGCAGAATAAAGAAAAAAGAATGAAAAGAACTGAGGACAGTCTCAGAGACCTCTGGGACAACATTAAACGCACCAACATTCGAATTATAGGGGTTCCAGAAGAAGAAGAGAAAAAGAAAGGGACTGAGAAAATATTTGAAGAGATTATAGTTGAAAACTTCCCTAATATGGGAAAGGAAATAGTTAATCAAGTCCAGGAAGCACAGAGAGTCCCATACAGGATAAATTCAAGGAGAAATACGCCAAGACACATATTAATCAAACTGTCAAAAACTAAATACAAAGAAAGCATATTAAAAGCAGCAAGGGAAAAACAACAAATAACACACAAGGGAATCCCCATAAGGTTAACAGCTGATCTCTCAGCAGAAACTCTACAAGCCAGAAGGGAGTGGCAGGACATACTGAAAGTGATGAAGGAGAAAAACCTACAACCAAGATTACTCTACCCAGCAAGGATCTCATTCAGATTTGATGGAGAAATTAAAACCTTTACAGACAAGCAAAAGCTGAGAGAGTTCAGCACCACCAAACCAGCTTTACAACAAATGCTAAAGGAACTTCTCTAGGCAAGAAACACAAGAGAAGGAAAAGACCTACAATAACAAACCCAAAACAATTAAGAAAATGGGAGTAGGAACATAGATATCGATATTTACCTTAAATGTAAATGGATTAAATGCTCCCACCAAAAGACACAGACTGGCTGAATAGATACAAAAACAAGACCCATATATATGGTGTCTACAAGAGACCCACTTCAGACCTAGGGACACATACAGACTAAAAGTGAGGGGATGGAAAAAGATATTCCATGCAAATAGAAACCAAAAGAAGTAGAGTAGCAATTCTCATATCAGACAAAATAGACTTTAAAATAAAGAATGTTACAAGAGACAAGGAAGGACACTATATAATGATCAAGGGATCAATCCAAGCAGAAGATATAATAATTGTAAATATTTATGGACCCCACATAGGAGCACCTCAATATATAAGGCAAACACTAACAGCCATAAAAGGGGAAATTGACAGTAACACAATCATGGTAGGGGACTTTAACACCCCACTTTCACCAATGGACAGATCATCCAAAATGAAAATAAATAAGGAAACACAAGCTTTAAATGATACATTAAACAAGATGCACTTAATTGATATTTATAGGACATTCCATCCAAAAACAACAAAATATACTTTCTTCTCAAGTGCTCATGGAACATTCTCAAGGATAGATCGTATCTTGGGTCACAAATCAAGCCTCGGTAAATTTAAGGAAATTAAAATTGTATCAAGTATCTTTTCCGACTACAACGCTATGTGACTAGATATCAATTACAGGAAAAGATCTGTAAAAAATACAAACACATGGAGGCTAAACAATACACTACTTAATAACGAAGTGATCAATGAAGAAATCAAAGAGGAAATCAAAAAATACCTAGAAACAAATGACAATGGAGACACGACGACCCAAAACCTATGGGACGCAGCAAAAGCAGTTCTAAGAGGGAAGTCTATAGCAATACAATCCTACCTTAAGAAACAAGAAACATCTCAAATAAACAACCTAACCTTGCACCTAAAGCAACTGGAGAAAGAAGAACAAAAAAACCCCAAAGTTAGCAGAAGGAAAGAAACCGTAAAGATCAGATCAGAAATAAATGAAGAAGAAATGAAGGAAACAATAGCAAAGATCAATAAAACTAAAAGCTGGTTCTTTGAGAAGATAAACAAAATTGATAAACCATTAGCTAGATTCATCAAGAAAAAAAGTGAGAAGACTCAAATCAATAGAATTAGAAATGAAAAAGGAGAAGTAACAGCTGACACTGCAGAAATACAAAAGATCATGAGAGATTACTACAAGCAACTCTATGCCAATAAAATAGACAACCTGGAAGAAATGAACAAATACTTAGAAATGCACAACATGCCAAGACTGAATCAGGAAGAAATAGAAAATATGAACAGACCAATCACAAACACTGAAATTGAAACTGTGATTAAAAATCTTCCAACAAACAAAAGCCCAGGACCAGATGGCTTCACAGGCGAATTCTATCAAACATTTAGAGAAGAGCTAACACCTATCCTTCTCAAACTCTTCCAAAATATAGCAGAGGGAGGAACACTCCCAAACTCATTCTACGAGGCCACCATCACCTTGATACCAAAACCAGACAAGGATGTCACAAAGAAAGAAAACTACAGGCCAATATCACTGATGAACATAGATGCAAAAATCCTCAACAAAATACTAGCAAACAGAATCCAACAGCACATTAAAAGGATCATACACCATGATCAAGTGGGGTTTATTCCAGGAATGCAAGGATTCTTCAATATACGCAAATCTATCAATGTGATAAACCATATTAACAAATTGAAGGAGAAAAACCATATGATCATCTCAATAGATGCAGAGAAAGCTTTTGACAAAATTCAACACCCATTTATGATAAAAACCCTGCAGAAAGTAGGTGTAGAGGGAACTTTCCTCAATATAATAAAGGCAGGCCATATATGACAAACCCACAGCCAACATTGTCCTCAATAGTGAAAAACTGAAACCATTTCCACTAAGGCCAGGAACAAGACAAGGTTGCCCACTCTCACCACTATTATTCAACATAGTTTTGCAAGTTTTAGCCACAGGAATCAGAGAAGAAAAAGAAAAGGAATCCAAATCGGAAAAGAAGAAGTAAAACTGTCACTGTCTGCAGATGATATGGTACTATACATAGAGAATCCCAAAGATGCTACCAGAAAACTACTAGAGCTAATCAATAAATTTGGTAAAGTTGCAGGATACAAAATTAATGCACAGAAATCTCTTGCATTCCTATACACTAATGATGAAAAATCTGAAAATGAAATTAAGAAAACACTCCCATTTACCATTGCAACAAAAAGAATAAAATATCTAGGAATAAACCTACCTAAGGAGACAAAAGACCTGTATGCAGAAAATTATAAGACACTGATGAAAGAAATTAAAGATGATACAAATAGATGGAGAGATATACTATGTTCTTGGATTGGAAGAATCAACATTGTGAAAATGACTCTACTACCCAAAGCAATCTACAGATTCAATGCAATCCTTATCAAACTACCACTGGCATGTTTCACAGAACTACAACAAAAAATTTCACAATTTGTATGGAAACACAAAAGACCACGAATAGCCAAAGCAATCTTGACAACGAAAACTGGAGCTGGAGGAATCAGGCTCCCTGACTTCAGACCATACTACAAAGCTACAGTAATCAAGAAAGTATGGTACTGGCACAAAAACAGAAATATAGATTAATGAAACAGGATATAAAGCCCAGAGATAAACCCATGTCCATATGGTCACCTTATCTTTGATAAAGGAGGCAAGAATATACAGTGGAGAAAAGAAAGCCTCTTCAATAAGTGGTGCTGGGAAAACTGGACAGCTACATGTAAAAGTATGAGACTAGAACACTCCCTAACACCATACACAAAAATAAGCTCAAAATGGATTAAAGGTCTAAATGTAAGGCCAGGAACTATCAAAGTCTTAGAGGAAAACATAGGCAGAACACTCTATGACATAAATCACAGCAAGATCCTTTTTGACCCACCTCCTAGAGAAATGGAAATAAAAACAAAAATAAACAAATGGGACCTAATTGAACTTCAAAGCTTTTGCACAGCAAAGGAAACCATAAACAAGACCAAAAGACAACCCTCAGAATGGGAGAAAATATTTGCAAATGAAGCAACTCACAAAGGATTAATCTCCAAAATTTACAAGCAGCTCATGCAGCTCAATAACAAAAAAGCAAACAACCCAATCCAAAAATGGGCAGAAGACCTAAATAGACATTTCTCCAAAGAAGTTATACAGATTGCTAACAAACACATGAAAGAATGCTCAACATCATTAATTATTAGAAAAATGCAAACCAAAAGTACAATGAGATATCATCTCACACCAGTCAGAATGGCCATCATCAAAAAATCTAGAAACAATAAATGCTGGAGAGGGTGTGGAGAAAAGGGAACACTCTTGCACTGCTGGTGGGAATGTGAATTGGTTCAGCCACTATGGAGAACAGTATGGAGGTTCCTTAAAAAACTACAAATAGAACTACCCTATGACTCAGCAATCCCACTACTGGGCATATACCCTGAGAAAAACATAATTCAAAGAGTCATGTACCAAAATATTAATTGCAGCTCTATTTACAATAGCCAGGTCATGGAAGCAACCTAAGTGTCCATCATCAGACGAATGGATAAAGAAGATGTGGCACGTATATACAATGGAATATTACTCAGCCATAAAAAGAAACAAAATTGAGTTCTTTGTAGTGAGGTGGATGGACCTAGAGTCTGTCATACAGAGTGAAGTAAGTCAGAAAGAGAAAAACAAATACCGTATGCTAACACATATATATGGAATCTAAGGTTAAAAAAAGGTTATGAAGAACCTTGGGGTAAGACGGGAATAAAGACACAGAACTACTAGAGAATGGACTTGAGGATATGTGGAGGGGGAAGGGTAAGATGTGACAAATTGAGAGAGTGGCATGGACATATATACACTACCAAACGTAAAATAGATAGCCAGTGGGAAGCAGCCGCACGGCACAGGGAGATCAGCTCAGTGGTTTGTGACCACCTAGAGGGATGAGATAGGGTGGGTGGGAGGGAGGGAGATGCAAGAGGGAAGAGATATGGGGACATATGTATATGTATAAGTGATTCACTTTGTTATAAAGCAGAAACTAACACACCATTGTAAAGCAATTATACTCCAGTAAAGATGTTAAAAATAAATAAATAAAAAAGGATGTACTGTTGAAGAAAACACAGAAGGCTCTTAAATATATGGAAAGATACTCAATCTCACACGTAACAGTAAAATGCAAAAACAGAAAAAAAACTATAAAGAACATTTTATATGTCAATTCGGCAAATTTCATAAGTTTGCTAACATACTATGCAAGCAAAAGTGAGGGAAAAATAAACATTATTACACATACTGAATGGAGTGTAAATTGGCACAATGACTCTGAAGGGCAAATTGGCAATATCTATCAAGATTACAGATATGAATATACTTCCACCCAGCAATCATTTCTAGGAAATTAGCCAACAAATAGCTCTCATATGTGCAAATGGTATATGTGCAAAGTTATTCATTGCAGTATAATTTGTAATTACAAAAGACTGGAAGCAATCTAAATGTTCAGCAACAGAAGTTTGGTTAAATGAACTACTGTATATTCATACAATGGAAAAAACATCATGCAACTATTGAAAAAAGATATGTAGTGACTTGGATTATTCTTCACGATAGAGTACGGCAAGGTGCAGAACCATTTGTGTGAAAAAAGTAAGGAAACTAATAGAAATATATTTATTTTTGCTTGTTTATGCATAAAATATTTCTGAGTGGATCCCCAGTATCTTAGGTCAGTCTGCAACTAGACTAGATGCCACAGACCAGAGAGCTTAAAGAACAGAAATGAATTTTCTCACTGTTTTGGAGGCTGGAAGTCTGGGATCAGGGTGTTAGCGTGCTCAGGTCCTGGCGAGGACTCTCTTCCTGGCTGAAGATGGCTCTCTTCTCCCTGTGTGCTCACATGGTGGAGAGGGAGTAAGCTCTCTGGTATCTCTTCTTATAAGGGCACTAATCTAATCCCATTATGGGGGCTCTACTCTTATGACCTCATCAAAACCTAACTACCTCCCAAGGGCTCCATCTCAAGATACCATCACATTGGGGTGGGGGGACTTAAGGCTTCAACATATGAATTTGGGAGTCCATAGCACTAAGTAACTGATAATAGCAGCTGTCTCTTGGCCCAAGGAGGGAAACAGGAGCTAGGGGATAGGACAGTAAAGGTGATTTTTCACTGTTTGCTCTTTATACCTCTGTAATTCCCCAACACCAGCTGGATGTCCAACAATTTGATTCAATTCTGATACTATCTACCTGGAGTTAGTGTCAGATCCCACAAGTTAAAGGGCTCAGTCCCACAAGGCTGCCCCCACTTCAGATGCCAATCACAACTCCTGGGCCACCAGTAATTCTGACCAAACAGCTATAAATTGGGGGTTCACATGACCCCTTCCTCAGGTACGATAATTTGCTAAAATGGCTCACAGAACTCCGGAAAACATTTACTGCTTAAGTATAAAAGAGGCAAATGAACAGCCAAATGAATAGGCACATAGGCGAGGTCCAGAAGGGTCCTGAGTACAAAAGCATCTCTCCCTGTGGAGTTGGGGCGCTTCATCCTTCCAGCATGTGGATGTGTTCACCAACCTGGAAGCTCTCCAAACCCTGTTTAGGGATGTTTATGGAGACTTCATTGCAAGGGTATGATTGATCAAATCACTGGCCATTGGTGATTGAACTCCATCTCTATCCCCTCTCCTCACCCCTCCCCAGTGGTTGGGGGGTGGGACTGAAAGTTCCAACCCTCTAATCAAGGCTTGGTCTTTTTGGAGACCACTCCTGATCCTGAAGCTATCTAGAGGTCCACCAAGAATCACCTCATTAGCACAAACTCAGACATGGTTGAAAGGGGCTTGTTATGAATAACAAAAGACACTCTGTCACTCAGAAAATTCCAAGGGTTTTAGGAGTTCTGTATCAAGAAGGGCATGGAGGGGGACACAATGACCAAATATGTATTTCCTATAATATCACAATACCTCTTCTTTTAAAATTTTTTTTGATGTGGACCATTTTTAAAGTCTCTGTTGAATTTGTTACAATATTGCTGCTGCTGCTTTTTTTTTTTTACCAGAATATTCTCACATTTTATTTATTTCAAGGCACTTTCCACCAGAAAGTGTAAAGAGAAGAAATAAACTACCCTGGTAAAACATTACATTTTAACAAAACAGTGAGATCCAAATGAGACAAAGCAGAAAAACTGACATACTTAATGTTCATTATCTTGAAATGGCTTAAAGTAGTTTGCCTGCTGAAAAAACAGAGACTGCAAAAAGGAGGAAACAGAAAAGTCTGCCAAGATGCCCCCTTGAAGATTTTCAGCCCATGGGGAAGGAACTAAACCCCTTAAACAAAGGTAAAGAACCGAAGAGTAACATCTGAATTCTCCACATCTCGCCAGCACCCAGCTCAAATGGGTTTTAGAACTGGCTGATCAAGTCACTCGCTGATTGAATTGGTGAATAAAATAGCAACACTCCTCATAAGCATTTAACAACATTTCATGCCCATGACAAACCTCATTCAGGTCCCAATAGTTTATGGATGATTCTTGCCCATTACTATACATCTCAAACCCTCTATTTTGAAAAATATGTCAAATTGATTATATATTAATTATGCACATAAACGATCTTATATACACTAATAATAAAGGACTAGGAATATGCTGAATTACCTGGTGCTTTTCAAAAAATGTACGGTTTTATCTCTACTTCCCTAATATTTTCCTTCCAGCTTCTGCTGTATTTAACTCTTAATTTCCTGAAGATTAAAACCCCCTTTCTCCTTAACTTATTTTTATCCTCAAACCTCAGAGGAAATGATTGTACAGAAAGGTCACACCTGAGGCTGACGACTGAGACAGAATTGAAATTCATCACTTCTAGGGGGTAAGGAAAGGACCCCCGCCCCAATCCTCACAAGGTCCAAAGGGCAGCACAAAGGGCCAGTCTAGGCCCTGAATGGTCTACAAGGACCGCAGCAGTTTTGCCTTTACACCCATTACTGAATTACACCATCACCTGGAGAAGGAAAAAAAAAATATGGAACGCTTCATGAATTTGCATGTCATCCTTGTGCAGGGGCCATGCTAATCTCTGTATTGTTCCAATTTTGGTATATGTGCTGCTGAAGCAAGCACTGCTTCTGTTTTTTAGGTTTTGGGTTTTTTTGGCCGTGAGGCATGTGGGATCTTAGCTCCCCAACCAGAGATCGAACCTGCACCCCCTGAACTGGAAGGCAAAGTCTTAACCATTGGACTGCCAGGGAAGTCCCCCACAATACCTTTTGAATTTTGACCTATGTACGCACACACACACACTAAATAGTATTAAAATATTGAAGAGGGGGGAATGCTCAAAAAGCCTGAGTTAACCAAGTTCACATAACTTGCTAGGATGAGACCTGGGCCTCAGATTTCCTTACTTCTATTTAAAGATTCTTTACAATGTGTCATGATTATTTTTTCATCTCTTTGAAGATGTTTACTGCTATTGTGACTTCAGGGGTCTGAGATTTCTAGTTTTCATATTTTAAAAAGGCGAGTCCTCCAGACTTTGGGGCATGGGACACTTGTGGTAGATCAACATTAATGTAGTTTTTCTCCAATGATCAGTGCAAGACATAGTATACAGAGACAGTTATTTATATCATGCAAATTGGGAAAGACTTGGAAACCATCCCATACAAAATACCTCTCTACTAGTCTGTTCAAAGAGCTGAAAGAAATCCTACTACTGTAAACCTCTTAAGAGAAATGCAAATATTTCTAAGAGAGGTACTCTCACACTCTGAACAACCATTATTAACTCCTCCTGAAAAAATGAATTTATTAGGTTCCTACCTCCAGGTCAGATTCCAAGAGCAAGCTCCTAGAGGAATGGGACTAAGGATAGTAAATTTCGGTAAAAAATAAAGTTTTAAGGCCCAGTTTTATCATCTGTAAAATGAGTGGGCTGGACCAGTGTCTCCTCAGATTTTTTTCCTAAATACCTGCTCTGCTAAATACCTTATTTCGTTTGTTACATGGAAAAACTGGGATGTGTGAAAAGGGGGAAGGGGATTGTTTTTCTTACTTGTCAGATGAGGAAACTGAGGCTCAAAAGAGTTGGGTCTCTTGTCCAAGATCATCAGCCAAGGAGCCTGTTTGACATGATCATTAAGTCCAGGTTCAGTGACCTTTCCACTACATCATATTCGTTTCTTCATCTTTTGAGTCCCTACTACAGTGTACGGTGCTGGGATATAAAATTGAAAAGATGAGGCTCCTGCCCTCTTGGGGTCTGGCAGCCATTGGAGAAGATAAGTACCTAGCCACATTGTCAGCTCCATGCTGGAGAGAGAGATAGATGGGAGGATGGAGAGTTGGGAGTGGGGAACAGCTAAAGCTTCATAGGAGAGGCACATCGCTGAAGTTGAACTAGGAAGGACGAGCAGGTGTTTGGTATAAAGAGAGGGCCAGTGCTCTCAGGAGAAAAGACTTCACCTTAAAGTGGGACACAAGGTGCAGTGAGTTGTCTGCAGCAGATTGTCAGAGAGAAACTTTGGGGCAGAGGGGCCTTTCAACCTCTTTTGGATAACATCATTTGTCATTCCCTTGTTCAGGTCTGTGCCAGAGTGTTGGGGTCATAGGCTCCTTCTAACTGGCTCCTCTGCCATCCCTATGTGGTCCTTTATTTAAGGGGCTATATTATGAAAGAAGATGAAAAGTGACAGACAAATAACCGACCATGCCATAACTTCTTCAGTTGTTTTATACTTAGTTTTACTTCCCAGATTATGGAGTAGGGGATTGGAATCCCTCTTGAAGTTTTCACAAGACTCAGTAACACACCCAGGTTACAAGTGAAGGACAAAGACAAAATTTTCATCATTGATTAAAAGAAGAAATCCATCAAGGCTGCTGCCTGGGCCAGCTGGAGTCGTGGGTGAGGGCTCCTGGAACAGGGACAGGTTGCTATCAGATGGCTTTGAGACACCGCATTGTGCAAGCCTCCCCTTAACATCCCAGAAACGCACTTCGGAAGTAGAACTAGGAAGTCTCTCTCTTCCCTTCCTCACGTTTGCTCCTCAATTTTTGACCACTTGGGTCAGTATCACTCTGACATACATCTGTCTCTGACATGTCAGTGGTTCTCATTTAGCTCATTTACAGACCTGTAAACACAGACACACACACACACACACACACACACACACACACACACCTCTTGTACCTCTCTCCTGAAGTGGGTGAAATCCATCTTCTGCTACACTCTTTACATTTCTAACACAGATACAATACTAAGGGCTCCTAGCCAAAACTCTAATTCATTTCATGTTCTTAAAAGAGACCTAAGTTATTCCAAATCTTCTGCCCATTTTACAAATTCCCTCTTGTTTTCTTTTACGGTAAAGGGGGGGAACACTGCAGTCACCTGAGTCTTTCTTAACACATTGCATTTGTTTATAAGTCAATCCTTTTAAAGCTGCTCCAGGTAGATCCCTTGGTGGGTGTGCAAGTGAAATGCACCAGAGAAAGATTGTGCTGTCTAGGATAAGAGAATATTGCATAGTTCCCGAAAGAGAGTGGGAGGGAGGGTGAAGATGAAAAGAGGAAGGAGGAAAGAGAGGAGCCCGAGGGGCCAGGCCACCATCTTCCCAGTCAGCCAGGTTTGTAACCTCAGGGACTTCTCACCTCCTCACATTTATGTGCCCTCCCCAGGCAGCCAGTTGCCAAAGCCTGCCATTCTTCCTTCTCTGCCTTTTAAGTGGGAATCTCCTTCATTCTGTTCTTACTATCACATCTTTAACCGGGATCCTGAACACTGAGCTCAGAATATATCAGCCTCCCAGCAGACCAATTTATCAGCTTCCCGGCTGACCTTCCTACCACCAACTTCTCTACCCTCTGTCACACCCCCATTATCAGACCAATCTTCCTAAAACATACTTTGTCCACCACATAGGACAAAGCCTTGGCGGCTCCCCACAGACCTTTAACTAAAGCTCGCTAGTTTTAGCCTAAAATTCAAGGCCCCATGCATGTGGCCCTAACTTATTCTTTTTGGCCTGTCTTCATAGCATTAGCTATTAGTAAACACTTACCAAGGGCCAGGCACGCTGTTTAAAGCTTCTAAATGTTGTTTGTCTAGTTGGAATCTCTTTCCAGGAAAGGTGTTTGTCCCCCGCGTTTGTGAGATCCTGTCGGGTGGCCATTAACGGGAGCTGAGCATGTGACACAGACCAGCCAATCAGAGCATTTCCACCCCAAGCTGCAGGCCAGCCAATCAGAGCATTTCCACCCCAAGCCGCAGGCCAGCCAATCAGAGCATTCCACTCTCCCCCATCTCCAAGCCCAGCTTCAGGAAATTTGACTTACGGGTACGGGAGAGAGTGGGTTTCTCTTTTCTTCTGGGGTTGAAATCTACACAGAAAAGCAGAGAAGAGCAGAGAGGAGAAGAGATGGAGAATGAGAGAGAGGGGGAAACCTGATGACGTTGTCCCTCTGGATCCCACCACGCAGGCAGCTAGGTCTACGTCCGGCCTTTTACCATAATGAGTCAAAAAGTCCGTTCCTTACTTAAGCTTGTTTGAGTTAGGTTTGCTGTTATTTGCAACTGAAACGATGACTAGAGCACTTTACAGGACTTAGCTCATTAGACCCTTACCACGGCCCGGTGAAGCAGGACTGTCACTTTCAATCATTTCGATGAGGCAGTGACACCAGAGAGATGTGACTTTCCCGGGGTCTCACAGTTTTTAATGCAGAGATATTTACGACCAGGCGTCCGACTACAGAGCTCTTACGTTGTGTTCTAAGGCCCTTCAGGAAGACATGCCCAGTATTTCCTGCGTGCCAGGCAGGAGGCTGAGTGCAACACACGCCTGCTCCCATACGCCTGCTCCCATCCCATCTGCTGATGTGCTGCACACTATGGCCTCACACAGGTCCTGACTTTTTACATCTGGATCTTTACTCAGGCTATCTTCTCCACCTGAGCATGCTCCCTACCCCACCTCTGCCTGGCAATATATACTTATCCTTCAAATCTGAAATCAAATGTCAAATCCTTCTGGAGGCCTTTCCTCAAAGGCCTCACCCAGAAGAATTTACTTCCTCCTTTGAGTTTTAAAGACTTTGACTTGAACACAGGGCCACATGGGTGTCTTCCGGGGCTTACTGCACAGTAACTTGTGGGCATTTCTTATGGAGGTTGAGAGGACTGGTGGTTTGAAGTCACCAGATTTCCGCTCCAGTCATTTCAACGGTAACTCTGCAAAACCCACACGTTTTGTAACAAGCAGTGCCAGTGTTGTGGTCATGAGTGGTAGCTTTAGAGTGTACAGGCCTGGGTTGGAACCTGGCTCTGTAACTCTCAAGCTTGGGCAATCTTAAACAGATTGCTTGTTCTCTGGGTGTTTCATTTTTCTTATCTGAGTGCAGAGATGAGAGCAGCATTGATTTAGAGAGCTGTGAGAAGTAAATGAGATAACCAACGTTAAGGCCTTAGCATAGTATCTGGCATATAGCATATCTATCTATCTATCTATCTATCTATCTATCTAAAGTTTTTATGTAAGGGATCATATCTTCAACTCATGTTGCATCCTCATACAGAGCAGACACAAGTAAAACACGTATTTATTAAGTGAAGGACCAGTCTTACAAATATCCACTCCCTTAAACCTTCTCCCAGGCTTCTACAGCAAATGACCAATTACAGCTGCTTGAGGAAATGAAAGAGAGTTGGAAGCAGCAGGATAGAGGTGGGGGGGAAGGAAGAGGGAAGATGGGGGTCAGGAAATAAAAGCCCCTTTCAAGAAAGAGTATTGGGACTTCCCTGGTTGTCCAGTGGTTAAGACTCACCTTCCAATGCAGAGGGTGTGGGTTTGATCCCTGGTCAGGGAGCTAAGATCCCACATGCCTTGTGGCCAAAAAAGCAAAACATAAAACAGAAGCAATGTTGTAACAAATTCAATAAAGACTTTAAAAATGGTCCACATCAAAAAAAAAAAATCTTAAAAAAAAAAGTATCATAAGAGCAGCGAAGGTAATCAAAAACCAGAATTATTGGGTTTCCCTGGTGGCGCAGTGGTTGAGAGTCTGCCTGCCGATGCAGGGGACACGGGTTTGTGCCCCAGTCCGGAAAGATCCCACATGCCGTGGAGCGGCTGGGCCTGTGAGCCATGGCCGCTGAGCCTGCACGTCCAGAGCCTGTGCTCCGCAGCGGGAGAGGCCACAACAGTGAGAGCCCCGCGTACCGCAAAAAAAAACCCAGAATTATTTTTGTTCCTTAGACCAACCCTTCCTTCATCCCTTATTTGTCTTCTCTCAGTGGACATCAGGTGAGGTAGCCAATGACATAGGCTCCATTATCTTTTGGAATTGTGCAGCATTACCAGTTCAATCCTCCTCCTATAAGTGGGCATGAGGCAGTCGTGCTGCAGTGGTGGCAGCAGCTGCACCTGCAGTTGCAGCAGCTTGCTGACTTCTGGGCTGCAACTATGGTGGTGTGACCTTGAAACAAATATTCAAGCTGTGGCCCCTGACTCCTCCTCCAGCCCTTCCAACAATATTGAAAGCATATAATCCCTTTTATTGTATCCCTCTCTTCTTGAAATACCTAGAGATTTCTGTTTCCAGCACTAACTTCTGCTTAATACATATATTTAAAACAGCATGTTAAAATTAGTTTTAAAATGTTAGTCAATTTAAAGTTTATTTTAAAATATATTTATAAACTTATGATATGTAGATATGGAAATTATCATGAAGATGATCACCAATGGCTGGATACTAAAGTTGAGGAGACACGGATCTCGTTCAACACTCATAACCAAGTTGGCACTATTATTACCTACAAGAGAGAACTTTGAGAGGTTAAATGACTTGCCCAGGATCACACAGGTACTAAGTGATTGTTCTGACTCCACCTTTTTTAAACTGGAGAAAGGACTTGGAACTTCATTTGATTGTCATCAAGGATCAGACATCAAGCAGCACCTGAGCTGTGTCCTGAAGAATTAATTGATTTAGCCAGTAAGTTGGGGAGGTTGGGGGGTGGATTTCTAGGCTGAACGAACAGCATGAGCAAAGGGATGGTGGTGTGAATGAACATCCCTCATCACAGGATCCAATGGAACCTTACAATTCTGGAAGAGGGACATGACTGGAAGTGATGCTTGAGAGGTAAGCAGGGATCCAGTCCTGGGAGGCCTTGGAGGCCATGCTGAGGAGATGAAGCAATTCTGAAAGCCAGGGGGCCAACGAAGGATTTTACTGATGGCATGGTCTATTTACATAGGAATTTTTGAGAGGTCATTCTGGTAATCTGAGGCGAGATGGGTGGAGTTGTCCAGTAGAGAGCTGGCATAAGGGACTAGAGCTATGGGAGAGCAATGGTCTGGTGGAGTCTATAGGTAGGTGATGAGAACAGAAACCGTCTTTCTTTACATGGTTGATGGTCCACATTGAACAAGACAGTCCACATTGGGATGAGGGCTGGGATCTGGAGGCTGTGGGACCACAGGACATCAGAATATTTTCTCACATGCCAGGGACCCTAAGTCACCCAATCTAACAACTACTCTTCGATTTAGAAGGATACATGAACACTGTGTTCTCTTAGGCCCCTTCCTTTATCCCCTCCCTATCTGCCCATGTCCTTTCCACCCACTGGCAGAAATACATCTGCACTGTATTTGTGTTAAAATGACCTCATTGTATTTCTAAGATGGAAAGTGCGCTGTTAGTGGGCTCCTCTTTAGGAAAACCCAAGACTTGTCTGAGTTGGGGGTAGTGTTTGAGCCAGGCCCTTTTAGTTTTCTTCCATTCATTTGTGGAGAAACTGGTGCCCTTAGGAAACTGCTTAAATTTTGTTTCATTATTCCCTATGTTTGGATTATGTCCATTCAGTCATTCAAAACATACTGACTGTATTCCGTCATTCAACACACCTGCTATATGTCAAAGTTCCTGCCCTCATGGAGATTATATTCTATAGTAGTGATAATATATATATATGATATAGTAGTTATATTTATATATATATATATATATTAGGTTGAAGAAAAATAAAACAAGGTGGCGTGGTAAGGGGCTAGAGAGTGATGAAGACTGATACTTGAGGAGGAGCAGAGGAATCTTCTCACAAGAGGCAACATTTGAACAGTGACCTGACTGAAGTAAGGAAGTGGCCATATGGCTCTTGGGGAAAGAGGTCTCAGGTAGAGGAAATTGAACTCAGAAACAGAGACTAGATTTGTGGTTACCAGGGGCAGGGGATAGGGGTAGGGGTAGGGAAAATGGGTGAAGCTGGTCAAAGGGTAAAATTACCAGTTATAAGATGAAGAAATTATGGGGATCTAAAGTACAGCATAATGAATACAGTTAACAATACTGTATTGTATACTTGAAAGTTGCTAAGAGAGTAGATCTTAAAAGTTTTCACCAAAAAACTATGTGAGGTGATGGATGTGTTTCCTAACCTTACTATAGTAATAATTTTGCCATTTATACATATATCAAGTCATCACATTGTACACCTTATAATTACACAACGTTATACGTCAATTATATCTCAGTAAAGCAGGGAAAATAAAAGTTACAGGAAAGTTTCCAGATTGTGGCAGGCGGGGCGTGATTTTTTTTTTTTTTTCTGTTGTTTTGTTTTTGGTTTTGGCCGTGCTTTGCGGCTTGTGGGATTTTAGTTCCCCAACCGAGAATCAAACCCAGGCCTTTGGCAGTGAGAGCGTGGAGTCCTAACCACTGGACCACCAGGGAATTCCCTGTTTGGTTTTATTGTTGTGGCTGTTTTATTTGGGACATAATCTTAAATTGAAAAATAAACAGAAAGTCAAAGTGAAAAAAAAAAAAGAAGTTTTGAGGTAGAGAGAATAGCAAGTGTAAAGTGCAGGGACCAGGGTGTGTTTGCTGTGTTAGAGGAATGAGCTAGGCGGCCAGTGTGGCTGGAGTGAAGAGTGGTTGAGAAAGAGAGGTAGGAGATGAGTCAGAGAAGCAGCCAGGGTCATGGAAGGACTTTGATTTTATTCTAAGTGTGCTAGGAAGCTGCTGAGCAAGGGAGTGTCATGATCTGAATTTTATTTATATATATATATATATATTTTTCCCCATAGAAAGCAGAAAAATTATTTATTCCAAAAGATGGCAGAAATAAGAAATTCATCCTGAAAATATACTTTGGTATAATTCTGGTGAGACAGATTTTCCCTCTGAACATTTTCTCCTACTGACTGCCCCACTGCAGTCTTACTGTGTATAACAGTTTTCAAACACTTCCCTCATTCTCATGTTGTGAGCAGTCAGGAGCCACCTTCAAATCCACAGGATCCAAGGAGATAGTAACATTATTTCTCAGAAGAATGGTACTTTCTATCTCGGAAGAGTACATAAACATTTTGTGGAGGCAGCACAGTTTAGATTAGGCACATCATTCATCAAAATGTAAAGAAGGAGACAGGAAAAAAATACTGCATTCTGGAATAAGATATGCAAACACGGTGTGAATGTTTAAGGCAGCTGACGGCCAAAGTGGGCAAGTCAGGGAAGGTGGTCTGGGTATGGAGGTGCTTTTGCATCTAGAGGAGTTCTCTTCGTGACCTCAATGACTGAGCCCTGGTGAGCAGGTCTTATTCCTCAAGGCCAATGATGTTTGAGGTAACTACCACATGGTTTCATTTTTCAACTGTGGTCCAAAGAGAGGGTTAAGCTGGGCCAGAACTGCAATCAGCCAAAAGAGATAGTAGCAAACTGAACAGGTCACCAAGATGGTGATGATAATGATGATAACTCCCCAGTTGGGACCCTTAGGGATGAACCCAGGGCACCAAGAAGCCAAGGAAGCCCTAGAACACACTCATCATGACGAGAGGCACTGTGAAGCCAATATACGCCATGGTTGCTGCGGGAGGTGTCAGCCTCTGCCCCACCACCTCACTTTGGTCCCATCCAGAAATGTCAACTTGAATTATATTTTTCAGGAACGCTTGCCTGCTATGTGGGGCAAGGGAGGAAGCAAGGGGACCAGTTAGGAGGATGTTGCATAATCTAGCAAGGAATGATGCTTTGGATAAAGAGGTTAGCAGCGGAGGTAGAGAGAAGTGTTCAGAATCAAGCTCTATTATAAAGGCAGAGCAACTAGAATTTTCTGATGAAAAAGGATGTGGAGTGTGAAAATGGGAGAGGAGTAAAAGAAGATACCAAGGGTTTTGGCCTAAGCAACTGGGCAAAAGTAGTGCCATTTACTGAGGTGGGAAGTTCTGGAGAGAAGCAGGATTGAGGGTGGCCACGGTAAGTTTGAGGTGGCTTTTTAGATAGGTGATGGAGACATGGAGAAGGTAGTGGTATTAACAAGTCTGGAGTGCTGGGGTGAGGTCAGCTTGGACATATAAATTTGGAAGTCATTAATGTAAGTTTTGAAAGCCATAGGACTAGATCATGGGTTGGTATGCTTTTTGCTGTTTGCCAGCAGAAGGGCAAACAGAAGGGCCAGATAGTAAATATTTTAGGCTTTGTGGGTCATACAGTCGGTCATAGCTACTTAAGTCTGCCACAGTAGTATGAAAGCAGCTGTAGGTAATCTATGAATGAATGAGCATGACTATGTCCCAATAAAACTTTATTTGTAGAAGCAAGTGGCAGCCCAGATTTGACCCATGGACTGTAGTTTACTAACTCTTGGACTACATGATGCTACTAGGGAGAGTGTAGAAAGAGAAGAGAGAGCTCAGAGCCCTGGAGCACTCCAACATATAGAGAAAATGGGAAGAAGAGGAGGATCGAAGAGACTGAGATACAGAAAGCAGCAAAGTAAGAGGAAAATCAAGAGACTGGGCTGGCACAGAAGCAAAGGAAGATGTTTCAAGAAGGAAACACTGTGAAAGATTTTGA
>NW_006778284.1:17587-22438 GCF_000442215.2 Lipotes vexillifer | reverse complement strand
CCCCCCCCCCCGCCGCCGCCTGCCAAATAGAATGTCTGTCTAGTATACCCTTTAGGGTTATCTTCATCTTTCATTGTCTTTCAGCTATTTTATAACTTTTTAAGTTGTGGAAAACTGATCATAACCAATGATTCTTGTCCACAGAAATGAATTGCATCCTGTGGAATGCAACTGATTGTGCTGGTGAAATGCAATTACCCTGTGGATAGACCAGTTCTGCATCTATTTGTAAATCTGTTCTAGCATTCCTTATTGCTTTAATACTTGGGCTTCATTGAATTCTTCTTTGAACTGATTGTAACATCTTATTAGTTCCCTCATTAATTAATGATTAAAAGAGGGGCTTCTCTGGTGGCTCAGTGGTTAAGAATTCGCCTGCCAATGCAGGGGACACAGGTTCGAGCCCTGGTCTGGGAAGATCCCACATGCCGTGGAGCACCTAAGCCCGTGCACCACAACTGCTGAGCCTGCCCTCTAGAGCCCACGAGCCACAACTACTGAAGCCCACGTGCCTAGAGCCCATGCTCTGCAACAAGAGAAGCCACTGCAATGAGAAGCCCCCACACCGCAACAAAAGAGTAGCCCCCGGGCTTCCCTGGTGGCGCAGTGGTTGAGAGTCTGCCTGCTGATTCAGGGGACGCCGGTTCGTGCCCCGGTCCGGGAAGATCCCACATGCCGCGGAGCGGCTAGGCCCGTGAGCCATGGCCGCTGAGCCTGCGCGTCCGGAGCCTGTGCTCTGCAACAGGATAGGCCACAACAGTGAGAGGCCTGCAATGACCTATTAGATGACTTCATGTCATAACAGGTAGTAGTTTTCAATTCAGCAATTTGCTTCAACAGTGCTGTCAAAAACTAGCAAGATTGTGGGAATGATTCTAAGTGGACTCTGAGAATGTTTATTGATGCAACTGATACTACCATTAAAGTTTCTACACTTACATTGATGAGCTGGTTGGTGCACTGCAAGACAAATGCCCTTTTTAGAAAGGATCAGCAAGCACATCGATGCACATTTCATTTCTGATCCTTTCTTCCTTGGGTTATACTAAATATGGCAGTAAAGTTGAACAAAATTTTAATAATTAGTAGCCATATTATTTTTCAAATGTCATGAGCCAGAGAGACATAGAAAATAAATTTGGCTAATAAATCACAATCACAGTAACAGATCTAATAGACCCAAGAATCCGCCAAATGTCATCATTTAAAGGGATCAGATCATTTAATACTAAAATGTATCTATCCTCAGGGTGAATAATAACATCTGTGAAGCAGCACCTAGCAACATTATGAAGTTAAGAATATCTAATTGAGACACTAGAAGGAATTACAGCTGTTAGGCCTGAATCTTTAAGGAACCAATGACATCTAATGGCTCACAAGCAGTAGCAGGATAAGCTGACTTTTAAGAAAGTGATAAACCATGAGAGGTAAATTCCAGAGCAGTGTAGAGTAGATGCCCAGTTAATTTAAAAGGCTAATTTCCAGAAGGCAAACATTTATCTGGTAAGAGTGTATAGCTCTTGACTCACCTAACATTTGAATCCAAAGTACATATCTGAAGAGGATGACTCATCCCTACACCTCTCCCAGAACCCTCAATCCAACAGTAGTTCTTTATGAAATTGACATTTATGAGCCATTTATTCAATCAGAAACCAAGGTTGATCCCAAGCCCCATCCAGTCCCAGCCTCTTATAGAAAAACAAAAATTTAGAGCTAGAATGCAGTTGCAGAATTGCCTATTTCGATTAACTAATACCAACTGAAGTACAAAAGGGGAAGGTGGCTTACTCGCAACACAGCAATTAAGTAATCAAGTTAGGACTATAGAGCCAAGGCATCTGGGGTCTCAGTTTAGGGCACTTTCTACTTTATTGTCTGTTTTGCTGCCTCTATTGATGAGAATAGTCACCTAGATGGAGAATCAGGAATCCAGTGTTTTTTTTCCCATATATCACTAACTTTCAATTTGCCCTTGCACAGATTACACCTGCCTACTAAATTATGTTTTAAAAAGCATGATTGCAATAGTGGTTTGAAATGGATACTGACATAGTTCAACCACTGGCATACTTACCTGAACCACACAATGATGTGGTTGACACTGTAGGCTACTTTATCTCGTAAATATTATGTATTTAGGTTCAAAAATATTATGATAGCCTTTATATGGCTGATATAAAGTTTGGGAATTCTCCGTTTCATTGACAATCTGGTGGTGGGAGTAGAAAATACTGTCTGGATAAAGTAATAAGGTGCCTAAAATGACTGACTGGATGCAGAATTTATGAGGAAATGCTAAGGTAGCAATCACAGGTAAATGGAGCATTAAGGATCAAAGGATGTAAAACTTGGATTTATTTCTTTATTTTAAAAGAAAAGCAATTGAGACTGTATAGAGAAGAAAGCTCAGACTCAGTGAACCATGACTACAGGGTTTATAACTACAGCTAGTTTGTAAAGCACAGAAAAACAAGGACATATGAAACAAAAGTATGTTGAGAAAAGAGGAAACCTAAAAGAAAGAGTTGGGAATAATTGAACTAGCTAAAAATAAAGAATCATATAAAATGTGGTAATTAGTCACCAACTTAAAAATATGAAAGAAATTAAGAGTCATTCTGGTTTCATGAGACATTGCCACAAGTTCTGTGAATGGAATGGAATGAAATAAGAAAACAAAGAGATTGAGCTTAGCCACATTGTAGCAATGTAAAGAGGATCCTTATTGAAAGCAGAGATGTGAGGAGAAACCAGAACATAAATATCCAGTTAGTCAAGGCCTGCCTAGAAAGAGATAAAGGTGGAAGAGAAGAAAAAGGAGTTCATTCAAGTCAAAGGCCTATAAAGGAAATAAAGAAAGGATTTTTGCAAACACACCAGAAATTCTAAAGAAAAAGCAGGCCAATGAATATTTAAATAGGAAAAGAAAAAAAACTAAACTGACTAATCTCCCTTTCATAAATTGCCTATATCAAACTATAGATTGGTGTTCTTAAATATTAAGCACAAACATTATGATATAATACAGCTTTCACCATATTCAGATACAGACATTATATACATGCTGAAAATTCTTGAATATAAAATAACCTAAAACATCTTTTTCCACAAAAATAAAACAAAGTCAGGGGAAAGAAAGAAGTTTACCTAATGAACTTAAATGAAAATAAGCAAACAATTTTAAGAAAGCAATGAAACCAAAATAGGACTAGACCAACCGCAAATGGGGAAATCCAAAAACAATAAAAAGAGTATAATTTTAAAATATTGGAATGGTTATGAATTTGGGCAAGTTATTGCTAGACAATATTCAATCCATAAGGATATTAGAGCATAAAACTGAATAGTCATATATGCAGATAATAATGGGCAGAGTTAGTCTACTTATATGGTCGTAAAGAAAAAAATGCCTTTTTAAATGTAAAATTTTTTTTTTTAATTTTATTTATTTATTTATTTATGGCTGTGTTGGGTCTTCGTTTCTGTGCGAGGGCTTTCTCTAGTTGTGGCAAGTGGGGGCCACTCTTCATCGCGGTGCGCGGGCCTCTCACTATCCTGGCCTCTCTTGTTGTGGAGCACAGGCTCCAGATGCGCAGGCTCAGTAATTGTGGCTCACGGGCCTAGTCGCTCCGTGGCATATGGGATCTTCCCAGACCAGGGCTTGAACCCGTATTCCCTGCATTGGCAGGCAGACTCTCAACCACTGCGCCACCAGGGAAGCCCTAAATGTAAAATTTTAACAGTAAAATGAAAATACATATGAAAAGAAAACTTAAAATGTGTACCTCATAGCAAGAAGTGCTGCTTTTATTATCATCTAGCTTTGGTAAAATTTTTTATGGACTGATACTTGAGGACTAGAATTCAACACTGGTTCTTCCATTTTTCTTAAATTGAAGTATAGTTGATCTACAATATTATATTAGTTTCAGGTGTACAACATAGTGATTCAATATTTTTATAGATTTTACTCCATTTAAAGGTATAAAATATTGGCCACATTCCCTGTGCTGTACAGTATATCCTTGTAGCTTATTTTATACATCGTAGTTTGTACCTCTTAATCCCTTACCCCTGTCTTGACCTTCCTCTCTTCCCTCTCCCCACTCGCGCGAAGTGGCGGGGCTGGGCGCACCGTGCTACTGCGGGCTCCGGCAGCACAGCGCACTGCGAAAGAGGCCGCGGCGGCGGGGACTCGCTCGATGGGAAGAGAGAGGAACAAAGCCTGGCCCCGCGCGCGGCTCCAGCACTTTGACGCGCGGGGGACGCAGAAGCCGGGGCGGGCCGAGGCGCGGCGGGCGGGGGCCGGGCTGGGTTGGGCTGGGCTGGGCGCTGTGCCCGCAGCCCCCGGCTCTAGGCGAGCCTCGCGCGTCCTGCTTAGGAGCGCGGGGCACGGCGGCAGCATGGGGTGCGGCAGCGTGGGGTCCGGCAACTTGGAGCTGATTTTTGACAGCGTGGGGCACTTTGGCAGGTAGGGAGTTGGAGTGGGGGTGAGGAGGGAGGTCGGTGCCTGGGGGCGGAGCGGGAGCCGAGTCGGGGGAGGCGCCGGTGGGGTCTGTTTCTTCCAGTTGCGACGGGGTTCTCGCGCTGAGCTCGCGATCCGAAAACATTTCCATCCCTCCTTTCCCAGAGAGGTCGGGAGGCCTGCGTCCTGACTCCTGGCCCTGGCTGGGCTCATCCTTTCGAACTCTGGCGGCGGCATCTCCCCAGAGCAAGCAGTGGGCCCTGGGGCTCGCTTCGGGAGTGGTGGGTGCAGGGCTCGTCCGACGCGCCTACCGCTTGGCAGGTGGAACCTGGGGCGCGCCGTCTGCGGGTGCCGCCGTCCGGAGCCCCGGCTGGAAAGCC
>NW_006778284.1:8950-17569 GCF_000442215.2 Lipotes vexillifer | reverse complement strand
TGCCGGTTCTTGGCAGCTCATTTCTCTAATCGGCCAAACGGGCTCCTCTTTCACTTCCCCAGACGACTGCTGCCCCGCCCCGCCCCGCGGTAGAGTCTTCCTCAGTGCCTGGCAGGTATTGAATTGCTCCAGAAACAACCATTAGCGGTTGTTGTTTGGTTTTGTTTTTTTCTGTTTATAGAAACCTAATATGTGCCAGCTACACAGTGCTTTATTTGATGCCCACGGAATCTTGCAAAGGGGGTGAATCCTTATCTTAATGATTGGGAAACTGAGGGACCCACAGGTCCCTCAGTCTGTGGGTCAAGGATCCAAAGCTACGGCAAGGTGGGACCTAGGTTTAACCTTTGTACGATTGTCACCCTCTTTTCATTTGTCAAGTTAATTTTAAAAATTTAAAGTGTATTCATTCGTTCATTCATGGAGAAAACACTTCTCTCTCTGACCTGGAACGTTTTGGGAGGAGAGGTAGCTGAGTGAGGGGCCATACAGCGTGCGGATCAGAGGTTATGAGCTCAGTCTGAATCCTGGCCTGCCACTCACCGCGAACGTGACCATGGGAATACTGTGCCTCAGTTTCCTATCTGCCAAGTGAGAATTATAATCATTCCTGCCTTTAGCTCCCTCCCAGGCTTGTGGTGAAGAGATGATGATGTGCTGTTCTCCAGGGTGGAAAGTTGCACAAATGTTGGTTATGATTCTCAGTGTCCACAAAATAGAAGTGGTGGAGCAGGTAGAGGAGGGGCAGGAGGTCCCAGCTCTCCCCTGCTTCCTCCTGATACCTGCGTTATTGAATGCTGAGCTGTGCCTGGCTCTGTCATGAGTTCTTTGTATATGTTACCTTCTTTAACCTTCACTACAGTCCCATGATATGGGTGGCATCACTCATTTCACACATGAGAAAACCAGACCTTGCGCGTAAATCACAAATCTGTTAGTAGCAGAGCGGAATTGGACATCCATTGGCCTTCACAGTCCATGCTGTCAACTATGGTGCTCTCCTGAGCACAACCCTGGGACTCAGCCAGGTCCTTCATGTATTCCCAGGATCACGTTAGCAGTGAGTGGCAGGCCAGGATTCAGACTGAACTTCAAACCTCTGATCTGCACGCTGTATGACCCCTCGCCCAATATTATCTCATCTTAGACTCCTTGAAGAAGAATAGCATGGG
This sequence comes from Lipotes vexillifer, assembly GCF_000442215.2. NCBI lineage: Eukaryota > Metazoa > Chordata > Mammalia > Artiodactyla > Lipotidae > Lipotes > Lipotes vexillifer. Next base: position 16,397 of record NW_006778284.1, on the reverse strand, counting down.
GATTACAAAATCAGCTCCAGGGATGGATGTCTGAGTTCCGATCCTGACTTACCAATTATTAACTGTATGGTCTTGGACATTTTTTTTTTTTTTTTTTTGCGGTACGCGGGCCTCTCACTGTTGTGGCCTCTCCCGTTGCGGAGCACAGGCTCCGGACGCGCAGGCTCCGCGGCCATGGCTCACGGGCCCAGCCGCTCCGCGGCATGTGGGATCCTCCTGGACCGGGGCACGAACCGGTGTCCCCTGCATCGGCAGGGGGACTCTCAACCACTGCGCCACCAGGGAAGCCCTGGTCTTGGACATTTGACTTACCACTTCCTCATCTGTAAAATGGGGGTAATAATAGTACTACAAATGTTTATTGTAAGCACTCCACCTTCAGCCTCTCATTTCATCCTCACAGTAACCCTATGAGGTAGTAGTTACTAATACCATTCTTTCCCCATGTAATTTAGGGATTAACTAAGATACTTAGGTGCTATAACAAAAAGATCCTTCAGTTGGAGTTTGTTCCTCTCTGGTAACTGTGCAGGGCAGGTTGTGCTCCATGGGCTGTCCAGGGACCCAAGTGGGTGAGGCAGCTCCGCCAATCACAGCACTGGGGGCAGCTGCTCCATGTCCTTACCCACATGGTCAAATATGGCTCACCATGGTGGGAGAAGGGGAGAATGGATTTTGAGAGACAGCTCTTAGCCAGCCACAATAATGTCTGCACGAGTCTTATCATTCAGTAAGTTCTCAATAAATCATGGCTCTTATTACCTGAGTCCCCATCCTGGTGGGAAGGGTAGATTGTGAAAGCTGCTTATAGGAAGGAAAAGGGTAACAAGTCAATGCTTACAGCAAAAGGTGAAAATAGTGTAAAATACTATAAAATATCACAGTACCCATATTTTCTCTGGCATTTGCTCTAATTGGTCTTTTTATTGTTTATAAGTAGAGAGTTTATTGTGTATTATTATTATTTAGTCTTAAGGAAACCTAGTTTATTGTGTATTATTATTATTTAGTCTTTTTCTTTTTCTTTTTTCTTTTTTTTTTTTTTTGCAGTACGCGGGCCTCTCACTGCTGTGGCCTCTCCCGTTGCGGAGCACAGGCTCCAGATGCGCAGGCTCAGCGGCCATGGCTCACGGGCCCAGCCGGTCTGCAGCATGTGGGATCTTCCCGGACCAGGGCATGAACCCGCGTCCCCTGCATCTGCAGGCGGACTCTATTATTTAGTCTTAAGGAAACCTAGTGAAAGTATTAAGTAGAAAACCCTAATTATCTCTCATTTCTCATTAGTCATTTCTAAGGTGAGGAAGCACTATCCTAATCACCTTTAAGAGAGGAAAGCGGGACACCTAAGAAGAATCATGTTTCCAGGACTCGTCCTGTAGCCATATTGAAGTTACAAAAACTTCATGGTTTAAGTCCCATGTTAGAGGGAGTTGAGGAAACCAAGATTCAGGCATCTGTGTTGGGGGGTCTAAGAACTTGATCTTTGAGTTATCTTGGGATAAAGGGAGAGATGGTTTAAAATTTCAGAGTTGGAATTTGAGCCTGTGACTGACTTAATCTACGGATATAAATTTTTCCCCCCAATATATGAACATTTTAGGTTTTTTTTTTTTTTTTTTTTGGCTGCGTTGGGTCTTCGTTGCTGCACACGGGCTTTCTCTAGTTGTGGTGAGCGGGGGCTACTCTTCGTTGGGGTGCGCGAGCTTTTCATTGCAGTGGCTTCTCTTGTTGCAGAGCGTGGGCCGTAGGTGCATGGGCTACAGTAGTTGCGACTTGGGCTCAGTAGTTGTGGCACGTGGGCTCAGTAGTTGGGGCTTGCAAGCTCAGTAGTTGTGGCTCGTGGGCTCTAGAGCACAGGCTCAGTAGTTGTGGTACATGGGCTCAGTAGTTGGGTCTCACGGGCTCAGTAGTTGGGGCTCGCGGGCTCTAGAGCACAGACACAGTAGTTGTGGCGCATGGGCTTAGTTGCTCTGCGGCATATGGGATCTTCCCGGACCAGGGATCGAACCCTTGTCTCCTGCATTGGCAGGTGGATTCTTAACCACTGCACCACCAGGGAAGGCCCTTAGGTTCTTTTTTGACTTCACCTTATGAACATCATAATAACTAGCACTTTTAGGCACCTACAGTATGCCATAGTGCTTTCCATGTATTAACTCTTTACATTCCCACAACAACCCATTTTTCACGTGAGGAAACTGAGGCTCAGAAAGGGTAAGGATCTTGCCCAAAGACCCAGATGATAAGTAACCAGATACAAGATTCAAACCATGGCAGTCTGGCTCTGGATCCATGCTCTTAACCATAATGGGATGACACTAGTTATGCTTCATTATACAGAATGATATAAATCTAGGACCAAAAGTAATCATCTTCACCTGTCACCCAGGTAGCATGAGTCTGTTTCCTGGGGGTTCTGATCATCTTTGCTTTTCCTTGCCTCTGGGTTTCCTGTCTATTGTGTCTGTATGACCTTTTTCCATTAGTGTTTCTCTCCAGCTGTGAGCACAGTGATATGTTGTATCTCTGTTGTTCTTTTTTTTTTTTTTTAATTAAAAAAAATTTATTTTGCCCACACCACGTGGCATTGTAGGATCTTAGTTCCCTGACCAGGGATGGAACCTGAGCCACCTGTAGTGGAAGCGTGGAGTCTCTAAGTGTTTTTCTGAAGGGGCCTTAGGCTGGGGGGGACACCTGATAAACAACAATCTTTATAAGGGACAAAGTGATATGTTAGAATGCTAGACACCTAAGGAAGTAGGGTTTTGTTTTTTTCAGGAAGTTATCCTTGTAACAGGGAAAGGGAAATTCAAATTGAAAGAGCGCTCAAGACCTTCCCAGCACGTAGAAAGTATAATTATATGAACTAGCATGGTTTGTTTGGGGACTGCTAGGTGGTTTATTATTTATGGAGTATAAAGTATGAGGGTGAGAGAAGGCCAGTGAGGGGTACACTTACAGTCATCCACAAGAATATTTTTGATGTCATGCTAAGCAGTTTGGGTATTAGGATCACTATGAAGAATGAAAGGTGCATTGGAGGGGCAGGAGTTGGGGCAAAGAGACCAGAGAAGACCCAGGTAAGAGCCCTGGTGGGAGATAACGAGGGTCTGGACCGGAGCAGGGGCAGTGTGAGCAGGTAGGGTGGGATAGTTTTAACTGGTGGAATTGATGGGTCCTCCAGGCCCTAAGGCATGAAGGAGAAGTGGGAAGGACCATGAGGGCCCCCCATGCCCTGCCCCTACCCCATATTTCTGGTTTGTGTGGACGGTGGTGCCCTAAACTCAGAAGCAGTTACACTCCAGGTGGGGCAGGCTTGGGACTTAGGTATTGAGATCCATTGGAGGCTCTTAACGCAAATTCATTGTGGGAATTCCAGGTCGAGACATCCAATAGGCATTTGGGTAAATATGTATTGTTCAGGTAAACACCTTCTTGTTTTTGTTTTTGTTTTTGTTTTTAATTTTCTTTACTAGCTTTATTTCAGAAGAAGCCAATAAGTGGTATTACATTGGTACATTAATGATAGAGGCTTGATGGACCCAATTTGACACTTTCATCATTGTAATCATTGTTTTTGAATAGCTATAAAACAGAAATGCTCATAATGTATATGTCTATACATTCCTATATATTTCTTTTTTTTTTTGAATGTTGGACCATAGTTTATTCCTGCAAGTCACATTGAAAAGAAAAAGCAGCTAACAGGGAGGTGGTAGGTGTATGCTGCTGTTAGAATCTTGCACCACTAAAGTTTTCCATAGCACAAATTATACCCCTTTTGTTGTCATAGTAGATAAACATAAATTTTTAAAATTTAGAAGTGCCAGTCTTTTTTTTTTAAACATCGTTATTGGAGTATAATTGCTTTACACTGTTGTGTTAGTTTCTGCTGTATAACAAAGTGAATCAGCTATACGTATACTTATATCCCCATATCCCCTCCCTCTTGCATCTCCCTCCCACCCCTCTAGAAGACACTTTCTTGTCAGCATGGATTGGGTGGCCAACCAGGGCTGCAGTCTAGACGATACGCACCATGTGGACAGATTGGGTGTGTCTTGGCAGCCATTCCAGTCACACCTCAGCAGGGGCATTGCTGAATACTTTTTCCTTTCCCCGGCTCTTGCAAATATAAGACTTCTAAATTGATGTATTATGTATTTACAGAAAAGTGTGTACCCTAATCTACAACTTGATGAATCATCATAAAATGAACACATACGTGTTACCACCCCAGATCACCCCTTCTCATGCCCCCTTTCTCTCCCCCAAACTCACTACTATGCTCACATCTAACACCATAGGTTAGTTTTGCCTGATTCTAAACTTTGTATAATTGGAGTAAAACAATCATGTACTCTCTGTCTGGCTTCTTTTGCTCAACACTGTGTTTGTGAGATTCACCCATATCGTATGTCACAGTAGTTTGTGGATTTTCATTGCTGTGTAGTATGTCATGGCATGAATATTCCACAGTTTATTCATTTACTGTCAACAGATATTTGGATTGTCTCCAGGTTGGGTTTATTATGAATAGTCTTTCTTGTATATGACTTTCGGGAGCTCATGTACACATTTCATTGGGTATTTTCCTAGGAAAGGAATTGCTCTGTTACCTGAATGTGCATGTGGTCAGCTGCCAAACAGTTTTGCAAAGTGGTTGTAATAAATTACACCCTCGCGGGCTTCCCTGGTGGCGCAGTGGTTGAGAGTCCGCCTGCCGATGCAGGGGACACGGGTTCGAGCCCTGGTCTGGGAAGATCCCACATGCCGCGGAGCGGCTGAGCCCATGAGCCATGGGCACTGAGCCTGCGCGTCCGGAGCCTGTGCTCCGCAACGGGAGAGGCCACAACAGTGAGAGGCCCGCGTACCCCCAAAAAAAAAAAAAAAAAAAAGTGAAGTTGAAGAAACAAAGTTTATTACTTTAAAAAAGTAAAATCTTTCTATAAATTATGTTTAAAAGGCAAGAATACTTGAAAAAAAATTTTTTAATATTGGGAACAGATCCAGATGTCAATTTCTTAGATGATCTACAAACTTAAAATGTTTGCAGACTTCCCTGGTGGTGCGGTGATTAGGAATCCGCCTGCCAAAAATAAATTAATTAATTAATTTTAAAAAATAAATAAATAAATAAATTACACCCTCGCAAGTTGTTTATGAGACTTCCAGTGGCTCCACAACAATTGTTAAGTATTTTGAATGTCAAACATTGTGTCAGCATATGGTTAAACCAGGGAATTCGATTTTTCGGAGCAGGAAGCTTGCTTGCTTAATTATTTATTTATTTACTTATTTACTTATTTACGGCTGCGTTGGGTCTTCTTTGCTTTGCGTGGGCTTTCTCTAGCTGTGGCGAGCGGGGGCTACTCTTCCTTGCGGTGCGTGGGCTTCTCATTGAGCCGGCTTCTCTTGTTGTGGAGCACGGGCTCTAGGGCGCACGGGCTTCAGTAGTTGTGACATGTAGGCTCAGTAGTTGTGGCCTGTGGGCTCTAGAGCACAGACTCAGTAGTTGTGGTGCACGGGCTTAGTTGATCTGTGGCTTGTGGGATCTTCCCAGACCAGGGCTCGAACCCATGTCCCCTGCATTGGCAGGCAGATTCTTAACCACTGTGCCACAATGGAAGCCCCTCTTCCGGGAAGCTTTTTAAGCTTGTATAGAGTCCTGGATCCCACCTCAGGCCTCCTGAGGGTGGGGCAGAGAAGACAAATCCTAGCTTCAGAGGCCTGCCAGGGTAGGTGCTCTGTTGCGGGGACTGTGTGTGAATGGAGAGTGAGAATAGAACACTTGTGTGACTCTGTAGAGAACTCTAGTGACAACTGTGGGGTTCAGGTTGGCTGGGGAAGGACCTGAGGCCAGGAAGGTGGTGGCAAACTAGGGAAGCTGGTTGGATTCAAAGATTGGAGCCCTGGACGGTGCAGGAGGTGGGAGGTGAGTGGGAGGGACAGGGGGAGCTGAGAGGATGGGAGGCCATGGTCAGAGAGCAAAATGTGAGCTTTTCAGCAGTGGAGCTGCTCCAGGTGATGAGACTACTTAGGGACCAAACCCAAACACCTTCAGGGGCAGGTAAACTTCAGACAAACAAAATCTGTCTGCTGTTTGCGGGGGCTGTGTTGTACTTTGCAGTGTTGGAATTTGTGGGGTGGGGAGGAGTGAAAGACTTATAACAATGATGTATGTTACATTCTCAGTCATATTCATATAGGATGCCTCTTAGGTCCCAAACAGGATTTGGTTGCAAGAGGATCTGGTGCCCAAGTCTTCATTGCCTCGGTGTCTGGCAGTTAGACACTGGCCCACCACAGACTCCACTCTGTAATGATCTGGACAGGGTGATTCTCCCTCTGTTCTAGGCACCAGGAGCTTGCCTTTAGTGAAAGACTCCATGCTGCCCTTTTCCTCTGGCATCTCCCAGGCAGCATTTATAACTTTTACCATAATTTATATAACTAATCTCCTGCTGGAAGACATTTAAATTTCCAGTGTTTTCCAGTTACAGACTAAACTTGTACATTAACTTTGGGAGAGTTGATATCTTTATGATGTTGAGTACTTGTTACTCCAGGGAAGTAAAGAATAAAAATTACTCTCAAGGGCAGATGGTAATACCCATTAGTCTAATATCTCTTAGTGTAGTAGAGATGCTTAGGTGCTTGATTTTTAAAAAAGAATTAGTAAATCTGAACTCTTTTCTTAAGTAAGATTAGCTTTCCACTTTATTTACATGAGTAATTTGCTAAGCAAAGATTGACGAAATTTCAGGTCACTGTTGGTTTCAGTCCGTAAATTTGGAGACCCTACATTTACTTTTAAAATTTTGAATAAACTTTTAATTTTTGGATAATTTTAGAGTTACCAAATAGGTGCAAAGAGAGTAAGGAGTGTCCCTGTGTGACCCTCATCAAGTTTCCCCCATTGTTAACACTTTATATTACCATGGGATATTTGTCAAAACTGAGAAACAGACATTAGTACATTACTATCAGCTAAACTCTAGACTTTATATAGATTTCATCAGTTTTTCCAGAAATGCCCTCTTCCTGTTCTAGGATGCAATCCCGGGTACCACACTGCATTTAGTTGTCATGTTATCCCACTCTTCTCTGGTCTATGGCAATTTCTCAGTCTTTCCTTGTTTGTTATGACCTTGACACTCTTTAGGCGTATTGACCAGGTAACCTGTAGAATGTCCCCCAGTCTGGGATTATCTGCTGTTTTTCTTATGATTAAACTGGGGTTATGGTTTTTGCAAAGAAGGCCACAGCGGTGAAGTGCCTGTTCATCACATCATATGAGGGGGAATGTGATAATCCATACAACATCACTGAGGGTGTTAACCTTCAACATTCAGTTAAGATAGTGTTTGCCAGATTTCCCCACTGTGAAGTTTCCTTTTATCCTACTGTGTTCTTTGGAAATGAGTCACTAAGTCTAGCCAAGGGG
>NW_006778284.1:8561-8940 GCF_000442215.2 Lipotes vexillifer | reverse complement strand
AAAGAGTGGGAATTAAGGTCCATCTTCTGTAGAGAGGGAATATCTACAGGTATTAGTTGGAATTCTACTGTAAGAAAGATTTGTTTCTTCTTTCTTTTTTCTTTATTTGTTCAGTCATTTTCTTATATAAGTATGGTGTATTTGTCAGGGTTCTCCAGAGAAACAGAATGAGTAAGAGATAGATAGATATAGATAAAGGTAAGAGGAGATTTATTATAGGAATTGATTCATGTGGTCCTGGAGGTGAGCAGTCCCACAATGTGATGTCTGCAAGCTTGAGACCCAGTGCTATAATTCAGTCCAAGTCCAAAGGCCTGAGAACATGAGGCTGATGGTGTAAGTCCTGGTCTCAGTCCAAAAGCCCAAGAACCAGGAATGC
>NW_006778284.1:0-8421 GCF_000442215.2 Lipotes vexillifer | reverse complement strand
GAATGCCAGTGTCTTTGGAGAGCAGGAGAAGACAGATGTCTCAGCCCAAGCAGAGAGATCAAATTTGCCCTTCCTCCACCTTTTGTTCTATTCAGGCACTCAACAGATTGGATGATGCCCAACCCCATTGGTGAGGGCGATATTCTTTACTCAGTCACATGCTAATTTCCTCCAGAGTCACCCTCACAGACACACCAGAAATAGTGTTTTATCAGATGTCTGGGGATCCCTTAGCCCAGTCAAGTTGACATGTAAATTTAAACATCATAGTATAGGACATCATATCATATGACATCATATCATATCATATATCATATATCCCAAAGTATTAAAAGGATTGTCAGTGCAGGCTATTTTTCAACAGGTTAGAAAAAGAATGACATGAATGCTCACTAGATCTGATTTGCCTTCTAAATGACATAGTTGTGAATACATTTTATTCAAAAGCTATCAGCATGTGTACTGGTGGAGTTCAAATAATTTTAAATGTTGTGAAACTAATTTTATTAATGTAGCTAGTGGGTGAATGGCACTTTCACATTACTGTGCTGCCTCAGGTTTTAGCTTGACATTTGGAAAGAGCTTGCTTTGGCTTAAGATAGACTGAATTTATCTCCCAGCTCTTAATTCTGTGCTCTGAGCAAGTCACTGGCCTTCCCTGAGCCTCAGTTTCCTTCTCTGTAAAATGGAAATAAAAACTACTCCATGGAATGCTTAAAAAATGTTTTATTTTATTTTATACTTTAGATTATACTGTGCTATTTATTTTGTTGCTCAGCTCGTTTCAGCTTTGCCCTTTGGGAGGTCTTTCATTCTGGTTCCTCTGTCCCCTTGACATGCCACCACGTTTTTTGTATTTTGAGTACTTCCTTACTTTCTGATACTGTAAGATGCTCCAGGCTTATTTTGTATTCTCCCTGTCCTGGTCTTAGAATCAGACATTTTTCCTGGTTCCTTTTATTGGAGAATGATATTTAGAGCCCAAGATCTGGGCACCGATGTGCTTGTTGCTATTGGGATATCATCGCTTTTAGGCCCTGTTGACAGATATATACACATATGTATACACACATATCTATAATTATTTCTGTGTTTATCCCTTTATCCAAGCTAAGGCATAATGGAGACCTTTCGTATTTGGATATGTCTTTTTTTAGCCCATAGGCCAGATATAATAACTTGATTTTTTTTTTTTCTCTTTGCAGATACCAGATATTCCTCTATTTTATATGTGCCTTCCAGAACATCTCTTGTGGTATCCATTACTTGGCTTCTGTGTTCTTGTCAGTGTCCCCACAGCATACTTGCAGGCCCCCAGGCAATGTGAGTCGGGTTCTTTTCCAAGATATCTCTAGTTGGAGGTTGGAGGACATCTGGACCCAGTTTTCCATCGGCCGTGAAGATCACATCATAGTGCAGCTACAGGACGGTGAGATTTGGGAGCTCACAAGCTGTCACAGGTTCCGGAGGGATGACAAGTCGAGTTTGAACTATGATTATAACGGCCATAAGAGTAGTTTCCCTTGCTTGGATGGCTACATCTATGACAAGAGCAAGTGGCACAGCACCGTGCTGACTGAGTGGGACCTGGTGTGTAACCGAGAATGGTTTGGAAGGCTGATCCAGCCTACATTTATGCTTGGAGTTCTTCTGGGAGCGGTGATCTTCGGTTACCTTTCTGACAGGTAAAATGAAATGTTTAGTATTGTTACATCAGTGTAGGGTTCATTTTCCTATCTGATTTTCTTAGGGGACAGGGAATTATGTTCAAAACTGTAGTCATTTTCATACCTCCTATCTAAATTCCTTGTTGATCTGTTATTTAGAGACACAAAATAACATAGTGTTTAGGGGATGGGTTCTGAAGACAGTCTGCCTGTGTTCTGCCATTTATTAGCTGTGGGACCTGGGTGAATTGCCTAACATGTGTTTTAGAATCTCATGTGTAAGCTGGCAATGAAAATAATAGCGCTCACCTCAGAGGGTTATTGCAAAATTAATACAGAAAAAGTACTTTGGACACATAACCACTCAGTAGGTACATATAACCACTCAGTAGTGAATTTTTTTTCTTTAAATAGATTTGCTTTTTAGGAGGATAGTCTGGTCCTAAGCAATAATATCTATGAAACTGTGTGATATACCAGCCATATTTTTAAGAAATACACATTAAAATGAATATGTAGCTCTTAAAATAAAGCAAAGTTCATCTCTATATGGACATGGACCACACTTTTTGTATCTGTCCTAAAGTACAGAGATAAACTTATTTATTTGGTCCCCATAGTTGTGAGTTTTACAGGTATGTGCTGGGCACTGGGAACCTAAAAACAATTGCTTAGGTCAGAAATCCCTGCCCTCAGGGTGTGCTAGTCATGTGGGGCCAACAAACACGTCCAAATAAAAATTATAGGGCTTTGTTTTGTCCAGGGCCATACTAGAAGTAAAAGCAATGGAGGCAAAGACTGTGGAAGCCTAAAGGGAGGAGTACCCAGGTCTTTCCCCCCAACACACACATCCCCTCCAGGAGGTGGCATTTGAATAATGAAATTGGAGCAGAAGTGGAGTCTAGTTATTATTTGGTGATTGAAGTTATGTTTCAGTGTTTAAGAATCTTCTGCTTCATAACTGTCTTCCTGGGAAGTGTGGAAGTTAGGGTGTCAGTGGGGAGAGGAACAAAATAGGAGATGAAGAGGTAGATATTCCCTTTTGGTAAGTCTGTCAGTGGAGGAACTGCAAGATGCAAGGTGGCTACCAGCGTGATGGGGTCCAGAGAAGGTTCTTGTCTTTGACTGGAAGAGACTTAAACTGAAAGGGAGAAGTCAGAGGAGAGCGAAAGACAGAGGAAAAAGAAGTAATTGGTAGAATAAGACCTCAGAGGAGGTGGGAAGAGACATGATCTTATACAAAGACTGCAAAATGGTATTTGGAGAGAAAAGGGTGTGTGTCTCTGGAGAGGAGAAAAGAAGAGAAGCCTGAAGGCAGATGCAGGTCATGTTGGCAGGTGGGCAGACCAGGAACTTGTGGGGCTTTCTCTTTGATGGTCTCTGTTCTCTGCAGGAGAGGGCTGCTCATCTGCTGAGAGTGAAGACTTTGTGGGTGGTACAGGGGGTTGATCAGGGATGGATGAAAAATAGTTTTAAATGGCATTCAGGGCTCAAATGAGATTGGGAACATTTATGTGCAGGGCCAACAATCCCTACTAATGCATGTGGGAGCAGAGAAGGCTGTGGCCATGAAAGTGACAGTTTCCAGTTTGCTTGCATACCCTCTGCTGCACCGGGCAAGCCTGTTGGTTGGAATCTCAGGACTGTATTTTTTTTGCCTTACAATTATCTGTCAGGGACATCTCACAGGGAGAAAATATCTGCAAATCACATGTCTAATGATAGTCTAGTATCTAGAATATATAAAGAACACTTATAACTCAACAATAAGAAGACAAATAACCCAATTTAAAAATGGACAGATGATCTGGATAGATATTTTGCCAAAGAATATATACGAATGGCCAAAAAACACATATAAAAATGCTCAACATCATTAATCATTAGGAAAACGTAAATCAATGCCACAGTGGGATAACCCCTGCTCACTAGAATGGCTATAATCAAAAAGACAGGCAACCGCAAGTGTTGCCAAGGATGTGGAGAAATTGGTGGGATTGTAAAACTGGGGCAGCCATCCTAGAAAACAGTTTGGCAGTCCCTCAAAAAATTAAACATAAAGTAGCTTATGACCCAGCAATTCCACCTCTAGGTATATATCCAAGAGAATTGAAACATAACTTTACACAAAATCTTGTTCGCAAATATTAATGGCAGCATTATTCATAATAGCCCAAAAAGTGGAAACAATCCAGGTGTCCATCAACTGATGAATGGATGAACAAAAGGTGGTATTAGCCATGCAATGGAATGTTATTTAGTCAGAAAAAGGAATGAAGGACTATAACATGGATGAAGATTGAAAACATAATGCTTAGTGAAATAAGCCAGGTTATATATTGTGCAACTCCATTTATATATAGAGTCCAGAATAGGCAACTCTGTAAAAACAGAAAGCAGATTAGTGGCTGTCAGGGGCTAGAGGGAGCAGAGCATGGGGAATGATGACTCCTGGGTGCGGTTTCTTTTTGGAGTGATGAAAATGCCTTGGAACTAGATAGTAATAAGAGTTGCACAACTCTGTGAATACACTAAAAGCCACTGAATTGTGTACTTTAAAAGGTTGAATTTTGGGCTTCCCTGATGGCGCAGTGGTTGAGAGTCCGCCTGCCGATGCAGGGGACGCGGGTTCGTGCCCCGGTCTGGGAAGGTCCCACATGCCGCGGAGCGGCTGGGCCCGTGAGCCATGGCCGCTGAGCCTGCGCGTCCGGAGCCTGTGCTCCGCAACAGGAGAGGCCACAACAGTGAGAGGCCCGCATACCGCAAAAAAAAAAAAAAAAAAAAAAAAAAAGAATTAAAAAGGTTGAATTTTATGGCATGTGAATTATATCTTAATTCTGCAGGCATATAATTGTTATTTGTTTGCTTTTTAGGCAAAGAAATGCACTTCCCAATTATGAAAATATAGGGCAAGTAAGCAGCTTATTCTAGTAGCAGAATGTAGCAAGACTTCTGTTTCTAGAGGGGCTTAGTAAGAGTTGTCTCCCCTTGGTGGGCTGAGCCAGCCCAACAGAGAAGATGATTCAGCAGGTCACTGAGCAGGTCCTGACGGGGAAAGGACAAATCTTCCTTCTCCTTGCTCCCAATCTCAGGTTAGGTGGTCCTTTGGGGACCACCCAGAGTGATAGAGTGTGTATATTAGCAGCTCAGGTGGAGGCCAGTCCACTGAAAAACTGGCCTCTTGAAGAAATCATGTATTAACTCATGATTTGCTCAAAATAAATGAATGAGTAACAACAATCAAATATTGATACATAAGCTATTAAAATATAGGTAGCACTTATCTTTCATGAATGTGGATGTTTTAAACTGTTGGAGCCACACCTTGCTCCTTCCTCTGTGTAATTCTTATTTTTCAGGGCAGGAAGACGACTTGTCTTGTGGGCCACAAGCACCGGTGTATTTTTGTTTGGCATAGCAGCGGCATTCACGTTTGATTATTACAGCTTCATAGTCGTACGCTTCCTTCTTGCTATCGTGAGTTGGGTTGTTGTTGTTTTGTTTTGTTTTGCCTCTTTAATTCCACTGCAGGACTTTTATATTAAACCTTAACTCTCTTAGTCTTGTTCATTTAGAATCTAGTGAGAGAGATCAAGGACTAATCTTTGTTCACTCCACTGCAGAAGTCTTTCTGTAGAATATTAGTGTCCTATGCTTAGAATGGAACTCATTAAAATGAAAAATTGTTGCTTAGTAGGCAGAAACTTTACATTTGACTCGATGCCTGACAGGTAATCCACATTCCATGATTACTAACAGCAAGGATTTGTGGAACATCACTTCCACTTGGCATTGTACTGGGAATTCTAGCCGATACTATAAAGCAAAAGAGAGAGAGGAGACAGGGAGAACAAGAGGGAGAGAGGAAGGCATAAGGGGTAAGAAAGAAAAACAAAGTCATTATTTGTAGCCATTACAAATAATCGCTACAAATTATTTTACTTCTGAGCAATTGTATGGGTCTAGTTAGGCTTCGTATGCATGAGCCAAACAGAAGGTTCAGGTGTATTGTTAAGAAAGTCATTTGTATAATGTGCAGGAAGAATGAGAACAAGAAGGCATCGGGCATTTCTGTTATGGGGAACAGGGGAGTAGAGTGGAAAGGGCATGAGTTGAATCCCAGCTTTGTCATGTATTGGCTTCTCAACTGTATGACCTTGGGCAAACACCTTATCCTCTTCAAACCTTAATTTCTGATCTATAAACTGTAGAAAATAATACCTGCTTCACTGGGCTGTTACCAGGATTCAGTGAGATTCATGTAAGCATCCACAGTTCAGTACCTACACTCCTACACTCCTACAAGTGTGCTATTACTAGAAGTGGACCAGAGAGTGAGGAAGCTGTTTCCACACTTGGTGAGGCTTCCAGACAGCTTCCAAACTACCAAACAACAGCAGCAGTGGTTCTGTTTGGAGGTCACTGGTCAAGGATAACCAGGTGAAGTTTTATCTTCAGGGAGAGCTTGTGATCTTGCTGAACACAGAGCAGGGCATGCATCCCCTCTTACCAGAATGGATGATCCAAGGGTCTGGAGAGAAGCCAAGGACTTCAGTCTCAGAAGAAGAGGTCACTGCACCCCCTCAGAGGGCAAGGTGGTGTATTCTCTTTTGGAGTCTTCATCGATGGCTGGGAAGGGTTTCTAGAAAGCCACACAGATGGCCAAGGATAGGAGGATGCATTAAAAAAAAATTTAGGAGAATTGAAGGTGTTGCATCTTTAAAAAATGTATATATATCTAGGCATGTAGAGAGTTTTTAATACAAAAGATAACAACCAGCAGTTCTGTCTCCACTGAGGATGGAATAAGAGGAAATGGCTCTGTAGCTACAGAGTGAGATTTGATAAGAGACCTGGTGAGAATGATGGTACAACAGAGGCACAGACAGGACTTGAGAGGGTGTGGAGCCCTCTTTTGGAAGATTTAAGAGGATAATTCTAAAAATATCTGTTTCAGTCTTGCAAAATACCATGAGTTGATTTCCAGAGCCAAGAAAATGAGACAGCCACACATAGAATACATCTGTAAAATGTGGCCTTAATTTTCTGTGGCTCCTTCCTTTGGATTTTATGGGAAATGTATTTGTGATACAATTTTGAGTAGGGAAGATGCAGGCAGATTCATTCACTCAGTACATTTATGGATGTGCCTACAGAGTATAATGCTAAGTAAACCTGACCAGGCTGTTTCAATAACCCTACATCGTAGGGGAAGTCAAGACACTGACGGGCCATTTTAAAAATCCATACGATGTTGACGATGGAGGACTAACAGTGGAGGGGATCCCGCAGCAGGGGATGGGATGGGGAGTCTGGAGAGTCAGGGGCTTTTTAGTCTGAGGGGTGGGTGAGAGAAGAACCTTCCAGGCAGAGGCAGCAGCAAGTGAGAAGGCCCTGAGATGTGAAGAAACTGAAGGTCCCGATGCCTGGATAATAAAGAGGAGGTGAAATACATGATAAGGCTGAAGGAGAGAGAGAGGACGAGGCAGGGCCTTGTAGGATGACAAAGAGTTTGCCTGGTTTCCTAAAGGCAATGGGAATCCCCTGAAGGAGTTCAGTGAATTCAGGGGTGAAGTGGTCATTTTGGCTGCTGTGTTGGGGGTGAGGTCAGGGTAGATGTGAGGAGTAGAGTGTTATCAGTGGAGGTGACAGGTATGAATGGTGTCAAGGAGGCTTCTGGAATCATTTAGGCAGTTGTGCAATGGATTGTTTGAACCCAGTGACAGAAGTAACCAGTAGGAAGTGGGAGTGAACACAAAAAGAACTGGCACTGAAAAAAACATTTTGGGGACTGATGTTATAACTTACTTTAATGGGGAAATTTGTAGTATTTGAAGGTTTAAATTTACCAAACAACTGGATTATTCAGTATGGGAGTCCTCATTATCAGAGTCTTGCAATTACAAGGTTTCGTGGGGAAATAAAAGCTGTTGCCACAAAATATGAAACTGACCATTAATACAATAGTCCCCATCAAACACCTCTCTGCTTACTGCTAGTAGGCTAGCCTCTTTGCAACTCTGATGCAAAGTGAAATTGCAGAACTTACAAAAAATTCTAGATTACAGAAAATCTTTGAAAGCAGTGGAGGAAAACTGCTTGAATCCTACACAGATCCCTTGACCAACTGGGATCTGGCAGAGATAAATCAGTTAACTTTTTTAAAATTAATTTTTATTGGAGTATAGTTGATTTACAATGTTGTGTTAGTTTCTGCCATACAGCAAAGTGAATCAATTATACATACACATACATCTACTCGTCTTTAGATTCTTTTCCCATATAGAAACCAGTTAACTTTTGAAGAATTTAACCTCCACAAGGATAATGACAAGATGAGCCTTCAAAAGAGTATGATTCAAATATCAAAGGATTAAGAGAGGCCTTTGGAGAAATCAGTGGCACTGTAGAATAATTTTGCAAAAATTAATTTTACGATTTGTTTTATAAAAGTCAAATGTGAAATAATTTTGTAGGAAAAATTCTAATCCTTTCACTACCACCCCCCTCCACACACACACACAAAAATCCATCATTTGTTTCATTCTTTGTTTATTCCATGAGGGGTCACATATTGTTATTAAAATCTAAATTTTGTTAAATTAAAGATAGGCCTATTTTGGGGGGCTTCCCTGGTGGTGCAGTGGTTAAGAATCTGCCTGGCAATGCAGGGGACACGGGTTTGATCCCCGGTCCAGGAAGATCCCACATGCCGTGGAGCAACTAAGCCCATGTGCCACAACTACTGAGCCTG
>NW_006778283.1:0-1044 GCF_000442215.2 Lipotes vexillifer | reverse complement strand
GAGTGGGCTGACGGGGAGAGGCCCTGGGAGGGCTGTCAGACTCAAACTCCCGAAGAGTAAGCAGCAGAAACTATGAGAAATGAGCCTCAGAGAGTGTGTTCACATCCCAGGCAATGTGAGCCCACTGGGCAGCCCGGGGTATACCCAACGCAAGGATACTCTTTAAAAGCCATAAATATATTTGCAATTTAGTTATGCATCTGGTTTTTATACTATGTATAAGAAAAACCTAGTTGAACAAACTAGATTCAGTGACTCATATATAAAAACCATGTATGAAGTTTTGTACATGTGTGAACTTTCATTAATTGAGCCTGCTCCTTTAAGCCCAAAGGTTATTTATTTTTTTTAACATTTTTAATATAAAACATCTCTAATACAAAATATATACTTTCATCCACTCGGCAAACATTTACTGAGTACAGACGCAGCACTATACACTGAATGGGACAGAAAATCTTTATAGAAGCTCAGGAGTAGTAAACCTTCTTAAAGCGAACACATGTATAACTTGAGTCCTGTACTAAGACACATGGGCACATGAAGGGGTGCCACAGCCTGCCCTTGTACCAAATATCCCTGGTTTGCTGCTGTGCCATTCTTTGTCATCATGTCACTCCCTGTCAGTTCTCAGTATTACTCTCAGATAAGGCTTCAATCAGCCACGTTTACCCACCATGATTTACTACTGGCCTAAAATGGACTTCAAGAAAAATCTAATAAACAAATTTTTTTCCATTTGTAATTAGTAATGGAAATTTGCAAATAGTTGAGTAACAGGCCAGCATATATCACAGAGTTCATAAGTGCTGTCAGCCACTTCCCTAATCTCCTTACTCTCCAAACATCACTTGAATCAGTATCTCCAGATGCTCAGAATAATGAGCCAGTGTTCATTTCACACTGCAAGCCTTAGAGTTCAAATATGTTCCTTGTTCACAGATTTACAGCAAGAGGCCAGCCTTAAAAACCTTACAGATAGGCTTCCCTGGTGGCGCAGTGGTTGAGTCCGCCTGCCGATACAGGGGACATGGGTTCGTGCCC
>NW_006778282.1:0-7896 GCF_000442215.2 Lipotes vexillifer | reverse complement strand
GCTATCAAGGGCAAGGTTGGCTGCAGCTCAGGCTCTATGTCGTGGAGTCTGCACTGCGCCCCGCGAGCTGAGGTGTCGACCCAGCCATTCTGCACTAGGAAATCTGGTCTGAAGTACCGGTTGTGGGACCTCTGCATGGTGGACCCTAGGAGCATGTGAAATTAGACAAAGCACAGAGGATCAAAAAGGTTAGACTGTATTTTATTGCCCAGATTCTATTTTGATCTCCCAGGGATTTTTATTGGGCTTTGCCGGTGACAAACTCTTCCTCTGCCTTTTGTCCCATTCCTCATTCTTGGAGTGCTGAGGGTGCAGACCCATCTTTGGTAACTGCTGAGTGCTGAGTTGGGAGCCCTCATACCAGGGGGCGAGAGTCAGAACTATTCCCCAGCAGCCTCCATGTGACGTTGATTGTCCCCAGGTCTCCTGCCTCCCTGCTTGTTCACTTGAGCCTCAGCATTGGAAAAGTTATAGATTCTAATGAGCTTTAAGTGTTCAGGAAAGAGATGTGCAGAGATGCTGTGGGGGCCGGTTTTACCCCACCCCACATTTGTTCGGCCACCTTAGGCTGCCTGTTTCTGCCAGGCTAGATGCTCTGACCAGTAGTCTGAGCTTTCTTCAATTAGAACCCTGAATTAATATAAAAACAGCACCAGGTGTCACAGCTGTGCCCGCTCCACTCCCACACAGTCCAGGGTCAGTTGTGATCAAGGACAATGATGGCCACTGAGTCAACAGCCATTTGAAGTAGCCAGGAGTCCACCCGGTCTTATTGGCCACCATCATTGCGGTGTCTGTAAGCTTCTCTATGGTGACAGCATGACATTCGGTTCCCCTTCCAAGCTTATTAGCTCCCCTCTGGGTACAATAAGTCCTGCAAGCAATAGTCTTATCTTCTCGGACACACTCTTGTTCTTTTCTGAGAGAAACTCCAAGTCAAGTGATGGTCACATGAGTCATCATGCTGCCCCGATATCCCCAGTTGTCTCTCTGGAGGTGGGAGATGGAGGGCCTCCTCCCTCGAGGTCTGTGTGTCCATGGAGTGAACCCTGCAACTTCAGGGCATGGTTGGTGGTTAGGATCACCACGTGGGGTCCTTTTCCCTTAGGAGGGAGGTGGCCTTTCATGCTGCTGATTTCCAGGTTTTAGATACCGCCCGTATCTTGGCCAGATGTAGTGGTGGGCCAAGCCCCTTGGTGTCGGTACTTTATCCTACCTGGATGACATACATGCATTGTTCTATTTCAAGTGGTCAAAGTATTTGCACTAATACTCCAATGGTGATTCAACTTTCACCGGGTATGTAAAGGTCAAAGGGTTTAGCTAAATGAGGGAATTCCAGGGCAAGGATCTGAATTGACTGCTCTTTCCATTCTTGAAATGCCACCTCTGGATTCTATTCAAAAGGATCATCATCTTTTCCTTTCAGTGTTTCATGTAGAGGCCCCGCTATTAGACTGTAGTTAGCGATCCAGATGAAGCAAACCCTGGTCTCCCCATGAACCCCTAAGCTGTCTATTAGTTTTAGAAATGGGTAAGGCTGCAAATGGTTTCTTGCCTTTCCTGGGATGGGCTTCTCTGACCTTCTGTGAGAATGAAGCTCAGACAGGTCACCTTAGTTTGTGATATTTGAGCTTTTTCTTGGACAATTTCTATCCTTTATTGGCTTGGTAATTCAGAGGCCTCCTTAGTAGGGCTGCCAATCAGAATGTCGTCTGCACATTGAAGGAGGGTTTCCTTTACCAGAGTTAGAACTTTTAGGTGTTTACCTAAGCTTTCCCCAAAGATGGTGTGGGAATTTTTGAACCCTTTGTGCAGGACGGCCGGGAAGAATTTTTTTTGTTGTATGTTGAGTCCTGACACTCACAAGACAAACTTTCTTGTGACTCTGGGAATAATGGAATACAAAAGAAGGCATCATTGAAGACTAATACAGAATACCATGTCCTGGTGGTTGGTAGAATGACCAGCAGAGTGTATGAATTAGGAAGTACTCGAGGTATATCCTCGGTGGCTTCACTGACTGTCCTGACATCCTTCCCCAGGTCCCCAGCAGCCCATGGGTCTCTCCTGGTCAGGCCAATCCCAGGATATGGAGCTCACCCGGGCAGGTACCCCACCCCCACCCCAGCCCACCGGGCTCTCCTGGTCAGGCCCCTCCCACTATATGGGGTTCCCTGGGAAGGTCCCCTGCAGCCCATTGGGTTCTCGTGGTCAGGCCCCTCGCACGATACAGGATACAGTACTACACTTGCAGGTACAGTGGCAGTGCTGGGCACACAGGAACTGTGCATGTAGCCATCATTGCTTAGCACCCCCAGCTCACATGTCGCTCAGAGTTGACACAGAGCACCTCAGAGCAGGATTTGAACTAACAAACAGCAGCTCTGACAGGTCTTTGACCCTGGGGATCACTCTGTTCGTCCGCCTGGTGTTCCTGAGACCTGAGACTTCCACTGCACCCGGGGCACCAGGACTCTGTCTCCACCCACCACCCACCCCTCCTCTCCCTGACTCCTGGGTTCCTCTCATTAGGAGACGGTTTTCTTGAAGGTGTCTCCCACTCATGGGCCAGATAAAATGATGAGAAAGAAAGCCAGAGCTGCAGCCCCTTTTCTATCCTGACTCTCAGGAGCCCACACCGGTTCCTTAGACTTGGCCGGTTCATCAAGTTCCATTTTCTGCAACTGTGAGACCCCAAGTGTTGATGATTGGCTGACCTGGGCAGCCTGACCGTGTCGGCCAGCCCTCCCCAGGTGTGCCTGGTTGAGATCAATATAAACACCCAATCAGCAAGAGCCAATGCAGCTGTGCCTGACGCCATGTTCTCTGCCCTGTCAGCAGTCTCGGGGCTGAGCTGTGGGACGGAGTGAGAGGCCACGGCTTTGTGGGTGGCCCAGTGTGAGTGGGGCTCTGCTGGAGTTTCTGCAGCAGTTGCCAGACGGCCACCTGCTAAAGAAGAGGATGTGTCACCCATACCTGCTGCTGGAATTTCTCCCTGGGCAGAGGTGAGGAAGGAAAAAAGCAGTGGGGGCTGGGACAGGAAGGGTATCTCAGGCAGGGAAATGGAAAGCTTCCAGAAGAGTGCCCAGGGCCAAGACCATCCTGGCTGGCCTGCAGGCACCAAGTCGGCCGGCGTGCTGTCGCTGGTGTGGCTCCACGGCCCTTCTTCTAGGCTTTCAAGTCCTTGTACATATTCAGGTGTTTTACCTGGGAAGTGTGGGAACAGTTCAGCAGCAGCTGGCCTGGGGCTCAGCTCACGTTTACTCACAGATGCCTCGGCACGGCCCCCCAGCTTTGCAATGGGGCCTCACAGCTTCCCCCTTGCTGTCCATAGGTTTGTTCTCTCCATCTGTTGCTCTATTTCTGCCTTGCAAAACGGTTCATCTGTACAATTTTTCTAGATTCCACATATATGCGTTAATATAAAATATTTTTTTCTCTTTCTGACTTATTTCACTCTGTATGACAGTCTTTAGATACATCGACGTCTCTACAAGTGACCCAAATTCATTTCTATATATGGCTGAGTAATATTCCATTTTATATATGTACCACATCTTTATGCATTCATCTGTCTGTGGGCATTTAGGTTGCTTCCATTACCTGGCGATTGTAAATTGTGATGCAGTGAACATTGTAGTGCATGTCTCTTTTGATATATGATTTTTACCTGGGTGTATGTCAAGTAGTGGGATTGCTGGATCATATGGTAATTCTATTGTTATTTTTTTTAAATACTAAATACAATTCTATATAGTGACTGTTTCAATTTACATTCACAACAATAGTGGAAGAGGGTTCCTTCTCTCCACACCTTTTCCAGCATTTGTTGTTTGTAGATATTCTGATGATGCACAGTCTAACTGGTGTGAGGTGATACGTAACTGTTGAGTTTATTTCGTTGAGCAAGAAGTAGATATTATCTATTACATATTTGGCTTATGGAACATTATCTGTGCTAATTTCAATCTCTAGTTTTATGCAGCACCCCCACTCAGCTTTCCCCTTACGCAAGCATAAGTTTGTTTTCTAAATGAGAGACTCTCTTCTGTTTTGTAATTCCTTGCATGTGTAGCCAAGTTTAAAATCCGTGTATTAGTAATACCTTATGTTGTTTATTATCCGTGTGACTTATTTCACCTGGAATCTTTGTACCTAAGTCCACTCACTAAGATGCTATGGGCGTGATGATATTGGTTTCATTGCTGACTGATATTCCATGGCACGTAAGTGCCACAACTTGTCCTTCCATTTTTTCCTTTCCTGGGTATTTAACTTGTACTGTGGACGAGGTTTCTGTAAAGAGGGCAGCCCCAAACTTTGGGGTGGCTCTGTCTTTTTGATTTCTGTTTCCCTAAGCCTAGTGCCCGAGGCTATGTACCTTGTTTTTTCGATGTTTCAGGAAATACCATACGTTTCTCCAGGGTGGCTGTTGGCAATTTATATCCCGCCCATCAGCATAACAACATTCCCTGTTCTCCCTGGCCTGTCCTGCCTTTCTGGATTTTACACTTTTTTCAGATGGCCCTTTTGACCAGGGGGAAGTGAGAGTTCATTGTAGCACAGATTTCCCTTGCAAGCTTGCTTGGTTGGCCAAAAAGGGCGTATGCATTTTTTCCTGAATATTTTCACGAAAAAACGCTTACGCCCTTTTTGGCCAAGGGCACACTGGTCCACGTTCTGCCTATTTTCATAGGCTTTAAATGCAATTCCTTACTACTTTCTGAAATCGGTTTCCTGCAATTCTGCCTCACATTCAAGTCCTCTTCGCAGCCTTACTTCAATATATTTGTGGACGAAAGCTGTCATTTATAACTCTGCAGGTTTGTGAGTTACAGTGCCCCTGAGCTCCTTTTCTCCACTTCCTTTCTCGTGAGCTGGTCACAATACCGCAGAATTGCTTCAGACCCTAGTCTGGTTCAGGCACAGCATGCAGAGGGTCTGGTTATTTCATCTTGCTGCTGTGAAATTAGAGTTAAATATGCCCTTCCAAACACCTACAGCTAGCCTCTCATCGGATCTGCCCATTCCTGTCCATCTTCCGCAGAAATTGCAAACAGTGCCAAACAGGATGTTAAAGGCACTGACTCTCCAGGTGTGGAGAGTATCAGGAAAGCGTCTGGAACGGCCAACGTCAGGACCCGGGCACATAAACTCAGATGACTTTTACGAACGCTGCCCGATCACACGGGTGGAGCATACTCTGGCTTCCTCATGCAAGTTGTAGCAGAAGGAAGAATCCCTTAAACCTGGACGTTTGGGACCCATGGAATGGGTACCAGGCAGTATGACTTCAAAGGGTCTGCATTTGCTCTCCGAATCTCACCAATAATATCAGCCCCAAGTGTCCAGCCTTATGTCTCACACAGCTTTGGGTGTAGATGTGGTAAATCCAGGTTTCATCACAAGCCCTGAATGAATTCTCTAAGAATGTCTCTCTATTTCACTGTCCTTGTGTATTGTTGTTGACATTTATTTTTATAATGGGATTTAGCTGAATTTCACTGCTGCTTTTGTGGCGATCTACACACACCTGCTTCCCTTAAGGAGACATATAAATACATAGGTTTCAATATTCCTACAACTTGGGTATATCCATATGCGTTGAATATAGGGTATTGAGTCCATTTCGCAGAGCAAGGAGTAGGTCTTGTCTATGACATATTTGGCTTATGGGACAGTGTCTGTGCTAATTTCAATCTCTGCTTTTATGCAGCACCCCCACTCACCTTTCCCGTTACACAAGCATAAGTTTGTTTTCCAAATGAGAGACTAACTTCTCTTTTGTAATTCAGTTCATGTGTAGCCACGTTTCCATTCCCTGTATTAGAGATATCTTATGATGTTTCTTCTTCTGTGTGATTTATATCACTTAGAATAATCGTACCTAAATCCACTCATTATGCAGCTACGGGCCTGAGGACGTTGATTTCATTGCTGAGTGATTCTCCATTGCACGTAAGTACCACAACTTCACGATCCATTGTTCGCTCTCTGGGATATTTAACTTGTACCATGGACGAGGTTCTTGTACACAGAGCAGCCCAAAACGTTGCGGTGGCTTTGTCTTTTTGATTTCAATTTTCCTAAGGCTAGTGCCCTAGGCTATGTACCTTTGTTTTTTGGATGTTTCAGGAAACACCATATATTTCCCCAGAGTGGCTGTTGGCAATTTACATCCCGCCCGTCAGCATAACAATGCTCCCTGTTCTCCATGGCCTGTCCTGCCTTTCTGGAGTTTACACTGTTTTCAGATGTCCCTTTTGACTGGGGGGAAGTGAGACTTCATTGTAGTGCAGATTTCCCTTGCATGCATGCTTGGTTGGCCAAAAAGGGCGTATGCCTTTTTTCCTGAATATATTCAGGAAAAATCGCATACGCCCTTTTTGGCCAAGGGCATCCTGGTCCACGTTCTGCCTATTTTCATAGGCTTTAAATGCAATTCCAAACTACCTCCTGAAATCGGTTTCCTGCAATTCTGCCTCACATTCAAGTCCTCTTCACAGCCTTACTTCAGTATATTTGTGGACGAAAGCTGTCATTTATAACTCTGCAGGTTTGTGAAGTATAATGCCCCTGAGCTCCTTTTCTATACTCGCTTTCTTGTGAGCTGGCCGCAATACTGCAGAATTGCTTCAAACCTTTGTCTGGTTCAGGCATGGCATGCTGAGGTCCTGGTTAATACTTCTTGCTGCTAGGAAATTAGAGTTAAATGTGCCCGTCCAAACACCTACAGCTAGCCTCTCATCAGTACTCCCCATTCCTGTCCATCTTCCGCGGAAATTGCAAACTGTGTCAAAGAGGACCGTTAAGGCACTGACTCTGCAAGTGTGAAGAGTGTCAGGAAAGTGTCAGGAAAGCGTCTGGAACAGCGAACATCAATACCAGGGAACATAAACTGAGGTGCCTTTTACGAACGCTGCCCGATCACACGGGTGGACCACACTCTGGCTTCCCCATTCATGTTTTAGCTAAAGGAAGAATCCCTTAAACTTAGAGAGTTGGGACCCATGGAATGGGTACCAGGCAGTATGACTTCAAAGGGTCTGCATTTGCTCTCCAAACCTCACCAAACCTATGAGCCCCAAGTGTCCAGCCTTATGTCTCACACAGCTGTAGGTTCAGATGTGGTAAAACCATGTTTTATCACAAGCCCTGAATGAATTCTGTAAGAATGTCTCTCTATTTCACTGTCCTTGTGTTTTGTTGTTGACATTAATTTTTATAATGGGATTTAGCCGAATTTCCCTGCTGCTTTTATGGCACTCTACACACACTTGCTTCTCTTACGGAGACATATAAATACATAGGTTTCAAGATTCCTACCAGTCGGGTGTATCCCTATGCGTTGAATATGGGGTGTTGAGTCCATTTCGCGGAGCAAGGAGTAAGTCTTGTCTATTACATATTTGGCTTATGGAACAGTATCTGTGCTAATTTCAATCTCTGCTTTTCTGAAGCTCCCCACTCACCTTTCCCCTTACGCAAGCATAAGTTTGTTTTCCAAATGAGAGGCTCTCTTCTGTTTTGTAATTGAGTTCACGTGTAGCCACGTTTCCATTCCCTGTATTAGAGATATCTTATGATGTTTCTTCTTCTGTGTGATTTATATCACTTAGAATCATCGTACCTAAATCCACTCATTATGCAGCTACGGGCCTGATGACATTGATTTCATTGCTGAGTGATACTCCATTGCACGTAAGTACCAAATCTTCACGATCCATTGTTCTCTCTCTGGGATATTTAACTTGTACTGTGGACGAGGTTCTTGTACACAGAGCTGCCCCAAACTTTGCGGTGGCTCTTTCTTTTTGACTTCAATTTTCTTAGGCCTAGTGACCTAGGCTATTTACCTTTGTTATTTAGATGTTTCAGGAAACACCATACATT
>NW_006778281.1:0-2881 GCF_000442215.2 Lipotes vexillifer | reverse complement strand
CGCCCGGGACCGACGGGCGGAACTCACCGTGGCAGGAGGCGCGGCGGGGACGCTCGGCTGGCGGGGACGCGCGGCCAGTGAGCAGCGCGCCGCGGGCTGGTTGCCTTAGTAAGTGGGGGCGGGGAGCGGGGGAGGCAGGAGGAGCCTGGGCCGGTGTCAGGGCCTCCGCTCACCCCACCCCTTCTCCTCCCTCCTCTTCCTGCCCCCGCACTCAACACTCACACCCCGGGCGCAACGCGCACACCCTTCTTTCGCTGTGCGGAGGAGCCTCGCTCCAGGGCTCCCCACCGCCCCCAGTGAGAGCAATACTGTAAACTTCTCTTCCTACTCAAATGCTCTGGAATATTTTTGGACGTCCCCACCCTCGGCCATGCCCTTCCTCTCGGGTTTGGTTTTAGAGAGCGAGTGAGTGTGCAAATCCAAGAATCCAGCCATTCTGCGGGTGGGGCGCGCTGGCCCAGAACCAGATTGTAAGCGCTCGTCCGTAACCTACAGGTCTAGGAATTATTTTCTAGATGATACTGCAGGGAGGGGCACGTGGAGTCCTAACGACCGCGAGGGCGTTGACTTCAGATAAGGTCCTAGGAGGTCAGTTGGGAGGGTCTCCAAGGCCTGGGCCCCCTGTCCACGGGCAGCTCTCAGAGAAGGCGAGTTCCCTGCCGGCGCCTGCTCGAGGAGAAGCGGGGGGTGGTTGCCATTTGGTGGCTAGTCAGCTCAAGGGCGTTACAAACCCTTTGTTGAACTGGAGATTTACCCCTCTTAGTGTGAATGGCTTCCGTAGTAGTTGATATTGTTAAAACCTGTTTCAGGGTCTCCTTCTTTGTCCTGAAATTGGCCTGTTTGGTCCTCAAACTCTTTAGAAGAAATTTAGAGAAAACCTAAGTGTTTCCTAGCTGACGCTATTCCCCCCGCCATTTAAAAAAAAAAAATTTATTTATTTGGTTGCACCAGGTCTTAGTTGCAGCAGGAGGGCTCCTTAGTTGTGGCACGCAAACTGTTAGTTACGGCATGCATGTGGGATCTAGTTCCCTGATCAGGAATCCAACCTGGCCCCTGTACTGGGAGCACGGAGACTTATCCACTGCACCACCAGGAAAGTCCCCCCCCCCCTTTATTTTAATTGTGGTTTAGGGTTAAATGCAAACTACTAGCAGCTGTTGTTGGAAAAAGGCCCAGTCCCAAGTCTTGGGTTTTCCTTTGTTCCCAGGGGAGGTCCTGGGAGGAGTGACTGATCCCAAAGGAATGAGCAGACTTGGGGAATCCTCCAAGTGCCTCCAAGTGACTAATCTTGGCTCTTGCCAGGAAAAAACTTGGATTTCAGCTCTCACTCTGCTGGGTTCCTGCAACACTGGTGCTGAATGTTCAGGGGGGCACTCCTGCAAAAAACAGGCTTCCTAAGTTCTTCCTAGGCCCTAGGTTACAGTCAAGAATGGAGAAAATTCTAGATCCCTTTAGTTCCAGGAAATATGCAACTGGGTTTAGAATGAGAATACCTGAGTTCCGTATACCATAGACTCCTTATTTGATTTCTTCATTTGATTCAAAAACATTTAGGAATGCTTAATGTATGTGCTAGGGCCTGGGGATTCAGAAATCAAAGAATCAGTCCTGTCTCTCAAAGAGCTTCAAATCTTGTTGGAAGATAGATTAGCAAATGGCTAAAATCCAGTGAGCTCAGTGAATGGTAGAGGACATGAAGAGACGCTGTGAGAACATTGAGGAGGGGCCTCCAAGTCCCCATGGAATGGTCGCAGAACAATTCCTGGAGGAGGAACATTTGATAGACGTCCTTAAAATAATAATAACATTTACCATGACTTTTAAATCTGATTGTAAAAAAGGTTACATTCTTATTGTAGAAGGTTTGGAAAATATACCGATGTATAAAAAGGAAAATAAGATTATTTGTAAACTCATGGACCAAAGAGAAATACTTTTATATATTTCCTTTGATTAAAGAAGTTTTTACATTATGAGGTATGGGGAATCCATTTTGGCTTATACATAATTTCACTTAAACTTTATGCTAACTAGAACAGCCTATTTTGTGGCCAAACATGCATTGTACATCTGCTTTAATCATTAAAGAAAAGAGTGCATTTAAAAAATCAAAATGGAGTAAGTGTGGCTCAGGCATCCTAAATGGAGTTGGGTGCCCATTGTGAGTGTGATTTCAGATAGTTCCTACATCGTTAAGAACTTGAATTTTCTGAACTGTATCAAACTCAAGAACACCACCAGCCCCTCTCAAAACAGTATCTGCTAGGGACTTCCCTGGTGGTCCAGTGGTTAAGACTCCTCGCTTCCACTGCAGGCGGCGCCGGTTCCATCCCTGGTCGGGAAACTAAGATCCAGCATGCTGTGCAGTGTGGCTAAAAAACAAACAAACAAAACAAACAAAAATCCCAGTATCTGCTAGCAGCTGCCAGCTGCAACCTCATGGTCTTAAAGTCTTCCTTTGTAACTGTGCAACCATTTGGGGCACCAAACAACCCTTACTTAATAAGCACCCTTACTTCTTGCCAGATCTAATTTAAATTCTTGACAAACAACTTATGTAATTTTGCAGTTTTTGCGTTTATAAGCCTCCTCATTTGTAGTCCAGTGGAACACAATTCAAGTGCTTCTTGAATCTGTGTCTCCCTTGGTATCATCCTCAGTTTGGCTCAAATACAACTATTTTTTATTCCTTTTATAGATTTTTTTGATTATTTCTGTCCATACCTTTTAGTCTTTTTATGTATATATATTACATATATAAATAAATATATATATAATTGGGGGCTTTAGAATTATTTATTTATTTATTTTTGGCTGTGTTGGGTCTTCGTTGGGTGCACAGGCTTTCTCTAGTTGCGGCGAGCAGGGGCTAATCTTCGTT
>NW_006778280.1:0-4950 GCF_000442215.2 Lipotes vexillifer | reverse complement strand
AGGCCCGTGTAGCGCAAAAAAAAAAAAAAAAAAATTAAAAGCTTCTATTTTTCCTAGAGCCCAGATTGTAGTCCATAAACACCATGTTCCACAAAAAGAAACCAGGGCTCTTTTTTTTTTAACCACTTTTTTGAGGTATGACTGACATCATAATCAAAATCAAGGCTTTTTAAAGAAATGCCTGATTTCAGATCTGAATATAATGAATATGAAGTATACATATTAAGTATTACTGCCAAAAAACTTGAAACTGAATCTAATCAACAGTTAGAGCCAAACTCCAGTTTACAAGAAAATACTGAAAAAGAGAAACAAGTTAGCCAGCGTCAACTGCAATATTATTTACAATTGCCAAGATATGGAACAACCTGTGTCCACTGACAGATGAATGGATAAAGAAAATGTGGTATATGAATACAATAGAATATTATTCAAACATAAAAAAGAGTGAAATCTTGCCATGCGCAATAACATGGATGGACCTCAAAGGCATTATGCTAAGTGAAATAAGTCAAACAGAGAAAGACAAACACTATATGATCTCACTTATACATGGAATATTAAAACAACAACAACAAAGCCAAGCTCACAGATACAGAGAACAGACTAGTAGATGCCGGAGGTAGGGGGTGGGAGGTAGGTGAAATAGGTGAAGGGAGTCAAAAGGTACACACTTCTAGTTATAAAATAAGTCATGGAGATGCAATGTACAGCATGGTGACTAGTTAATGATACTGTACTGCACATTTTTTAAAGTTGCTAAGAGAGTAGATCTTAAAAGTTCTCATCACAAGGAGAAAAAATTCTGTAACTACATATGGTGATGAATGTTAGCTAGACTTACTGTGGTGATCATTTCACAATATATAAAAATATCAAATCATTACAACTGCATACCTGAAACTAACATTGCATGTCAATTATATCTCAATAAAAAAATAAAACAAAATATCGATCAAAAATAAGTTAAATGACATCAATAGAAAGCAATCAGACATACCGGAGATGTGGGAGACTCTAAAGGACAAATACTTGTTTTATTTGATAAGTCAATGGCATAAGAAAAAAAAGGAGGTGGAGGGGAGACTGTTCTAGAGTAAAAGAGACTAAAAAGACATAACCAAATATAATGTGTGGACCTTTAAAAACAGTACCATTGCAATAACAACACTAGAAAGCATCTACTAGTAAATTCAATAAAAGATGTGTAAGACATTTTTATAGGAAATTATTAAACTTTATTTAAAAACATAAAAATAGCCTTAATAAAGAGAGACATATTATGTTCGAGGAATAGAAAGACTCAATATTAAAAAACGCCAACTCTCCCAAATTAATCTGAAAATCATTGTAATTCCAATCAAATACTAAGATTTTTCACAGCTGATACTAAAATTCATATGTCAAAGGTGAAGAGTGGCCAAGACAACTTTAAGGAAAAAGTATAATAAGGTGAGGTAGAGGGGAGTCATCCTACTAGACAGAATTTCTATAAAACTATGGTAATTAAAACAATAGGATATCAGCAAAGGAAAAGACAACTAGACTAGTGGAACAGAACAGAAAGCTTAGAAATAGTCCCATGTATATGTGGAGCTTGGTATAAATCGGGGGAGAAAAGATTATTCAATAAATTGTGCTGGGATAACCAACTCTTCATTTGGGAAAAAGATAAAAATAGATATCTATTTCATATAATATGCAAATATAAATACTAATTTAAAAATCCAAATATGAAAAGCAAAATTGTAAAGTTTTAGATGGCCGGAGTCTATCTTTACTACTTTAAAAGTAAGACACAAAAAGCACCAACCATAAAGGAAAAGATTGATCTAGGTCACCACAAAAAAAAGCTAAGACTTCTGTATGACAAAAGATACTATAAACAAAGAGAAAAGAGGGGTAACACTGGGGGGAAAGTTGCAACCCATATAATCAGCGAAGGATTAGTATACAGAGCGTAGAGAGTATATACTACAAATTAGCAAGCAAAAGACAAACAACCCAAACAAGAAGTGGGCAAATGATACGAACAGGAAATTCACTGAAAAGGAAAAGAGCCAATATACTTAGCAAAAAATTCTCAAGTAATCAAGAAAATGCAAAACTAAACCAACAGTGAGGGGAATTCCCTGGCGGTCCAGTGGTTAGCATTCAGTGCTCTCACTGCCAGGGGCCTGGGTTCAATCCCTGGTTGGGGAAGTAAGATCCCACAAGCCGCGTTATCATGGCCAAAAAAGAAAAACGAAAACAAACAAACAAAAAAAAACCCAACACTGAGGTACCATTTCACACCCATCATATTACTGAAAACATAAAAATCTTAGAACATCAGTTGTTAGTGAAGACGGAGAAATCAGGACTCTTCATTTATACTACTGGTGGAAATGTAGACTAGTATGACTACTTTGGAGAACAATTTGCCAGTATCTAGTAAACTTGGAGATGCATATAACTTACAATCCACACATCACTTCAGGTGTCTACCTTCACAACAAGAGCACAAATAAACCAGTGCAAGGATGTTCATTGTAGCACTATACATAGTGAAAGAAACGAAAGCAAAACTAGCTATCCCACAGAAGAAGAATGAATGTATAAACTCTCACCCAGGACTCAGATCCAATCTGGAGGGACTGGCTCTGGGAGGAAAGTTTGTGCCAAGATCATGCCAGAAAGAAAAGAAGGAAGGGCTTTGTCCATAAGTCCTTAGCCAAATCTCATTCTTCCTAGCCTCAGTTTTCTCCTCTCTCCAGTGGGTACAAATGCTGACCTTGCCCATATCCTTGATCAATCCAAACATGTCTTCTCCATACCTAGACACCTGAGCAATGGTGAAAGGGGGAAAAAAAAAAAGAAAATCCCCCCAACAACTGTGCTAACTGAAGTAACTATAAATTTATATTCTTCAACATCAGCTACACCCCTGATGTTGCCTAGACCTCCTTCTCAGTGTCTCTGGTCAGCTCTCTCCCATTTTCCAGTAGCAATTCTAAAGCTTCATTACTCACAAGTCCCAATCCCATTACCTTCCTTTTTCTACATTCTCGACAGACAACTATGCCTCCTACTTCATCAAAAATATAGAGGCCTCAGGAGTGAATTATTTTAATTCCTGCTCTCCTTCCTGATCTGCATCTTCCCTCCTGTCCTCTCATTTCAGTGGAAGATGTAAGCCTTCTTCCTGCCCAAAACTGTACCTTAATTCCTTCTTGTCTCCTTGGGAACCTTATCCATCATTTATCTCCTTTCTTCTGTACTTCTCCACTGTTTCTTTTGCTCTCTTATAAAAATGTTCAAGTTGCTTCCATCCTAAACTAAAACACCCTCAAAGTATAAGAAACTAATAACATTGGCTAATAAGGAGAACTGGATGGCTAGTAGATAGGGAAGAAAGGAAAACATTTCTCCATAAACCTTTTTATATTTTTTAAATTTTTTTTTTTTCTTTTTGGGGTACGCGGGCCTCTCACTGTTATGGCCTCTCCCGTTGCGGAGCACAGGCCCCGGACGCGCAGGCCCAGCGGCCATGGCCCACCGGCCCAGCCGCTCTGCGGCACGTGGGATCCTCCCGGACCGGGGCATGAACCCGCATCCCCTGCATCAGCAGGAGGACTCTCAACCACTGTGCCACCAGGGAAACCCTATAGTTAAAAAATTTTTAAACCACATGTATTAGTTATTATCTACCTATTATTTTAAAACATCCATGATCATGAGTGTCTCTCTTTCAGAGGGTCCTCTTCTTCTAGCTGTCTATTAAGTATTGGTGTTTCCTAAGGCCCTCTGGACTCCGTCTTTTATTTACTCTACTTATTCTTGTGGGAAAGACAGTTCACATTCATAGCTTCAGCTATCACTTATAAGCTGATGACTCTTAGACCTGTATCTCTAGCTCAGATCTTCTTTCTGAACTCTACATAAGTTTATCAACTACCTGCTAGATATCCTACTTGAATCTAATTCTTAACAGGTCTGAAGCCAAACTCTTATTTTTTTAGTCCATCAATCCATTCATTCATTCAGTCAGTCAGTAATCATTCATTCATCCATTCAAAAATATTTAAATTTTGACCAGTAATAAGTGCCAAATTCTGTGCTGAGCACTGTAGATTCTACAGTGAAGGTAAGTTTCCAACCACCTATATCCTTATGGCCTTTAATATTTAAAGTGGCTGGTTTAATCCTTTACTATCCTTCAGTTTCTCTCGTCTGAAACAAGAAAATTGTTCCCTTGGACTCTTAATTCTATCCCAATCTATCAAGAGATAGGAAGAGAGGGAAACAGATAACTAACAGGAATTACAATACAGTTTTATATAAAAAGTTATATAATAAGGATAAACACAGGGGTGCTTAGGGAACAATTAGATGGGGCAATTAATTTTAACTTGGAGGCTAAGGAAGGCTTCAGAGGCAATCAAAGTTTTAGCCAAATCCTGAAAGATGAGTAAAACATCTCTTGTGACCCATCTCGCATTCTGTGGGTCCATCTTTTTATTCCAGACATTTCTCTTGCATCAGCTATGTAACCTGACAGCATTTCACTTCGTGCACCAGTCATCTCTCATTTTCTGTCCTGAGATTTCCAGCAACCACCATGTGGGATACTTGTGGGAACCCACTCAGCCATTCTGGCACACATACAAACCTTAAAGTGTGAGGAAATTTATACCCACGGGGCAACCTTTGACCAATGGGTAAAGGAAGCTAGTGAATAAATACTTCTCTTTTCCAAGTCTTGGGCAATTATTCTAAGGTACATTCCACATGGCCCCTGAGAAGGTCTCCAGAGCTAAGCTTCAGTTGCCCACAGTGGTAACCAAGTCCATAACACACACTTAGATTGCCATTCTCTTTTTCCCTGTATCACTCTTTAAATCCCACTCCTGGGCTTTCCTGGTGGCGCAGTGGTTGAGAGTCCGCCTGCCGATGCAGGGGACACGGGTT
>NW_006778279.1:0-311 GCF_000442215.2 Lipotes vexillifer | reverse complement strand
AACGCTCCCTGTTCTCCCTGGCCTGTCCTGCCTTTCTGGATTTTAAACTTTTTTCAGATGGCCATTTTGACTGTGGGGGAGTGAGGGTTCATTGTAGCATAGATTTCTGTTGCAAGCTTGCTTCGTTGGCCAAAAAGGGCGTATGCGTTTTTTCCTGAATACATTCAGGAAAAAACGCATTCGCCCTTTGTGGACAAGGGCATCCTGGGTGGCATTCTGCCTATTTTCATAGCCTTTAAATGCAGTTATAAACCACCTCCTGAAATCGGTTTACTGCAATTCTGCCTCACTTTCAAGTTCTCTTCGCAGCC
>NW_006778277.1:0-232 GCF_000442215.2 Lipotes vexillifer | reverse complement strand
CTAACACACCATTGTAAAGCAATTATACCCCAATAAAGATGTTAAAAAAAAAAAAAAAGACTGCTTTGGCTATTTGGGGTCTTTTGTGTGTTCACACAAATTTTAAGACTTTTTGTTCTACTTCTGTAAAATATGCCATTGGTAATTTGATAGGGATTGCCTTGAATTGGAAGATTGCTTTGGGTAGTATAGTCATTTTCACAATATTGATTCTTCCAATCCAAGAACATGG
>NW_006778276.1:0-4585 GCF_000442215.2 Lipotes vexillifer | reverse complement strand
CAGCGGCCATGGCTCACGGGCCCAGCCGCTCCGCGGCATGCGGGATCTTCCCCGACCGGGGCACGAGCCCTCGTCCCCTGCATCAGCAGGCGGACTCTCAACCACTGCGCCACCAGAGAAGCCCTGTAAATACCATTCTTTTAGGTGGTGGTTGTTTAAGTAATGCTCTAGAAATTTCATTCTAGGATGACAAAGGTGAGCTTTTCACTGTATCATCTTCATGATTAAAGACAGTAACTTATTAATTTCTTTTGTTTTAGTCCTGGGGTTAACATTTCTATATGAGACACAATAATTATACACAATTGTTTATATTAGGTATAAACCATGTGATATTTTATGATACAGGAAAAACTTAAAAATGGTAGGACTAAAGCTTTGATTGAATATGTATGGCTGGTAATCACACACATATATGTGTGTCTATATAATTTCTTGTTGACAAACATATTCATAGAACAATGGAAAAAAATAAAAGAGTGACTATGCCACAGACTTACCACAGCTGAGGTTGCTTTCAGCTTTCAGAGCCAGGGTTGGGATATTCCAAAAGTCATTTTGCCAGTCCACCACATTCCCTTTCACATTGCAGCTGAGGTTGAAGAGGATTTTGGAATTCATGGCAAAATTCCAAAGTCGAAAGTTATAAATGTCCCCTTTTAGAGAGGCAATTTCATTTTGATTGGAGCCCAGCAGCAATTTCCCATTCCCAGGAATAACTTTACTAATGGTAGAATCACATGAAACTGCCCCATAGTTTCTTTTGAAATTTACACCAACGTATCCCAAAGAATTATTCCAAACGATGCAGAGCTGCTCAAAGCTTTCTGTGAAAATATCTTCCTTATCTTTTACAGGTAGCACACTGTTTAGTAAGCATTTTGAGCCAGAAATAGATAGAAAGTAGCCATTCTTGGTCTTTCCGAAACTGAGCAATTGTGTGAAGGATGCATCTGAGTAGGAGAAAGCTGTCCATTCGTTGTCTTCCTTGCCAATTTTGGTTGCTTCAAAGCAGAGTGTGAAAGCTCTGAGCTCTGGAATAGAGACACTTTTTGCAAGAGATACCTGGTAAGTATCTAGCATCTGGGGTAAAATGACCTTTTGATTCCTTAAGGACACGGCAACTAGGACAAAACACAGTAACAGATAAAGCCTGTTAACGTCAGGCATGGACTAATGAAATGCAAAATGTCTGATACAGCCAGCCCCGCCACACTCTCTACTAATTGGCTTTTACCCACCCTTTGCCCCACACTCTCCTCTTTCTCTGTCCCCCTCCCTCTTTCACTAACCAAGTACCTTATACCGATAACAAGAAGAAACCCCACCCATTTTCAACTCTAATCATGGTTGGCTCTCACACCTAAACCTTCCAGTTACAGCTGCCAAGGTGACAGGTTTTTTCTTTTTTTAAATCCCTGATCTGGGGGCGGGGGTGGGGGGGGGAATTAAAGAACCTACCGTTTGCAAGAAACTTCTGTTTATACATTATGATTTTCAAAACTGTTTCTTTTCAAATAATTTCTAAGCATAATAGCTAATAGTTCCATTTTTCATTAACTTTCACCCTTCCCAAACATTCCTGTGCTACCCTTTCCCTTCAGACACCCCATATCCTACTTGTCTTCCCCATCACCAGGCTATGTTAGGATCAAAGGCAAAGACAATTCCACTGAGGAGAGGGAGTTGGGTATAAAAACAAACAAAAATGGCATTTTAAGCTATATTTCGTTTACATCTGGGCATGTGACCTAGTTTCTGAGGGACAGTAAAGAGCAGTGGTTCAGGGCAGACAGTGGAGCTCCCTGCCCAGCTCTCCCACACAGTGCCCTGTGACCTTGGGCATGCCACTCTACGTTAGCTCCCTTGTCCATAGAACAAAGGGAAGGGCACCTATCATACAGGTGGGCCATAAGAACTGAATAAGCTAATCCCCTCAAAGCGCTGGAGCAGTATCTGTGTCATAGTCCATATACAGCTATTACTGATGACTAATATAGATTACTATAATTACGTGCATGACAAATTCAAAGTAAAAATGCTTTAGCCTAGTCCTTCTGTGACATACGTAAAATTATTAAGTAACACAATGGATTTAGCTCTGTGCTAATGTTATAGATATTGTGAAACATTATGTACTGATTTGAGAGAGAAGTAACTCTCCCCAAAAATACTGTTCAATACTGGCTTCATATGAACACTAGTTTGAATATATTTTAATACATACCAAGAATAGCTCTATAGTAATAACATCATTTTAATATAAATATTCTAGTCAAAAATTCATGATGGAATCTAATAGAATGATGATTTTTTAGTCTACTTCTTATGTATAAAGCAGTTTATAGGTCTACTTACCCAAAGGGATACTTATACAATACGTAACCAGTATTCTACATGCATTGTTAAAATAAGAAGGCTGGAAGGAAATATGTCCATCAACATTTTATTAGTGGTTATGGCTGGGTGGTAGATGTACAGGTAATTCTAATTTGCTTTTCTTTTTTAATTTTCAAATTTCCTACAGTATTTTATAACCTTAAAACATTATTTGAAAAATTAAAGCATGTGTGTTTCAATTAACCACACATATATCTAATGTCAGTCACAAACAGTAAATAAAGCTGAAACCAAAAACACAATTTGTAATAATAATGGTCAGAATGGTGCCTTTCTCTTTTGTTTCTTTTTTTGATACATAACACCTACTTAAGCAGCTCAGAAGGAAAAAAAAAAGTATAACTAAATCTCACAGTCTCAAAGCTTGAGTTTTCCTTAAGGAAAGACTGGCTTAGAGAGAATGAGATTATTTAAGTGTTCTGATATGCCAGAACCCGGGAAATACGTCTGATAAAAATATATTTCTTTCCTTCAATTAAGCCATTTTCAAGGGGCTTTCCTCAGGCTCTGCTGTTTATTAGCTGCAGTTATACATAGCTCTTTTTACATTTTAATTTATATGTTTATTTCCCACATTTGTCCCCCTAGTTCCTGAAAAGGGCAACATCTTAAAAGCCTGAAATAAAAGGATTTCGAAATAAGAATGTTTTAAATGTTTGATGGAGAGATGTTAGAATAACAGATTCAATTATTAGCTGTGGGATATCTACAGGGTCTTTCAAGCAGCCTTTAAATGTTCTGTATATAAACAATATAAAAGAATTCAGCTCTACTGTAACCAGATTTGGGATCTGGTAACTATATCACTAATGAGAACGTTCAGAGAACACTAACAGATTCTTGCACTTAAATTCTAATCCTAATCATTCACGTTCACATAAAAGAGCATAACTGTCTTCTGGTCCTCGTGTTTATTGTAGAACATGCTAAATGAAACCAGAAGGTTGGCGCTGCCTTTGGTTTACATACCTCTGATGTAGCTGGCATTGAAACCTTTCTTCTGGATGCTAAAGTCACTTGAAAAGGACACATGCATTTCATTCGCACTTGAGTTAAATGATAGGCCTTTGGCAGTTGCTCCACAAAATTTAGTCTGGCTCTCTCCATTATCAAGGGATAATGAGTCATAAATGCAACTGGGAGCTTCTTCAATGTCGAAGTCATTAAACGTTATCTGAATGATATAGCCTGCGGGGGCTCGGAGGGTCCACATGCAAGCCTGGCTGTTGGGGTAGTCGTTAGGGTAGCACGGAGAAGTAAAGGTCCCAGAAGGGTTGGAGAGGACAGCCCTGCAGTTGGCACATCCCCACGCTGCTGGCCAGACAAAAGAGAGACAGAGAGAAGGGCTGGGATCAGAGGCGTGTAATTACCCAAGAGTACCACACAATGGGGACAATCAAACAGTAAACATTTTAAAATACCAAAACATAATCACCAACCTTAAAAGGAAAATGAAACCATCTCAAGAAGAAAAAGAAAAACCAAGAGAGCAACAAAAAGTAAAAGAAAAATACAAAATTTTAGAGCACTGATTTCTTAAACTGGGGGCTCATAAATGCTGAGAATCTGATAAAAGTCAGGGGAACTCCCACCAGCAAAGTGTACAGGGGCCGCTGCCCTTGACATACAATTTCAGGGAGTACATGAGGCCTCAGGAGGCAACACTGGATTTCACATAGGTACACTGACTCAGATGAAGAATCTCTACTCTACAGGCTAACTGAGCTGGGGTGGAGGGGATCTTATAGAACCATAAATGTAGAACAATATTACAAACCATGGAAGAGAAACAGTTAGGAAATAAATGTTTAAAGAGGAAGCTAGCTACCAGTACAAAAAATTCAACAAGTTATCTTCTGGCAGATTGTAGTTTTTTCTAAAATTCAAATAAACAGCATCACCTTGTATGTGTGAAGCACTTATAGTTTTGTTTTGTTTTTAATTTATTTATTTTATTTATTTTATTTTTGGCCGCGTTGGGTCTTCATTGCTGCATGCGGGCTTTCTCTAGTTGCAGCGAGCAGGGGCTACTCTTCACTGTGGTGTGCGGGCTTCTCATGGCGGTGGCTTCTCTTGTTGTGGAGCACGGGGTCCGGGTGCACAGGCTTCAGTAGTTGTGGCTCGCAGGCTCAGTAGTTGTGGCTCACGGGCTTAGTTGCTCCGTGGCATGTGGGATCTTCCTGGA
>NW_006778275.1:0-244 GCF_000442215.2 Lipotes vexillifer | reverse complement strand
CTTTATGGCAATTCAGTTTGTCCCTTACTTTGAGGAGGAATGAGTGTGCCCACAGGTATTTGGCAATGAAATTACTAAGGATAGAGGGTTCCGGGGAGCTGGTTTCTCGGTGGAAGGTGCCAAGAAGCCGGCCTTCTTCAGGTCTCCTTTAGAGCTCCAGGACACTCTGCCGTCTTAGGCTTAACAGTTAGACATTGGGACGGCATGGAAACACTAGGAATGCTGAGACACGGTGGAAATGCGA
>NW_006778274.1:91338-92186 GCF_000442215.2 Lipotes vexillifer | reverse complement strand
TCCCTCAGAGCTCCTCCAGCGCCCTGAGATCCCTCCATCACGCCTGGGTGCAAATCCACACCTCGCCCCCAATTGTGCTTGCACACCTGAGGGAGGGCAGGTTGTGGGGTGAGAGGTCAGGGCCATCCCGAGGGCTGGGCTTTATGCTGGGAAGATGGCCACTCCAGGATACCTGGGGTGAGAGCACCAAGGAGGCTCAAACCCAGCCCCAGGAGCCTAAAGGAGAGCAAACACCTCTGTCCAGGGCTTCCCCAGGGCAGGGAGGTGGTGGTGCTAGGACTTACTGCGACCCCAGGGGCTGGGATATTTTAGCAGAGTACATGTGCACTGGGTGTGCAAATGTGTGCACAGACAAGTGTGCACTTGTGTGCACACACAAGTGTGTGCATGGGCCAGAGTGGGCTGGGCTTTGCTGCCCTTTGTATACGTTGGGGTGGAGCCTAGACATTGCAGGATCACAGCCTGTGCAGAGGGATTTTATGGGGCGCCTGATCTCAAGGGATGACGCTCACCGGTCCCAAAGAAGTCTGTCTGAGGCAAATAGGACTGGAGTCCTCCAGTCTCACGTTAATTTTTGTAATAATGATGATAATAAAATAGCTACCATTTATTGTCAATTACCACATGCCCGGCACTATTCCAACTACCTGAATACACGAGATCTCACTCAAGCTCCATCCCTGAAAGTCCGATTCAGTAGTACTTTTCCCGCCCACCATTTATAGAAGGGGAAACTGAGGCCCAAGGTGGGCAGTGAGTGACCCAGGTTGTGAGATGTTGGAAGCAAGATTTGAATTCAGACAGAACAACTCCAGGGTAAAATCATCTTCAAATTCCAGTGCAGGAAT
>NW_006778274.1:88174-91213 GCF_000442215.2 Lipotes vexillifer | reverse complement strand
GGAATGCATGCTCAAGAACAGCCAAGAAAACCTGAGAAGGAAGGAGGAATAGGGATTGAAGCGGGGGTGGCTGCTAGGTTTCAGAGCCGCTGTAAGCAAGTAATAATAATAATAAATAAACTGAATCTAGCACAACAGCATACTGACTCCAGAATAAAATCCCAGGAGAGATGAAACATTAATATTCCTACCAGGTGCTGGCAATTTTTCTAAAAAATCACCATTATTATTACTGTTGTTGTTGCTATGTATTATAAATCAGTGAGCAGGATCTAATTATCCCAGAGGAGATCGGAGTATTTACTTCGTACCCCGAATTGTTTACGGAGCGTTTGGGGCGGGGCTCACATCTCACAGCATCGTGGGGATTTTCCCAGCCTGCTTTGCAGACTGCAACCCATTTTGCAGACAGAAGAAGTGAGGGGGCTCAGGAATGGGCATCCTAGGGCCACCCACCAAGGAGGAGACAGGGATGGAGGGAGTGAGGAACGACTCCAACTCGGGGCACCAGCACCTGGGGGGTGACGAGAAGGAAAAGGAAGAGAAACCTCACTGCATCACCTCCTGCTGGGGCCTCTGGTTCAGCAAATTTGTGGCACGTAAGGCTCCCCGGGAGCCTGAAACTGCACTTCTCTCCCTTGTTTTTCTCGGGAAGCAGTGAGTATTGTCTTGGGGACAGGGGCCAGTTCTTCAGGCAGCTGAAATCGCCATCCCTCACCTGGATGGGCCCCCACAGGCACTAACTCAGGAACCCATGGTCCCCCATAGTTTTTACTAAGAGTCTGCCACCTGCACAGAGCCTTCCCTCCACAGGAAAATGAACCAAATGACAGGCTTTCAGGGAGCAGCTCCATGTCCCTCACTGGCCACCAGTCTGTACCTCGAGGTCAGCTCACATCTCTTCTCTGACCTTCTGGATAAAAGCGTTGTCTGGTTCCACCCACCCACTGTGTCCCACTGCCAGACCCTCATCCTGGTTCAGGCCTCCCACCCAACTCCTGGGTTCTCTGGGCCCACTGCCATGACAGATTATTTATTTTGTCATATTTTTATATGAAAAGTGGCTGATAGATATAAAAGTACAAAGATGAAGAACAAATGCATGTGGATCAACATACCCGGAATGGACGATTATGAACATTTTATCCAACTTGTGCCTCTAGTTCTTTTTTAAAAAAGACGATAAGAATTAAAGATAAAATTAAAGTCCCTTTTATTTCCCAGAATGTCCCATTCCTCACCTTGGAGACAATTATGAATTTAGAGAGTATCCTTCTAAATCAGTTACTTTTTAAAAAGTTAGTAAACTTTATTTTTTAGAACATTTTAGGTTCACAGCAAAATTGAGCAGAAAGTACAGAGAATTCCCATCTACCCTCTGTCCCTACACATGCAACGCCTCTCCAACCGTCAACATCCCCTATCAGAGTGGGACACTTATTACAATCCATGAACCTACACTGACACATCATTGTCACCCAAAGCCCGCAGTTTACATTAGGGCTCACTCTTGTTGTTGTACGTTTACCAGTCTGGACGATGCATGGTGACATGTATCTACCGTTATAGTATCACACAGAGCAGTTTCAATGCCCTAAAAATCCTCTGTGCTCTATCTATCTATCCCGCCCTCTGCTATAACAGGTAGTTTTAATTATTGTGGATAACGTTTTCCACTGGGCACCGCCTTAGCGCTCAACGTGGCCTTAGCATCTTCGCTAAGGCCCTTCTCTCCCATTCTCTTGGGCACTCGCCATCAACTGCAAAGGAGACACCTGTGGGAGGAGCAGGCTCAGGGTGGGGACTGTCCGCGCTCAGTTTGGGATGTGCTCGATCTGAGGTGTCCACAGACTGCCAAGCGGGGCTGTCCAGTAGCAGCTGGAGACTTCACATCCAGAGATTCAGAGAGATAATGGGCAGCCTTGTAGGGTACGGGAGCCAACACCTCCTTAAATCCCTGTGTCCCAGGCAGTCAAGTCATGGGAGGGGCAGGGGCTTGTTACTGTTTACTCCTCCCTCTTTCTGAAAGATTCCCTGGAGCCCCACGGGAGTGCCCTCTTCCCCTCCACCACTCACCGTGGATATTTACACTTCCCATATGTGTCGTGCTAAGTGCACAGCTTGTTTGTGAGATGCGCTCATAAAGCCACCACCTCATCCCATTAGCAGTTCTCCAGCTGAGAATCTCCCCTCTTCCTCTGGGGCGGCAGGCACCCAAACGCAGCCCCCATGATCAGGCTGTTAACACAGCTAATTACCTTCTTCCAACAGGGAGCTGAGAAGCTTCCTGAGGCTTCCACAGACTCAGAATTGCTGACATGGGTTCCAGAAGGGTCTCCCTGCCAGGCTGGGCTGGATGCCCCGAGAGACTTTCAGGACCAGCCAGGTTCTCCAACTGCATCCCCCCCTACCCCGTTTGACAGAAGAGGGAAGCCTGAGGTCCAGAGAGGCGCCAATTGCTCCCATTTTGCAAACGAGAAAACTGAGTCTCAGAAAGGTAAAACTATGATGCTCCCAAGTCCCTCTGGGCTGGGGATGAGAGGCCAGGTCTCCCATTTCCCACACCAAGACTCCCTCCAGGGCCCGTCTTGCCTCTCCTCTGCCAGGAGAAATGACCTTTCTCGCCAATATGGCAGGTCAAATGGGGACAGGACTCTGTGTGTGACCACTGGTGCTTAGAGAGGGCAGAGCTTGCCTCTGTCCACCAAATCCTGCCCACTCTCCCACCCTTCCCAGGTCTTGCTTCAGGAAGCCCGCCTACTCCTAGGCTCTTCCAGGATGCCCATGGTCTGTAGCTCCCAGGTTAACTACTACTTTCCCACTGCCCAGTCTCTTGGCAAGTATTCTCTGCATGTGATTCAGAGGGGCTGGCCATACACTCCTGGTGCCTGAGGTTAACAGGTGTCCAGGCTTGGCCACTCTGTGTGTTCCACCATGGCTGGAGTCAAGGGTGTCACCATGGCTCTCAGACACGGGCATGTGCCCAAGTTGGTCCAGTGCAGACATGCTGGGGACATTAGCTGGAACATGAGGGAAAGA
>NW_006778274.1:82464-88116 GCF_000442215.2 Lipotes vexillifer | reverse complement strand
GGGAAAGAGAGGCACTCCTTTCTCCGGCTCTGTGGGAGTGATTCAAGCCTGGAGCACAGGGGAGCCTGCTTGGGAAGCTGGCCCAGATAAGAGCACTTCCAGCTGTGGCACTTTTGGGTTAAAAGTGATGGGAAAATCCACTCAAACTGGCTTAACAGAAAAGAGAATTTATATTAGCTCAATAAAGCTCAGCTCAGTCCTGGCACTCTGAGAATTTTGTCAGAACTCACCTTGCCTCTGTCAGCTTCACCCTCACCCTGCCATTTTCCTGGAGTTTAAGGAATGGCCTCTCATCTCCGCCACCCGATGGAACCAGTGTACCTATCTGAACACTGATGTCAAAGTCCTGGAACTGATTCCATCTGGACCATCCTGAGTCACATGTAAAGCTCTAAGCCAATCACTATAGTCAGGGGAATGGGATACTCTAATTGGTCAGATCCTGACCATGTGATAACCAGGACCACCAATGACTTTGCTCTGACTCTATCCCCATGATCTTCTGAGAACAAGTAGGTTGCTTAGCGGCTAGCTTCTGGTTAGCACCCCCCAGGGTCCTGAACATTGTCTCGGATTTCAGGTGGCTGTGGCTCCTTGGAGGAGACGACAGCAAGAGGACCTTGGTTCAAATCCTGACATTGACACTTACTAAGAGATCTCAGGCAAATTATTCCACATCTGTCCCCTCTTGTATAAATTGGAGATAATAACAGTACCTGCCTTAGAGGGCTGTTTAAGGATCAAACAAGGTGATTTGTGATGGGGACTTAGAAGAATGCCTCACCCATAATTAGGGCTCAGTAAAGAGAGTTAATGATTAACTGGTATGAGGAGGAAGTGCCCCTTACTACATCTGGTTAGACCCACCTCCCCATTTCCCGTCACCCCCTCCACCCCCCTTACCTCCTCCTCCCCCCTTCCTGTCACCCCTTCTATTTCTGCCCACTACCCCACCTCCCCTAGGTAACAGGAGGGAGTGAATTTCTAATATGGACAACAGGCCATGTCACCTCCTCACCAAAAGCCCCTTAATGCCTCCTTGTGGCCTTCAAGGTCAAGTTCAGTTTCCACACTGGTCTATGAGGTCCTGCAGGATCCAGCCCCCTCCCTCCTCACCTCAGCCCCACGGGAACTTTTTCATTTCCAAACTCATCCAGCATCAGGGCTCTTGTTTCTTGCTGTTCCCTTCGCCTGGAACAGCCTTCCCCAGATATCACTGTAAGTGACTCCCTAAGTTCCTATGGGTCTCTTCTCAAATGTCACCTCCTCCAAGAAATCTTCCATGAGCGTCTGATCTAAGGTAAACCACCTCCTCCCATTCCCCTTCTGTCCCTACCAGCCTGTGACTCATTTCTCCATGTCACTTCTTGTGATCTGAAATGGTCCTGGTCTTGAGTTTGGGTTTTTGTTGTCTGTAAGAGGTATTTGGGGCTTGGATGGCATAGTCCAGACAAAGTAAGTCAGAAAGGAAAAAAGGCAAGTCTTAGGGCCTAGACTGGGTCCCTCTGACTGGCTGATGGAAGGGAAAGCTTTGCTG
The DNA here is from genome assembly GCF_000442215.2 of Lipotes vexillifer. Taxonomy (NCBI): domain Eukaryota; kingdom Metazoa; phylum Chordata; class Mammalia; order Artiodactyla; family Lipotidae; genus Lipotes; species Lipotes vexillifer. Next base: position 86,579 of record NW_006778274.1, on the reverse strand, counting down.
GACCCCAGTGAGCCAGCCGTGGGGTCCTCAGACACCAGAACCAATCACTGCTTGCTAAAGGCTTTGCTAGGTCATCGTGGAGGCTGAATCCTCTCTCCGGCACCGTATGTGGTAAAAAGGACAAAGCTGGATGCCCACCCAACCTGTCAGACTTCTCCTGGAAAGCAGGAGGCCACCACCTGGTGAATAATTCATCTGCAGTCAGCAGCCCCAAATGCTGTGTAGGCAAAAAGCAAAACAGCCTGCGGAACCATTTCTTATTTTCAACCTGTTCAAAACCAGGGTCTGAAGCGCCTACTTTTCCATCCTACTAATTTTGGAGGCAATTAGCTGTTGGGTGTTCTTGCCGGCCAGCTCCCTGTGTGTCTGCTTGTGCACTCATTCCTGCCCAAATCTGCCGGCTGTGGAGAGCTTTGTTAATCTGCTCTTAAACCACAATGTTTAACCAGCCTCTTAAATGATAAGAGGCATTCGTGCATAAACGGTACATGGTAAGCCTCCCCTTGGGACACTAACTTGATTTATTTAAGATGCTGTAACTACCAAGCTTTATATATCAACATCTTTAACACAAAAATATATGATCTAATATCCTCCCACCGCCCCGCCCTGCAGCAGGACAGCCTAGATGAGAGGTAAAGCACCTGGAAGACATCGCCATGAAGGGCGAAAGAAGCCAGTTTTAAATCGCCAGCCAACCAAAACTTGTTTTCTCCAGCATTAGCCTAAGGACATGTGGAAAAAAAACAGACCCAATTTCTTTCCATGACCAAACCTTTCCACCACGCTGGGCTGGGGGTGAGGTCACCCTGACACCTCTCTCTGGGACTCTAATGAGCTGGGGAGGGCCCCCTCCAACCACAATGATGGGGCTTAAATGCCAGTGCTAGAACCATACTGCTAGCCAGAAACTCAGCGTTTCCCAAGCATCATCCATTCATACACACTCCCTTCATGGTTGTTGTTTTGGGGCCATTTTAATATACTACTTGGAATATCATTTAATATTCTTCTTTAAATGGACTCATTCTTTAAAATTTGAGCCTCCAACCAAGCAGTATTGTCTATGGAAGCATGGATTTGATGTGCTAGTTTTACACATTTTTCTTTAAAACTTTAAAGAACAAATAGTGGAATAAATGATACTTGAGGGCATGCCAGGTTCTACTGGTGTGTTCCCTGCAGTGCACTTGGAGAATGCCGAATGGACACCATACTCCAAAGTTCAGAGCAAACAGTACTGACTGGGACTCAGAGGGTGTCTGGTACTTTGAAGTTCCAAAGATGGAAGCTCAGTCTGGGAGCCATTGCACACAGCGCCCCCTTCAGACAAAATGCCTGCCGTGCCTCCCCTTCTGAGAAGGGTCAGCAGCACTGCTTGAGATGGAGAACTGAGATGATTTCTTCATGTTATGTTCTGTTTTGTTTTTAATTATAGGTAAATAACTAGATTTTGTGATGGCAGGAATTCTTTGGGAAAGTATAGGGAGGGAGGTTGGAACCGTGAGAATAAGGCCAGAGTTTGTAAACCCAGGGTTTGACTTAAATCTGTGTCTGGTCACTGTCATCTCTCACCTAGACTATTGTCCAAGTCTCCTAACTGGTCTTCGGGCATCCATCACCCTATGTATCCCACTTGGCAGCCAGGGGCCCTTAGATACACTCAAAATCCTCTAGTGGCCTAACCTCTTGCATAGAATAAAAGCCAAAGTCTTCACAATGGCCCATGAGGCCCTACATGATGTGACCACCTCTCTCCAACCCCAACTCCTACCACGCCCCCTCCCCACTCCCTCTGCTCCAACTGCACAGGCCTCCTTGCTGCTTCTCAAAAGCATTGATAGGGCTTCCCTGGCGGCACAGTGGTTAAGAGTTCGCCTGCCGATGCAGGGGATGCGGGTTCGTGCCCCGGTCCAGGAAGATCCCACATGCCGCGGAGCGGCTGGGCCCGTGAGCCATGGCCGCTGGGCCTGCGCGTCCGGAGCCTGTGCTCCGCAACGGGAGAGGCCACAGCAGTGAGAGGCCCGCGTACCGCAAAAAAAAAAAGAAAAGAAAAGAAAAGAAAAAAAAGCCTGAGAAATTTCTTCTTTTCCCCGACTCCAACCTACTGATTAGGTCAAGGAGAAAGTCTCAGTGAGCAGCGACTGCACCTTTAATGCCTCTCTCCTTCTCACTCTCATAAATAAAGTCGTATCAGCCATCATGGGAGGTAGTAACTTGCTGAAGATTAATAACTGTTTTCATTGTACTTGGTTTTACACCAACCTTCTCCTTATTTCAGTGAATATTGGTTTCCTCTTTGCAGTCAGGATATGCTACCCATTTTAAAACAAAATTATTAAAGCGTAAAAATACAAAGTCCAGTCCAGAAAAGTCTGAATGGTAGAGGCACTGGCTTATTGCAAAACCAGCCCCACTGCATGTGCCTGGCTGATGGTAGGGAACCTAGAGCTATGTTGGTTGCTCCTCAAGACAAGAGCTGTGAATTGTTCTGAGTGTCCCAGGCCTGGCCAAGAGCTGGCCTCCAGAGATTCATCTGGGTTGAATTAAGCCTGTAATACCTGTCCACTGGTGTCCCGGAAGAGTCCACCACTGCCACAGCCTTCCTGACAAAGGACCAAAGATCTGGACCCTCCCGTGTTACTCTCTCCGCAGGGAAAGAAGACTCCATCCACTGCTCCCTCACAGTTAGGAAACAGGAGGAATCTCTCTTCTTGCTGTGCCCCAACCAGCCCCAAATTAGGGGGAATGACGGTTCACCTGCCCCTGGGACTGGAAGGAAGCCTGGGTGACCTTGGTCTAGCAGTCTCCAGCCCAGAGGACCATCAGAACTGTGGCATGGATGGGCAGAAAATAACAGTGACACAATTTTCCCCAGACCTCCACCTCTGCATGCCAAACTTACGCAGCTGGGAGAAATGTGAACTTTGGTGGGAGGGCATCATAATTGACCTGGGTCTGTTTAGAGGTTGTGAAGGCCTATCCCCCCTTCCCATTCCCCATCTCCTGGAAGGAGCTTGGCCACCTTCAAAGGCCAGTTCAGCTGCTGGAGAGGAAGTCCCAGCTCTACTGGAACAGGAAAGGCTCTCAGGCACCGATCTAAAGGGTGGACTGCCAGGGCTTCCCTGGTGGTGCAGTGGTTGAGAGTCCGCCTGCCGATGCGGGGGCCACGGGTTCGTGCCCTGGTCCGGGAAGATCCCACGTGCAGCGGCTGGGCCCGTGAGCCATGGCCGCTGAGCCTGCGCATCCGGAGCCTGTGCTCCTCAGCGAGAGAGGCCACGACAGTGAGAGGCCAGCGTACCGCAAAAAATAAAAAATGAAAATAATAAAGGGTGGACTGCCAGATGCCACAGAAGTGAGGGGCTCTAAGACACATCTACTCCCTGAATTTGGCTTCAGAAATGCCTACTCAGGGTGCAGGGATGCATGGGTACGGACATTCCCAGCAACATTACTCATAACAGTGAAAGATAATCTTTCATATGGAAAGAACTCAATATCAATGAAACCAGGAGACTGGTTAAACAGTGCAGTGGTTAAGAACATGGGTTCTGGGTTCAAAGCCGGACTCTGTCATTTCCAATAAATACATATGTAAATTTATATACCTATATACCTATCATGTACAAGTATACACACATGCACAGATATATTTTCAACCATCCACGATTTCTCTTGTTCTGCTCTCCTCTTTGTCTACATCACACCCATAGCTCCCTTTCTTGGACCAGCATATTTTGTTGGTTTCCATCAACAGTCATCAATGCCAAATTATAACCCAACCCTAAGATTTAGCCTAATTTGACCACATATTCTCCAGCAAACGTTTATGGATCCCAAGAGAGAAGTTTTGGTGTTCAATCACCAACCTGGTATTTCAGGTAAAAATTCTAGGAGATGCCCTCGCTCTTTCTCTAGACCTTGATCCCCCAGACACACAGCAAGTCTGGCCCCTTCTCACCATCACCCGGGCTCTGCCAGGCCCCAGCATCATCTCTGATTGTTGACCTGGCTTCCTCCGAGGTTCCCTGCTTCAGCTCTCACCCCTGATGGTTCTTCCTCCACGTGAAGATGGAGGAGTCATGTTGAAACCTAAGACAGGCATGTCCCTCCTC
>NW_006778274.1:72128-82454 GCF_000442215.2 Lipotes vexillifer | reverse complement strand
CCCTTAAAATAAAACCCAAACCTCACCACAGCCCATGGGGTCCCACGTAACATGGCCCCTGCTGCCCTCTCTAAGGTCACATCCACTTTGCAAAGTTCTGCCTGGAAACAAAACTCCCACCACAGTATTTATGGCCTGGAAACAACCTCCCTGCCCCCGTGGCCCCGTGCAGCCCATTCTAAAACCACAGCAAGGGCGGGGCGGCTGCCCTGCTTCTCCTGCCCCATTGCTCCTACCCCTCCTCAGCGCTGCTCTGTGCCTTGGGAGAGACTCATCTCCACTGGCGGGTCACCCCTGCTCTCCTACCCTGTGGTTTCTGGCTGTGTTTGGCCCTTAGGAAGAGGCAGCAGCTTAGACAGGAAGGAGACAGCGTGGGCAGATCCCCTTTCTGGGTCGTGATGTGGCAGTGGCTGAGAACCTCCTCCTGTGGCCTCAGCTCCACGTGGCAACCCTCTCCTACAGTAACTTGCCTGCTCCTAGCTCCCTCAGGGCTAGGGCCAGTGAGGGTTTCCCTCAATTTCTAGTCCCTGGGCTACTAGCCTTGTGATCCTGGGAAAGTTACTTCATCCCTCTATGCCTTACCATCATGATTATATATTGAGTGCACTAATATTATCTTCCTCATTGGATCATTGTAATGATTAAATGAGTTAATACATAGGAAGTGCCTAGAACAGTGCCTGGTGGTGTAATGGGCACTCAATAAAGGTTGGGTATTATTATTATTGTTATTTTATTACTGCCATTTCCTGTGTTAAACACTCTACTTGCAGTATCTCATTGGATTTTATGAGGCAGGCACTCTGCTCAAACTGGTAAAGTGATGATACTAGTAAACTGTGATAAGTTATCAATATATCTAGAACAACCATTAAGGAAATCTATACAAGGAGATATACTTAAAAACACCATAGATAAATCAAAATGAGATACTAAAACTTGTTCAAGTGACCCACAAGAAGATCAAAAAAATGGAAACCAGAAAGAACAAAGAAAACAAAAACTGTCACACTTAAGCCCTATCATATCAATAATTACATTAAATGTAGATGATCTAAATACACCATTTGAAATGCAAGGATTGGCAGAGTGAATTTAAAAACATATCTCAATTTTATGCTGTCTATAAGAAACGCACTTCAAATATAACTAGAGAGGCAGAAAGAAACCAGTAGCAGGAGAATTCTTGGAACTTTAGCAAGGAAAAAGGAATATTGGAATGGGTGAAAAATAGGTGTTAGTAGACTATTCTTCACTTCATGAGTTTCTTAAATCATATATGACGGTTGAAGCAAAAATAATCACATCAGTGATGTGCTACTTGCATGAAACACTTCAGACAATTGTATTTTTAAAGTGGGAAGGGTAAAGGGAAGGCTTCTTACTTAACGTGCAGTGTTAAAACATTGATAGCAGTATGCTAAGTTGTGTACGTGCATACTGTAATACCTAAGCAACCACTGAGAAAAATATACAGATAAAACACAGTAAAACATTATAAATAAATCAAAATGAAATTTTAAAAAACATTCAAAAAACCCTCAGGAAGGCAAGAAAAGAGAAACAGAGGGAACAAACTGAAAATAAAAAATAAAATGGCAGAGAGGCCTTAACCCTCACCCATCAGTAATTAAAGTGTAAATGGCCTAAATATATCAATTACAAGAGAGAGGCAGAATGGATTAAAAAATGCCAATCGAATACATGCTGTGTGCAAGAAACTCACTTCAAACATAACATAGGTAGGCTGAAAGTAAAAGAATGGAAAGTGTGATATAAACATTACTTAAATAAAAGCAGGAGTGGCTATGTTGGTATTCGATTAAGTAGACGTCAGAGCGAAGAAAATTACTAGAGATGACAAGGGACATTGTATAATGATAAAAAGATCAGTCCACCAAAGATATAATAATCCTAAATGTATGTGTGCCAAACAACAGAGCTTCAAATTACAGGAAGCAAAAACTGATGACACTGAAGAGAGAAACAGATAAATCCACAATCATAGCTGGAGACTTCAACATCTAACGTACCAGTATTTGACACCCTATCTCAGTAATTTCCATACCTAGCAGACAGAAAATCAGTGAAGATATAGTTAAACTGAACAGCACCATCAATCAACTGGATCTAATTGACATTTATAGACTACTTTATCCAACAACAGAATACACATCTTCCAAGCCCACATGGAACATTTACCAAGGGAGACAACATCCTGGTTTATAAAGCAAATCTTAACACATTTAAAAGAATTCAAATCACAAATAGTATATTTTCTCACTATAATGGAATCAAACTAGAAATGAAATCAACGACAGAAAGACAACAGTAAAATCTTCAAACATACGAATATTAGCGCACTTCTGTATAACTCATGAGTCAAAGTGAAAGTCTCAAAGGAAATTTTAAAAATGCATAGAACTGAATGAAGATGAAACTACAACGTATCAAAATTTGTGAGCTGCAGCTAAAGTCATACTGAGAGAGAAATTTAGAGTACTAAATGCGTACATTAGAAGTAAGGAAAGATCTCAGATCAGTAATCTAAGTTCCTACCTCAAGAAACTAAAGATGAGCAAAGTAAACCCAGAAGGAAGAAAATAGTAAACAAAAGAGCAGGATTCAATGAAATTGAAGACAAAGACAACAGAAAAAAAAAAAAATCAGTGAAACAAAGAACAGCTTCTTTGAAAAGATCAATAAAATTGACTAACTTCTCAGCAAGACTGACAAAGATAAAAAGAGGGAAGAAAGAAATCATTAATACCAGGAATAAAACAGAGTATCACTATAGACCATATAGTCATTAATGGGCTAATAAGGGAATGCTATGAAAAGCTTTATGCTCATAAATTCCATACTTTAGAGAAATGGACCCATCATTTAAAACCACAAAGTACCAAGACTCAATCAAGATGAAATAGGTAACCTGAATAGTCCTAAAACTATTTATGAAATTGCTTTTGTAATTAAAAAGCTACTGAAAAAGAAATCTCCAGATAATGTCATTGGATAATTTTATTTAAGATTTAAAAAAAATTAACATCAAATTTACACAAAACATTTTCTGATGTTCCAGAAAATGGAAGAGGAAACATTTCCCAGCTCATTTTAGGAGGCCGGTATTACCTTGATACCAAAATCAGACAAAAACAATACAAAAAATAGAAAACTACAGGCCAATATCTCTCATGAATTTAAACACAGACTTTTCAAATATATCAGCAAATTGAATACAATAATGTATAAAGAGAATTTTATAACATAAGCAAGTGGGATTTTTTTTCAGGTATGCAAGACTGGTTCAACAGTCAAAAAAAAAAAAAGAAAAAAAAAAAGAAATCAGTATCATCCAAACATATCAACAAGCTAAAAAAGAAAAATCATTTTAGTTGAAGAAAAAGCATCCATTCATGATAAAGGTACCCAGCAAACTAGGAATAGAGGGTAACATCCTCAGTCTCATAAAGAGCATCACAAAAACTCTATAGTTAATGTCATCCATGATGGTGAAAGACTGTATGCTTTTCCTCTAAGACCAGGAAGAAGGCAGGAAAGTCCATTTCGCCAATTTTATTGAACATGATACTGGAAGTTCTAGACAGTGCAGTAAGGCAAGTAAAAGAAATAAAACATATACAGATAGAAGAAATAAAACTGTCTCTATTTGCAAATGACGTGATTTCCTACAGAGAAAATCCCAAAGAATTTACCAGAAAAACTCCTACAACTAGTGAGTTCAGAAAGGTCACAGGATACAAGACCAATACACATAAATCAATTGCATGTCTATATACTAGCAATGAAAAAAAAGCTGCCGCTTTCCTGATCTTGTGCTTGTTTTTGTCTATGCCTATTGACAGTTCAGGGTTGCAGCTCACTCCAGAGCCCAGGGTAGGATATATGGGATGTAAAGAGAAAACCCAGGTAATTCAACTGAGGTGTCGTTATTCAAGTCCTGAGGTTCCTAGCCAATTCATCTGCTTCTTCCCACATTTCTGAGTCCTTTGTGAGGGTCCGTTGAATTATTTCCAGCGTATTCAGCTGAATTTAGAGAAAAGGGGCAAAACGAAAAGTTCCTTTACACCATCTTGTCCCACCACCCATAACCAGTTTCTTTTAAAACTAAAGATGGACTTACCATAGACCCAGCAATTACACTCTTGGGCATTTATCCCAAAGAAATGAAGATTTATGTTCATATAGAAACTTGTACATGAAATTTCATAGCAACTTTATTTATAACAACCCCAGACTGGAAACCACCCAAATGTCCTTCAATGTGTGAATGGATTAGCAAACTGAAGTGCTTCCATAACATGGAAAATGCCAGCAACAAGGAGAAACTACTGATACGTGCAACAATTTGGGTGAACCTCAAGGGAATTATGCTAAGTGAAAAAAAGTCGATCTCAGCATGTTACAGGTTATATGATTCCATTTATATAACACTTTAGAATAAAAAAATTATAGAGATGGAAATCACTTGGGGATTGCCAGTGGTTAGGGGTGGGTAAGTGTGGCTCTTCAGGGGTAGCACAGGGATCCTTGTGGTGACCGAACAGTTTGTGTCTTGTTTGTGGTAGTGGTTACACAAAGGTACACAGATGATAAAAAATCACATAGAACTATGGACATACACACACACACAAATGAGTGCATCTATAACTGGTGTAGTCTGAATAAACTCTGTAACTTGTACCGATGTCAATTTCCTGGTTTTGATATTGTACTATAGTGATGCAAGATGTTACCATTCAGGGCAGCTGGGTGGAGAGGACGGGGGCCTCCATGAACAATTATTTGCAACTTCCTGCGAATCTAAATTATTTCAAAATCAAGTTTTCTAAAAAAATCCCCAAACAAAAACAATATTATTATATTCCAATCAGATAACATTTCTCCAACTCTGTCTCTCTCTTTCCAAGTCTCTTTCTTTAAGCCACTGTAAAGACCCATTCCAATGGGTCTTTCTACCTGAAGTTCTGGGAGGGCTGGCTGAGAGTAGAAAAGAGGATGACTTTTTAGCTGCCTGATTCAGTGGTATTTAATGTGGTCCCTGAACTACCCTAAACTGTGGAGATGATTCGCTAATCCTCATGTTTCTCAGTAGCCCCTGCCCCACTCCTTGGGAAACGTTGTGGGATGCTTGGCATTTAACGATGGGTACAAAGGGACCACCTAACAGTGGCTGTCCCTGGTGCCTTCAAATATTAGGCCACTGAATGGTAAAATATTATTGAGATAATTATCCAAAGTGCTCTACAAATGACAATCCAATCAGCAGGTGCATTCCAGGCCTCGTGGGCATCCTCTGAGGTTGGCTTTACAGCTCTGCATGACCCAGGTCCTGGGGATGGTGGTTGAATGTGTGTTGCATCCTGGGCAGATGGACACACAGACACGCACACACATGGACACACAGGACACCACATGGACATGCTGTCCTCCCCCAGGCCAGGCACTTTACAATCGACTCGTGGATCAGCCAGTACTTAGAATCATATTAGAGTTTCAGGGAAAAGTCCTAAGTTCCAATGAAATACATGTGTGCCCTTCCCACTTACCCCTCAGCCATGGCAGTTTTGCCGACATCGTGCATTTATGTCTGTAAACTTGGCTTGAAGTGGGCAGAGCCTTCACGTGCAAATGTCCAATGTGCCATCAGCTAAGCCTTCCCACCACCATCTCCTCTCAAGTTGCTTATGAGGACACTAAATTACACACCCGGACAGGCTGTTGTGATGAGTTCTCGCCTCCACACGTGGGGCAAGCACAGCTGGGAGAATATCTCTCACCATGTGAGTGGTCTTCAGTCTGTCCTCCCCACCCGCTTTCTACATGGAATGAATGGCTTTGATTTAATTAAAACCTTCCAGTGGTTCTGTAATGGATACTGGAGATGCAGTAAGAAATCCCCTTCGCTATTAACTACAAGATGAGAGTAACTGTTCCTGATTCATGGAGAAGTGCCAGGTGTCCTCCAGGGAAAGCCCATCCTCCCTGCTTCTCTGGCCCCCAGAGAACCTGCCCAAGAGCAGCCTCCCTTCTCTGTCCCAAAGGAAGGGAGAGTGGCGCTGTGGGAAAGAGGCAGGGGACAGATGGAGGGGCACGCGGGAGGTCCTCCCGACATGCACAGGTGTGCAAATACCCAGGGTCAAACGTAAGCTGATTGTAATGACTTGGTTAATTAAATATTGACTTTTAACTCAAAAAGTGATTAAAACAAGCTGCAGGAAAGGCTGTCCAGAGAGGAGAGGGGGCAGGGAATGATTCAGAACTTTCAGGAAGATGGGGGAGGAGAAAGGGGATTGTCGAAATGGGCTTGTCCTACTGTGTGCAGGGGATGTGGTCTTCAGTCTCTAGGCAGGTGGGGAATTGCAGACAGAGGCATTGGGCAAAACTAGGATTTGTGGCTGTCTCCTTACTTTTAGACAGCATCTCTCCTCCCAGCTGCCCTCCAAGTAGACCAGGAGTTTCGGGCGCTCAGCAACTATTGATGGATTCTGTTCGTCTGAGTTTTTCTGGAACATAATGCAGTACCTGGCAAGAGGGAGCACTCTATAAACGCTTATAGAATGAATGGATGAACTACTATACGAACAATGGCAGTGTGTGTGTGAGAACAAGCATGTATGTGTACATGTGAGCCTGTGTGTGTGTCCACTGCAGGCAGATGCTGCGGATCCAGCTTTAGGTCAGGACTTAACTCACCAGTTCAGACACTCATGGGGTTGGAGGGTCTGCAAAGTGCTCTCTGGCCATGTATTTTTCCCCATAATTCTCAGTAAACCCACGGTCTTCTGACTCAGAGAATTTGGCCTAAGTTTTCCAGGTTCCCTCCAGGCAGGTGGGGACTCCTGGCCCCATTTGGGGGCTCAGGGTCTGCCTGGGAGACACAAGGGGCCTCAGGGGCTCAGATGCCCCCCCAGCCTGGGAAGTCACTCAGCCACGACTGGGCGGGGACCTGGGTGCGGCCTCAGTGTAAGTCTCAGGCCCTTCCACCTCCTGATTCTGCAGCCCCTGCTGGTCTCCAACCACACCGTCTGGGACGGCCTGTCTCAACTCCGTGTCCCTCCTCACTCTGGTGGCACCTCTCGCCGTGATCGTCCTGGTCCTGGTTGGATAATCGGGCTTTTCAGGCTTCTCACGCCACTCCCCACCTCCTTGTTGGTTTAACCTCAGGGGACCTTTCCCTTGACACACACAAGCCCCCTTTCCTCCTCCCATGAGTTCCCTTTGTGCAGAACCCCTGTCTGGTTCTATCTACCTGCCTGAGCCAGAATGTTCGTCTATTTCAGGGACTCCTATGCAACAGTTTTTTTAAAATATCATTCCTGGTGTGTGTGTGTGTGTGTGTGTGTGTGTGTGTGTGTGTGTGTGTGTGTGTGTGTGTGTGTGTGTGTGTGTGTGTGTGTGTGTGTGTGTGTGTGTGTGTGTGTGTGTGTGTGTGTGTGTGTGTTTGTGTCCATCAAGAGCTGAAATACACCTGGGTCATTTTTGCCCAAGCACTCTTTGGCCAAGTTTGGGTTGCAGTGGAGGGATTTTATGAGGGTTGTAAAAGTCAATCTTTCACCAAGTCAAACAAATCGGCATATGCAACAGAAAGGTTAAAAGTAGGGGAAATGGCTGTAGCCTGGCATGGACGCTCAGGAGAGGACGGGCACAGAGCTGGAGCAAGGGGGCTGTACCAGTTGCTTTTCAAGAGCAAAAGATGCTGCAGTCGCCCTCAGAGGGTTGCATTCAAACTCCTCAGCCCCTGGAGTGGGAACTGTGTGCATGTTTTAAATAGAAATGCTAGGATCATCTAAAACAAAATCTTATGGTTAACTTTGCCTGAGTTTTCACTTAGACATGAGCTGTCTCATATGTAGGACTATAATTGCATTAGGGGGAAAAAAATCTGTTTATATGACTTGAGAAATTATGATAATGAAAAATAACAGCATAACCCCCCATTAAGTCATAAGAAAGATAATTGTATTTCATGCTGCCTCCCTGGGCTGGCATGCTGACATAGAGATGGAATTATTTCAGCAAAATAGGGCTCATCTTTGCAGTGCGGTACCCATTTCCCCCCTTAATTACACCTAAATGTATAGTCTGATTTATACTAACGCCCAGTGACTAACAGGGCATCTTCATAAAGGGAAGGTTAGTTTGGGAGATGGGGAGAATTATGAACTGGTTTAATTATAGTCACCCATGAAGTGTTTTATGTGTGACCTCAGATAGGGATGGTGGTTACTCTAAATTCTCACTAGTGAAAGAAAACAGGGCCATGACCGGTTAAGACACTGCTCTGAGATCATAGATAAAGGTGGCAATTTGCTTGCTTTATTACCCACCAATAGTGCTCCTTTGGATAAGCAGACAAGGAAAATGAAACATGTGGATTTCACTGTGTGATGAAACAGACCCACAAGCATTAGTGCACATGTAATTGTGTATTATAACGAGTAATGCCCTGGGCAGCACAGCTACAAATCTCCATGGGCAAAGTACAGCTTGTAGGTCTTTGGTGGATAATGGCTTTCTAATGGGTTTGAAAAGCAGGGTCCATTTGACAATAAGTGCAATTTGATTTAGGTTTCTCTCTGTGACAGCATATCTTGTTTTACAATCACCTTCTAGAAAAATTCACTTATGAGATGATTAATGTGATTGCTGATTTAATAAAAGCAGAGCAGCCCCAGGGCCAAGATTCTAATTAATCTGACTCTGCAACTCCCTGGCCTCAGTTTCCTTGAATCCTTCTGGAACTTTGAGCCTCTGTCTTCCCCTTCTGCTTTTAAAGGCTCATGTGATTATATAGGTTACACCCAAATATAACCCGGGATAATCTCATTGTATTACCAGGGTCCAGGGATTAGAGCATGGACATCTTTGGAGGGCAGTTGTTCTTATTTCCACACATGGATGCATGTGGAAAGCACATTCCAGACAGTGAACAGCAGAAGCAAAGGCTATGAAATACTAACGGCTTGATTTGTTCAAGGAGCTTTAACGGACTAACACGGCTGGGGCAGGTGAACTTGGAGAAGGGGGTAGGCGACGAGGTCAGGGAGACAGTGAGTTCTAGATCAAGCAGAGCCTTGTGGACAGTAGAAATGTGTTTGGGTTTTGTTCCAAGTGCCAATGGAAGTCACTGGAACACTTTAAGCAGGGGGCATAAAAATATCTAATGATTTTTTAAAAGATGACTTGGCTTCTGTATGGTATAAAGCAAGGATGGAAGTGGAAAGGGCAGTTAGAAGGCCATGGCCATGGACAATAGTGGCTTAGACCAGGATGGTGGGGCTGCAGGTCATGAAAAGTTGCTGGAGTCTGGAGAGCTTTAAATGATTTTTAAAAAATAGACAAGCAGAATTTTCTGATGAAATAAGTTTTCTCAATTCTCCTCTAGCTAACAACAGAAGGGGTGGCTTTGGAGAACTTTACCTCCCCTCCTGGACTCCCCATAGCCCTCCAACTAAAACCACCTGGAATAAAAATAAAAGCTAAGCCACATCCACAGCCCTGTGCAAAGTCACCTTCCCAACCAGTCCCCTCAGCTCGCCACAGTCCTCACCAATCCACACAGACATACACATTGATGGATAAAAACTTCATTATCAATAATCAAAAGACAGAAAAAAATTAGGACACCTAGCAAACAGAGAACCATTTCACTGGAATTTGAAATAATTGTAACACAGAAAGGATATCTTCAGAGTAGGATGTGTGAAAATGCTGCTCAGAAGTTGGAGGGTTTGGGGGGTAATTTTGTTTTTACTTTGCCAGCATCCTGGGTAGCACACACAGCCCTTAAGTTTACGGGCAGCTCTCTGTTTCCTCCTATGCATTCTGAGATCACAGCAGGCAGCCTTGGGCTCTGGTTTTGATCAAATACACATGGCCTCACTGCCTGGGACTCACGCAATAGAGATGAATGAAGAATGAGGCTTGTAATTACTTTCAGAAGACCCACAGCCTGGCTTCACCTCGTGATGAGTTACAGGACCCCGGAAACAGCGCTGGCGTCAAGGGTATACAACCCGTGTTTAGAAGGGTTCGGGTTTGGTTTAATTCTGTCTTAAAATTCCTAATAATCTTTAACAAGGGGCCCCGCATTTTCATTTTGTGCTAAGAAACCTCTTCCTCACTCTCATTACATTTGCTCAAACCCTTCTCTCAAGACTTTCAGAGTGGGGAGGGCGACCTGGGGGACATTCCTGGGTCTGTGATGCGGAAGGGTGTGGGTTCTCATGGCAGCTCCTGGATGGTTGAGGATGACGGCCTTGGGGTCATGAGTGGGGCCTCAGCTGAATGAGACTGTAGGGA
>NW_006778274.1:0-71960 GCF_000442215.2 Lipotes vexillifer | reverse complement strand
AAGAAACTAATCAGGAGCCTCTTGGCCATATTCTCTGGTGATGTTCTATCTTTAACCAGGCTCAGATACTGAAATCATGACTTGGCTCTCAGGGTATGAGCTGAGCAGTAGTAAGACTTGTGTTGTTTAGCCAAGTCAGTGGTGCTTGTGAATCCCACTGAGTGGGACCCTCCAGTGACACACCCAGTGATCAGACACTTGGGGAGCCTGTGTTTCTCAAAACCTGAGAGGGGGCAAACCTTGCTCCTTGGAAGGTAGCAGGTTCAGCTACATCACATTTGGGGCCCAATGCAAGATAAAAATGCAGAATCCTGTGTCCAAAAATTCTTAAGAATTTCAAGACGGTAATAGCAGAGCATTAAACTGAGCAAGGGCCCTTCTGAGGGTGGGGCTCCGTGCAACTCTGCAGGTAGCATGCCCATCCAGCTGGTCCTGGAGGGTGAGCTCAGCATTTATAAATGTCTGGAGGTGATTCAGGTTCACAGTTAGTGAGAAGGAAATGTGCTTCAGCTCAGGAGAGACCCAGGTAAGATATGACTGTGGCATAAAGGGACAGATTTCCCTGTGGTTCTCACCCCAGCTCTGAGGATCCTGGGGGAGGCCATGATTACCTTGGTAATGACTCCATTGTTGGAATAAGTATGATTCCTCCCGGAGACCATTCTGTGGGGTCCAAGATTAATCAGATGCATAATACATTCTTGTCGATTTGTTAAAAAAAAAATTAGTATTTAGGGTTGAGCTTCCTGGGGTCTGGTGGCATGTAAGGGACCAGCCCTGAGGCCTGGGAGAAAGACCTGGGAAACTAGGAATGAGGAGAATCTGCTCCTGAGAAGCTCATGAAGAAGGGTGCCTCAGTTTCCCCACCTGCGAATCATGCAGGATTAAAGCACCTGTACCTCCTACGCTGCTGCGAGATGTTAATGAGTTGGCAAATGAATCTCAATGACAGGCGGTTTACACAGCAACTAGAGCGTCACTGCTTTTGCTGCTTCCCCTCCCACTCTTCTCAGATGGAGAGAGCACAGCAGCTGTTTAACTAGAGGTTCAAGGGTTCTCTGCACATAAGTGTGTAGCTTTGCCTGCCCATGACTCCCATCACCTGAATAAGGACCGTGTCCCACAAGGCTCTGAATTTCCAACGGTGCTAGAAGCGAGTAGTCCTTAGGGGAAAAAGATATCTGAACTCCTGTGAAATCAGTGTTCAAGACACCTGCTAGGTACCGAATCCAGAGCCTTGGGTCACAGATGAAGCTCAGGAGGTGGGACATCCCAGCCAATGTCATACGGCTCGCTGCTGATGGAGCCTGGACCTGAATCTGGCCTCTGGATATCAAGGCCCCTGCTTGTTCTCTCTCCTGGTCGGCTGCTCAGGTGAGGGGTTGTTCTCACCAGAACAGCATCAGGTGGGCAGTGCTGGAAAGTGCTGGAGAAACCAGCACTTTGCCCAGGCTCAAAGGCCTTCTGTGAGTCCAGCACAGCGGAGTGGGAGCAGGCAGGGCAGGCACGGACACCTACTTGCTTTGTAAAGCCCATTGGGAGGGAACCATGGCACAGCGACAGCCTGCCTAGTGGCCCTGGTCCCATTATATACATCACGTCTGTCCTTGTCCAGCCCCAGCAGGTGGCCCTGTCTGGACCCTGCCAGTGAGTCCAGCATTTTATTATCAAGCTCTCCTTTTCCATCAAGCTCTTCATTCACACTTGGCCACATACTCGCAGATGTCCGAGGACAACTGGCTTTTTCTTATGTGTTTATGCCTTCAACAAAAGTTGAATTCTAGCATCAGAAAGAATAAAATACCTAGGAATAGATTTAACCGAGGAGGTGAATGACCTGTACTCTGAAAACTACAAGACATTGATGAAAGAAACTGAAGATGACACAAACAGATGGCAAGATATACCGTGTTCATGGACTGGAAAAATTAATATTGTTAAAATGAACATACTCCCCAAAGCAATCTACAGATTCAATGCAATCCCTATCAAGATACTAATGGCATTTTTCACAAAACTAGAACAAAGAATCCTAACGTTTGTATGGAAACCAAAAAACCCCAAATAGCCAAAGCAATCTTGAGAAAGAAGAACAAAGTTGGGTATCATGCTCTCTGATATAGTAATCAGAACAGTATGGTACTGGCACAAAAACAGACATAGATCAATAGAACAGAATAGAGAGCCCAGAAATAAACCCATGCTTACTTGGTCAATTAATCTACAATAAAGGAGGCAAGAACACACAACAAGGAAGAGACAGCCTCTTCAATACATGGTGTTGGGAAAATTGGACCACTAGATGCAAAAGAATAAAAATGGACCCCTTTTTTATACCATACGCAAGAAATAAACTGAAAATGGATTAAAGACTTAAATGTAAGACCTGAAACCATAAAACTCCAAGAAAACACAGGCAGTAACCTCTTTGACGTTAGTCTCAGCTGTAATTTTTTGGATACGTCTCCTCAGGCAACGGTAACGAAAGCAAAAATAAACAACGGGGACTATTTCAAACTAAAAAACTTTTTGCACAGCAAAGGAAACCATCAACAAAATGAAAAGGCAGTCTACTGAATGGGAGGAGATATTTGCAAATGGTATATCCGATCAGGGCTTAACATTCAAAATATATGAAGAACTCATACAAGTCGACATCAAAAAACCCAAACAATCCAATTAAAAAATGGGCAGAAGACCTGAACAGACATTTTTCCAAAGAAGACATGCAGATGGCCAACAGGCATATGAAAAATGTGCAGCATCACTAATCGTCAGGGAAATGCAAATCAAAACCACAATGAGATCTCACCTCACACCGTCAGAATGTTATCAAAGAGACAACAAATAAAAAGTGTTGGCGAGAATTTGGAGTAAAGGGGACCCTTGTGCCTTGCTGGTGGGAATGCAAATTGGTGCAGCCACTATGAAAAAGAGTAAGGAGTTTCCTCAAAAAATTAAAAATAGAAACTACCTTGTGATCCAGCAATTCCACTTCTGGGTATTTACCTGAAGAACATAAAAACACTAATTAGAAAAGATATATGTATCCCTATGTTCACTGAAGTATTATTTACAATAGCCAAGATATGGAAACAACTCATGTGTCCATCAACAGATGATTGGATAAAGATGCGGTATATATACACAATGAATATTACTCAGCCATAAGAAAGTATAAAAGCTTGCCATTGGGACAACATGGATGGACCTAGAGGGCATTACGATACATGAAATAAGTCAGAGAAAGGCAAATACCGTATGATTTCACTTATATGTGGAAGCTAAAAACCAAAACGAATGAACAGACAAAACAGAAAAGATTCATAGATACAGAGAACAAATTGGTGGTAGCCAGAGGGGAAGGGGGAGGGGGATGAGTGACATAGGTGAAGGGGATTAAGTGGTACAAACTTCCAATTGTAAAATAAATGAGTCACAGGGATGTAATACACAATATAAGGAATATAGTCAATAATACTGTAATGACTTTGGTGACAGATGGTTACTAGACTTACAGTGGTGAGTGTTTAATGTACTTAAATGTCAAATCACTTTTACACGCCTAAAACTAACATAATAATGTACATCCACTATATACTTCAATGAAAAAAAAGCTGGATTCTACACCAAGATGTTAAGTCCTGGGGAGGCAACAAGGAACAGGACAAGCTCAGCCCTCCCAAGTTTTCTGGTCTAATGTGGGCACTAGCATTTTAAGGGAGGGGGGTGTGGGTAGGAGCCTTGCTGCCTACACCTGGGGCAGACTGCGTCCACCACCCCTCACTTACTTACTATACCCTTGAATTGTGGGATTCTTAGGAAGTACATAGCAGTTACTTGTTATTCCTCCAACATGTGAGACATAGTCTTTGCACTTGCTGTGCCCTCTGCCTGGAGCTCTCTTTCCTCATATAAAAGCTTGGCTCATACCTCCACTTCCTTCAGGTCAATGCTTGGCTGTCACTTCCCTGACTACCTGATTAAAAAGGACGCCCCTCCCAAGGATACCTTTTACTGTTTTCCTTTCCCCCACGGCCCTGATCACCACATGATGGGCTGTGTGTTGTTCCTCATCTGTCTTCTTAACACAGCCTGTTAGGGCAGGGCTTTGTTGATTTTGTTCATTGCTGTTCCTCTGATGCCTGCCCCTTTTTATTTTATTTTATTTTATTTTATTTTTTTGCGGTATGCGGGCCTCTCACTGTTGTGGCCTCTCCCGTTGCGGAGCACAGGATCAGCGGCCATGGCTCACGAGCCCAGCCGTTCCGCGGCATGCGGGATCTTCCCGGACCGGGGCACGAACCCACGTCCCCTGCATCGGCAGGCGGACTCTTAACCACTGCGCCACCAGGGAAGCCCGACTGTCCCTTTAAAAAGCTCAACAAACATTGAATGGATCGAAGAGCGTTCTTGTGTGTGAATTCTATTCTTGCCCTGTGCAAGCTGTGTGACCTTGGATGAGTTATTGACTCTCTCTGAGCCTCAGTTTCTTTTTCTGAAAACAGAAACAAGGCCAACCACTAAGTGTCTGAGCCAGTTAACCCAAGCAAGAGGTGAGAACACCTATTCCCTGCAGGGGACATGGTGGGCATCATCTCTCTCCCCGCTTTTTCCACCACAGCCGCTGATTTATTTTTTATTTTTTTAACATCTTTATTGGAGTATAATCGCTTTACAATGCTGTGTTAGTTTCTGCTGTATCACAAAGTGAATCAGCTATACATATACATATATCCCCATATCTCCTCCCTCTTGCATCCCCCTCCCACCCTCCCTATCCCACCCCTCCAGGTGGTCACAAAGCACCGAGCTGATCTCCCTGTGCTATGCGGTTGCTTCCCACTAGCTAGGTACTTTCCCCGTTTGGTAGTGTATATATGTCCATACAGCCCCTGATTTAATTTAGGAGGATCATCTGCTCCTGCCTGGACTCAGGGTTCCTTTCCACTCACCCCACCCCAGCCTGGCCTCAGAGAACATCAGGCAGCTGAGCAGAGCAGGAGAAATGGGCTGGGAGACAGGCTGGATTCATTTCCTGCCTTCCCAGCCAAGTGCTATACGAATGTGCACATCCATTACCTCATTTCCCTGAGAAAGACAAGGTGACAACCCAGATGGATGGAGATCTGAGCCTCTCTCCTTGTGTAAGTGAGGAATTGGGCACCAAAATCCAGGACTGGAAGGAAGGAAGGTTGGTTTACATCTGAATGACCCTGGGGGAAACGACCCACTGGCAGGTAATGTAAACACACCCACAGCCATTGCCAGGAGCCTTCCCTCTCCTAGGGATGAGGACACCTAGACTATTGGGCAATGACCCTGGGGTTTCTTGCCACCTTCAGGGATATGAAGCAAGGAATCACCACCCTGTCCCCCTTCCCCACTGCCCCTCTCCTGCTAGCAGGTGGACCCAGCACACATTTTAACTCTAATGTCAACTTAAACAGCAGCTGCTGTTGTTAACTGGGGACCCTTATCTTTTTACATGTTATTGTAGATCAGTTGCCTGCCGCTGCAATAAAAACTCTCAATGGGTTTTCTGGGATTTCTACATCAGCGTTGCAGAGACGCTGGCAGAGAAACCAGGGAGGCTCCCCACCAAGGGTGATAAGTGCTCAACTCAAGCAGGTGACCCTGGGGTCCTGGCCTCCTGAGATCAGCCCCTCCCCACCAACATCATCTCAAGAAGGGAAGTGGCTTCACTGCTATGAGGTCGATGGGAGCGCACACACCATGGCCACCTAGCATCCCCCAGCATCCTTTAGTCCGGATGCTAAAACACTTACCAGCTTTCTTTAATGACTTTTTGGTTCTCAACATGGTTCTTGCAATTATGGGGCCGAGGAGAGGGGGCGGATGGTCAGATATTAGATCAGCAATCATCAAATCGGAGTACTCAGACCCTCGGGGGCACATGGTGACTTTGTAAGGGTTTACAGGCACAGACAGTTTTAAGAGAATCAATTTCCAGACCCTCGACTGACATGTGTTCCCTGTGGGTTCTTCTTTTCCACATCCTCTTTTACAAATACCCTTCTCTCACTTTATAAAAGAAAGATTGATAGGTCAGGATTCCAGCAGGAAGCAGATGGCACTCACATTGGCTAATTGGAGGGGAGTTTCACGTAGGTACTGTGTAAAACTTGTGAGCGGGATGGAGGGGAATTACAAAGGCTAATGCAGGGCCCTGGCTGGTATGAGTGGAGCCCTAGGCAAGGTGAGGGGAGGGAGGTATCTGGGATTTGAAGACAGGAGGGCTCTCTAGGGTGGGGCCTCCAGCCAGGAGCTGTAACCTGGTGTGGATGCAGGCTGCTGGGGCTACACCACCGGGGGATCCACTGGAATGAAGACCCCCCGCCACTTCCTCATGTCCCACTGGTTCTCCCCACCCATTGGCAAATTTATTCAAAAGCCAGAAAGCAAGGCAGCCTATTTCCGTGGAAGGCATTCAAAGGCTTGGGTGACATAACAGAAGCTCATCAATTCCCATCTATTTATATGATCAAGGTTCACCATGCTTACATCAATCAAACTTAAAAAAATTTTTTTTAAAGGAGAATAGCATTGATGCTGAAACTTGTCTCTTCACAAAACAGTATTCATTCATGAATACGTGAATTAATTGAAAAACAGCTCCACCCACGATAGTTATTGTTTTAGTCAATTGTGCACTACTCACAAGTGTAATAGAGTCATGTATTAAACATTTGAAGTGTGATGGTCACAGACATTTGTAAATTCTTTTTGTGTTAGTGATGATCAATGAAAAATTTCCAAGCATAAAAATATGACACATCCCCATCAAATCCTGCAAGGAGAGGGCAAGTTCGAAAGAAAACAGAATAATGTAAAATTTCCACCAGGTAGAGCCGAGTTTCTCATGTACTTTTCAAATCCGTGATGGTGGATTTCAAATCCGTGATGGTGGATATCAAATCACTACGGTCCTGAGTTTCCACCGGACATACTTGAAAAGTGATCTAACAGTTTTTTTTCAGTATAGGAACATTGAATATTACTGATGCAATGATTTACATGTATGTTTAAAAATTAGGTGTTAAAAATGTAAGGGGGGGTACGCGGATTTTTAAATGCAAAAGGAAATGGAAGGGATGAATTCGGAGGATTCACCAGGGGTCAGATGTTGATGTGGGCCCTTCATGTGGCTGGGAAATCCAGGGGATGGAAAAAAATAAGGATCTAGAAGATGTCCAGGACAGCCCTCTCGAAGACCCTGAATTCAAGGAATAATGCGATGTCAGAAGAGATCACTGGGGTCAGAATAGATTTCCTAGAGACTTCCAGAGCTCAAAACCAGGGTGGGATTTGAATAGGTCGGGGGAAAGACTTCCCAGACTTTTAGAAAGAGGAAATTGGCTTAAAGACCCTGAGATCCTCTCTTTTGCAATTAGCAACAGCAAAACAGTAATGTTACAATTCTATATTTATCGAGCACTTATATTTTCCACGCACTGGGTTACGCAATATCTATTTATCTGTATGTATATACCCCACTCAACCTAATCTCTGTAAGGAGAGGCTTTATCATCACCCTCCTCGCCACCCCACCCCCCAGGAGAATCCATCTTCCTTGTTATTAATATCGATACTGAGAACTCTCCAGGGACTTGTTGGCCACCAACTTGGAACACTTAGCATTTGTGGGAACGTGTTCACAGATGGCTCGCTGTTGATTTACAATCCAATTTTCATACTGCGAAGCAAAAAATGTTTTCTGCTCTGTTAGTCTGTCAGCTGCTGCTGGCAGGCGACAAGGAAAGGCTCTTCCCCATCGGACACTTGGCTGGTGGCTCTGAGGGCCACCAGCTGTTCTGACTTGGAAAGGACGGACATGTAGAGCAGAAGGTCCTAACCACGCATCTGTCAGGAGGTTTGGTCGCTGGAGTCCACTCTATTTAAGCAGGAAAGGAATTTAATAAGTGGCTCCCTGACTCTCTTGGAAGGACAGCAAATCAGGTTTCTCGGAGTCTATGCAACCGGGAATAATGTCTCACACTGTGGAGCTCTGCAGTGTGGACCCTGAGCACTGTATTCGAGAGCTGGATTCCAGCACTTTGGTCCCAGCTGCCTCTGGAAATAAGTCACGGTGCCCCCATCACCAGAACAGAGTCATCACAAACCCTGCTCTCTACATCAGGAGCTTCTGGGGGTGGGGGGGGAGTCTCCACGTGGGTGCTGCATGTGACTGCTCTACCTGCAGGAGAGGTTGCAGGTTTCCAGCTTCCACCTTCGCGATGGGATGGCGGCTAGGATGGGAAGTTCCCCCAGACACAGGCAGTGTGTTTAGATACGCGTGCCAAGTTCCATCTGCCTCTAGGGGGATTAAGTCACAAGCCACTGCAGTGGCTGACCTTCAACAGCCCCTGAAAGGAATTCAGGATGGAGATCAGGGATGAGGCACCCTGCACCCGGGGCAAAACTGGCAGAACAGGCCTTAATATCTAAATAATTCGATATTTTCAAGAGAAGATTTTATGAGCCCAGATTCTTTCAACTTCTCATATCTAGAAAAGCTCTAAAATCATTGAGACAACGGCTCCTTGTGACTAGCAGCAAGCCTCTGACAAAATGTGTGCTTGGGGCTTCCCTGGTGGCGCAGTGGTTGCGGGTCCGCCTGCCGATGCAGGGGACATGGGTTCTTGCCCTGGTCCGGGAAGATCCCACATGCTGCGAAGCGGCTGGGCCGGTGAGCCATGGCCGCTGAGCCTGCGCATCCAGAGCCTGTGCTCCGCAGCGAGAGAGGCCACAGCAGTGAGAGGCCCGCGTACCGCAAAAAAAAAAAAAAAAAAAAAAAAATGTGTGCTTGACTGTGTGCATCCCCCTTCCCCAAATCACATATATGCTGACCTCCTTCAGTGCAGTTTCTCAGAGCTGTCTGAGATGCTGTCCCCAGGGCTATAGTCCTCATTTTGCCCCAGGTAAAACAATTCACAACTCTCAAGTTGTGCTTTTTTTTTTTCAGTTGACATTCAGGGCAGCCAAAACCCTGCCAAATGTCTCCTCTGAACAGGAAAGGACTGACCCTTCTCTCGCACAGTGTTCTGATTTCAACTGTATTTGCAGTTCTGAGGACAGTCTTGTCAGGAAGAACTCCTGATTATTTCTCACTCTCCATTTCTGTATCCATTGGGCGCTTTGGTCACAAACAGGAGAAACTGGGTCTAGTTAACTTAAGCAAAAAAAAAAAAAAAAAAGAAAGAGGAGCTATATTGGAAAGATATGGGAAGGTCATCGGGTGAAACAAGCCTGTGAATCTGGTTTTTGGAATGAGGCGAGCCGTGGAAGCTTCAGGACTCTGGATATTAGGGACTGCAGCACAACCTGCGGTCCTGCTTCCTTCGTGGCACTTATCACCACCTGAAATTACCTGTTTGTGAGCCCTTTGTTTTCTTTTCTGTCTCTCAGGCTGGGCAGAGATGACAGCTACTCTGTTCACTGTCTCCACCGCCAGCGTAGAGCCCGGATCAAGGCCAGGCACCGGGGAGCGCTCAGGAAACGATTGATGAGAAAGTATACAAATGAGCAAATGCAGATGAGTTGAACTCCAGGAGTCCCAATTCTCATCTAATTCTCATCTAACTCTAGAATTCTAGGACTTGCAGGACCAGTACGTGTAGATCCAAAAGGGAATAAAGTTGGAGACATTTGGAAGCTGGCGAAATAACCATCCCTCTGGTTTCCTCTTGTGTTTAGACTCAATCCAACCGTCCATCCCCCAGGAGATGTTGATCAGCTTTTCTGGAAGAAGGTGCCCCCTGTTTTTGCCATGGGATGTCTTCTAAGTGCCAGCAGATTAGTTGATGGGAAGGCTCAGGTCTTCGAGGATATTGGCTGTCACTCCACGGGGAACTGTCATTTTTCCTCAATACAGAGGAGCTGTGACCTGGGACAGAAAACCCTGAGAAACTGTAAATGTAAAACACACAGGGAGCTTAGGTAGAGGTATATATAGATCAAATTTTCCCCCCTGAGTTCAATTTGGAGGCATTAATAAGAAGCCCAGTGTTTTAATGATCTCATATTTGGTTAAAGAAATGTTATAAATACCTGTGTTAAATCCAACTGCTGTGACTGTTAAAAAATGTCACAAGGTTGTTTATTCCTATGGCTTGCTCAGAAAGCAACCTATACTTGACAAACCCTGGTGAGCTATTTGTAAGAAACTGCACAGAAATGAACAATATTAAATTAGGTGCCCATTTATTCCTCCAAGCTACCCCTATTCTTTGCTTTACACTGAAATTCTTTCCCCAAGTTTATCCACATTGTTTCTTTCCAAGTAAAACTTATTAAATAAATTCCTTAGGGCATTTTTTCCCTTTTCTTTGTCTTTTCTTGACTCTGGTTAAATAAACTATTGATTTTGTTTTCAAGGTAATTTAAGGAGGTAATATAGTTCTGATTTGATAAGTATAACCTTAATGCATTCAGAGTAAACACATTTTAGGGGTTCAGTTAAAGCTGATTTAAAAACAACAAAAAAATCAAATCAACCAGATGATGATTGACTGTCATGGGGATATGGGGTGGGCTGGATGAGCATGGAGCTGCATGTTAATAATGCAGAGACAAGTTATCAAAAGGAAAGTGAATATTAGTGGCTGGGGAGGCTATTCGGAAGACACGTGCTCGTCAAGGATGAATTAATACTCGGTTTCTTAGAGTGAACGAAAGTAAACTGCAATTTTTGAGAAGCCAACAGCGCTTATTCTAGATGGGCCAAGAAAGACTCCGGGTTTCCAGACGTGTCACCATTCAAGCACCTGAGCGCCCTGGTTCACGTCGCCTATGACACCAGATTGACAGGGTCAGTGGGCACAAGGCCCAGAACTGCCCATTGCAAATAGACCCTCTTTTGCTCGCAGGAGGAAATACCTAGTATCCACCCACTGGTTGTTCTATAAATTGTGCTGAAGCCTCAGGCCAAAAGCAATAAAACTGTGTCTCAGAGTTTTCATGGAAACAGAAACGTGTGGTTTGTGTGTATATTTTCATGTTATAAGTATTATATTACATTACATTACCTGTGTATCTCTGTTCTCATTTTACAAATGTGGAAACTGAGGTGCAGAGAAATTAAGCAACTTTCCCAAGGTAAGTGGTGGGTAAAGTACATGATAGGATTGACCTTCATCATCCTGTGAATTGGGGGTGGCCGTGTGCCTGGCTCTGGCCCGTGGAATGTGACGGGAAGTGTGTGTCACTCTGGGGAGGATGTCACCGTGATCCAGGATGTGCTTTGCTTTCTTGCCGTGGTGACACATTCTAGATATTGAGAAACTGCCATCTCGGGTCTGTAAGTGAGGGTCTCGTGGAGTGGTGATGCCCACTGCCTTGCCGTGGGTGTGGATTTGAGCAGAGATAATAAATGCTGCTTTAAGCTACTGCGATTTGGGTCTTTTCCTTACATGTTATGGCAGAATTACATCAGATATCAACGGGAACTTTAGCCTTACTTAAATGTTTTCATTATTATTATTATTATTATTATTATTATTTTGCTGTACGCGGGCCTCTCACTGCTGTGGCCTCTCCCGTTGCGGAGCACAGGCTCCAGACGCGCAGGCTTAGTGGCCATGGCTCACGGGCCCAGCCGCTCTGCGGCATGTGGGATCTTCCCGGACCGGGGCATGAACCCGTGTCCCCTGCATCAGCAGGCGGACTCTCAACCACTGCGCCACCAGGGAAGCCCCTCATTATTTTTTAATAAAGGAATATATGCACATATCACTTGTGTAATTAGTTAATAAGACAAAACCTCAGATGCTCTGATGGCAGTAGAATTAACCTTTACCCTGTAACCCTAGTAAATTAAGGCATTCTAGATATGCGTTTCCAATGGCTAATGATTAATGACTAAAACTTCATTTTATATTTAAAGAATTTGGTTATACTGGTGTGTACTGCTCTGTTCTTTTACCTCTTCTGATATATCTTAAGGTAAGATATTCAGCTGCCTCCTTAAAGGGCAATTCAACTTCTTAGTTTGCTCATGTCAAAGAAATCTTTTGTTACCAAAGGCTTCTATAGCAACTTTTCTATGCCGGGCACGTAAATGCTGTGCAAATATTAACTCATTAAAATTTGGCAATAACCCTTTAAGTATTATTATTAATGAACTCTCCCAGAGTTAGCGGGTGAGAAAGCCAGGATTTGGTCCATGGAAATGTGTAGGGTACAGAGTCCCCACCTTCAATTATTACTCGGTTGTTCGGCACCCAGGGATCTAGAAGAGCTCCTCAATAATTACTTGCTGAATGAATGAATGAATTTCACTTTACAAAGTCCTTTCATTTACATTCTTTCATTTGAATGTCACAGCAATCCATTGACCGTTGAACAAATGTGTCATTAGTATCCCCAAGTCACAGGAAAGAACCAAGTCTTGGCAAAGTGACAGGCAAAGTTACCCTGCTGGAAGGCGGCAGAGCTGGGCCTCTGATATAAGCATCTTAACTCCTGGTTCACAGTTCTTTCCTCCTGCGCTCAGTTCAGAAAACTGATAGCCCCAGGCTGAACCCAGACCACAGGCTATTGAATTTTTAAATTAGTTGGCAGACTCCAGATAAAACACCCAGATTTCTAAGCTGTCTTTCAAGAAAAAAGGAGATTCGGCTGCATGGGGCCTCACTCCTGTAGGGAGCCATCTGCTGGGCCCCCGTGACCTGCTAGGTCCCACTGACCCTCCCGGCAACCTCGGGAGACAAGGAATTAGCAGTCTCTCTTTACTGATGAGGAAACTGAGACTTTGGAAGGTCCATAGTCACAGATGGAGGCAATGTTGTCACTCTGGTAGGTATGGCTCTGGGGCTGCCCCTTAGATGGTACCCATGCTGAGACCAAGCCTGCCCAGGGCCCGGAGTGTGGACAAGAGAAGGTATGAAACAGGCCTCGGAGTGAGGAGTTTCCTTTTGACTGAGATTCCCAGGAATGGAGAGAAATACTTTTCCCTCTTAAGAGATCCCCGCCCTCACTAACTCCCCAGCTGGTCAGGAAGAAAGAGCGGCCACTATTCCACGCCCAAAACAGATGAGAACGAAGAAAAGGTTTTCTTCCTCTCCAAGGAGGGATAATTCTGCCTCTTCATCTAAGATGGCAGAAACGTGGAGGTCTGCATTCCTACCATATGCCCCCTCTCTTCTGCTGTTTGAGGAGTGTTCTGCTTTTTCTCTGCTACATGACAAAAATCAGAGGGAGGTCTTGAACTGCCCCTTCAAGGGACCCTGCCTGTCTCAGGAACAGGGCGTTCCTTCCAGAAGGAACATGGTCTTTCCCCTGTGCATGAGGAGGAAGAGAGCTCTGGCGTCTCCTCCTCTTATAAGGACATGGGATGAGGGCCTCACCCTTACGACCTCCTTCCAGGCTCCATCTCCAAATGCAATCACATCGGGGGGTTAGGCCTTGCTTCTTTCCTGCCTTCCCTCACTCCTTCCTTTGTCTGCTGCAGGTATGCACTGAGTAGCTACTATGTGCCAGACGCACAGAGAACATAAATAGAACCTACTCAGCCCTCATCACGGGGCTCACAGTCCATGGGGAAGACAGAACATATAAAGGCAAACACAGAGTCTACTGTCAGCTGGTTTTATGTGTTTCCAAAGAAAAATAAAAAACAGTAATAGGGACTGTGATAGGAGTATGGTGAGTTATTTCAGAAAGGCATTGGGAAATGTTTCTCTGAGCAGCCCTGTCACAAATATTGATGAGAAATAGAGAGCCAGGCCAAGACCCAGGGGAAGCACATTCCAGGCAGGGGGAAATTGCCTGTGCAAAGGCCCTGAGGCAGGAGTGACTTTGTACTGTGATTGGCGGGGAGGAGGTGTAGCCAGCACAGAGTGGGTGAGGGGAGAGAAGCAGTGAGTTCGCCTCTCTGTGCCTCAGTTTCCACTTCTGTAAAAGGGGAGGGACTGTTCTCAGGACACCCGCCTCCAGCGTTGAGGTGAAAGTTACTTAAGTTAGGACACATTATGCTTAGGGCAGTACTTGCCACGTAAGTGCTCCATAAGTATCCGTCACATGAACAAATACACGGGTGGATTCAAAGTACCCTCCCCGGTTTGTACTAGAGATAGGACCAGAGCTGGACAAGTTGTTTTTTCCCTCCTGAACAACCTCCAAATGGAAATTATTCCCCCTGATTTACCCCTTTAACTTGAAACAGTTGCTGAAATTCCAACTGCTGGTGTGATGGGAAGCAGGTTTTGTTTGCTTTAGTCAAAGGCAGCACGAGGCAAGCTCGAGCCTGTGGCTTCTGGGGCAGACGCTACCGCCTACCATGTCACCTCGGGCAAAATACGCCTCCGCCTGCCTGATTTGTCAAATTAGACTAGTCTCGTTGGCAGGATTGAAGTCGATATGTGCAGGGGGTTGAGGACTCATAGAGTGCGTGTGCCGGAGTGAGGTGGGCAGATAACGCCCCCCAAAGATGTCACAATCTAATCCCCAGAACCTGGAGTATGTGACCTTCCATGGCAAAGGGGGAACTGAAATTGCTAATCAACTGACTTTGGGAGTGGGCAGATTGTCCTGGATTTTCCAGGTGGACCCAATGGAAGCGCAGGGTCCTTGAGAGTGGAGGAAGGAAGCAGAAGAGTGTCAGAGAACACGTGATGACGAAAGCATGGTCAGAGATGCAATGGGAGGACCCAACCCACACTGCTGGCTTTGAGGATGGAGGAGGGACCCTGGGCCAAGAAATGCAGGAGCCGGAAAAGACCAGGAAACAGCTTCTCCCCTAGAACCTTCGCAAAGGAGCACAGCACTGACACCTTGATTTTATGGGAAGACTCATTCTGGACTTCTGACCCCCAGAACTGTAAGAGATCACTGTGTGATGTCTTAACTACTAAGCTTATAGTGAGTCGTTAAAACAGCCATAGAAAACTAACGACCAACTATAACATCCATTTCACAAGGACCGGGATTTCTCTTTTCCACGACTGTTTTGCCAACACTTACAACACTGCCTAGAACTTAGTACCTCCTTAGTACTCACTTGGTCAATAAATGGGTAGATTACATAGCTAGGTCAATTTAAGCGTTTCACCCCAGGCCACAGTGCTCAGTTTGCAGTGGGCCTGTGACCTGCCTATCCCCCTAGAAAAGCTACTTGGGGTTTATTGCTAGGAATGTTGGGGCAAAAAGAGCTCTCCTTTGGATGGAGCACCATGTGGCCCTAATGACAGGGACAGCCACTGGTACTACCGTGATGGGGCCAGCGGGGAGCAGGGTATAAGCGGTGGGTGTGAGGGACGAGGTGTTGGGCAGAGCAAAGAAAGGAGAAGCAGAAAAATTCCTGGGATTTGAGCCCAGTAACAAGTTGAACTCTCCCACAGTCAGTTAGAAAGAAGGGCTGGGTTCGGTATTAAACGGAATGTTGATTCTGAAAGCTGCAGAGCTTGAAAAGAATGTTTCCTGAGCAAAATTATGTGAGGACAGGAAAACATGAGCTGGTTTCTAATCAAGATCACTTGTCTGCACAAACTCTCATGCACAGAGTAAGAGTGATCCCAACGCACCCCTGCATAGGACTTAAGTTTGCAAAGCATTTAAAAAAATTTTTAAATTCCCGTCGAGGCAACTCTTCTCAATAGCATGTACACAGGGTAGATAGGGAAACTGAGGCTTGGGAAACTCACTCATTTAAAAGATACTTATGGAGGGTACAGCAAAAGAGATGAAGACAAGCCGTAGTGGGGGAGCCAGGCAATAATTGAGGTATCAACAGATAGACGATGAGGCGGCCCAAGTCACTCAGCTTGGTGAGGGAGCGGGGGGCCTTGAGCTGGGCTTCCCAGGGCAGCTGCGTCAGCTACTCTGGTCTCCTCACTCCAGACAGCGGTGGAGATGCCATGGGGCAGCCTCTTCCAGGACACCCCAGGCTGCCTCTGTGGTCACAGACTGCCCCAGGGGTCCACTCCCCTCCTGGCACCGCTTTTAGAAAAAGAGTCAAAAAATTGTTTTCCTTTAAAAAAAAATTTCAGCTCCCTATTAGTGGCTCTGGAATTCTATAGCAGACGACTATGACTATTTGGCTTGAAAAGGATTTGAGAGAAGCTTCCATTGCCGATGAGCATTTTCGCCTCC
This sequence comes from Lipotes vexillifer, assembly GCF_000442215.2. NCBI lineage: Eukaryota > Metazoa > Chordata > Mammalia > Artiodactyla > Lipotidae > Lipotes > Lipotes vexillifer. The sequence continues at coordinate 55,850 of NW_006778274.1, read as the reverse complement.
CGCTGCCGCACCAGGTTCATTTATGCCTGATGTGCAGCAACCCCAAACCCTGAGACGCCAGGTTTGCAGCAGATGGCTTATCTGCAAGACAGCCAAGCATGACGACGAAAGAACCAACCTCCCGGAGGCCAAGGGCTGGGGTATTTATGGGTCAGGGAATAAAGCAGCAGGGCGGGCTGAGCCTGGGGAGTGCGAGGAACATGGGGAAAGGTGATTGGAAAAAGGTGCATCCTGTCCTTCTGCACAGGCGTCACTAAGCCACGGGCCTCCTCTTGGGACTGGTTCACAAATGAAGGCACTCAGCATAATCCGAGGGCGGAGCTTTCAGCCCTCTGACGTCATAAGGTCATCAAGGGGACACTGGCGCATGCCCAGTTGGAGGGTCAGTGGTCCTATCCAATCTTAACCAGCTCAGCTTAAACTAAGCACAGCTGACTCCAAGTTCCTGGAAAACACCCTGAGCAAACGTCTTATTGTTTAGGCCACTTGCTGCCTGGAGGACCTGCAAAGTCCTTGATTAGTGAAGGCAGGTGAAATGGATTTGACTAATGATTACCCACGGTTTCACTTCCAGAAACAGAGGCATGATGCTTCCCCGTGCCCTTGAAGCTAAGTGGGGCCGTGGGACACACTCGAGATGGTCGGTGTGGATGGAAGAGGCATCGTGCGTCATTTCACCGAAGCATTTCACGGCAGCCGCAGGAGCTCTGAGGCTCTCTGCCTTGCACTATGATGTGGGCAGCCGGTGCTGCAAGGTGGAGCCCTGGATGGCTGAGTCTATCTACTCAGTGACACTGCCCTCGAGGGCCACCTGGACCTTCAGTGAACCTCACATGAGAAAAAAAATAAGCATCGAAGTTAATACACAACAAACAAACTTTTGAATTGATTACCACTGAGATTTGGGGGCAATTGTTACTATAGAGTAACCCCAGCCCCATATGTTTAATAAGGGGCTATAAGGATGGGTGGAGGATACTTGTGTTGAAGATGCCTCAGCAGAGCATCCTGGTTCTATTTGGAGTGTATGTCTCAGATCAGTACAATTAAGATGAAACAGTTTTATAATGATTATTTTATTCTTACTTCATATCTTTTCTTGGTGGGGCCCTAGTGGAGATCGCAGGGGCTGGTGAATGCTCTTTCCAAGCCTTTGTTGGCACTACCACTAGTCAAGGATATTAAGCCAAGAACTCAGGTGTTTGGGGATTTCTTAAGGGCCAACTCTTACTGCGACTTAATTAAGAAGCTCAGCTGAGAAGCATCAGGCTATTAAACAGAGGTTGACGGAGCACCCGTTGACTCAGAGCTGCATAGAGACACAGCCTTTATTAGTCTTCTCTGCTTCTATGAAAGCAAAGTAGGTTTGTGTTCCACTTGGGGACTAATCCATTCGTCACTGAGAAATCTCTGAGGACGGGCAGGTCCATTTCAAACCTAATTTGCAGTTGGCTTTTCATTTTAGTGGTTTTGGAATGGAATTCATCTGCCTAACCCCTAGAGTGCTTGGTTACCTCATGCAAATATTTAATACCCACAGCGAAATTTCCATAGAACACTAACAATTTGTTTTCCCTGTTATCAGCCTCATTTGTCAAAGCTATCGACCCAGGCCCATGAAGAAATGTCACTCTCGCCCCCTTTGTAATGGTTTTATGCAAATAGCTTTCATGACTTAATTCTGGGGAAACGTTTAGGGAGAAAGAAGACAGGGAGAGAGAACATGACGAAGGTGGCAGATAAATAGAAAGATGGAGGGGAAGGAAGAGGGAAGTGGAGGAGAGATGGGGTCACGGAGAGAAGGGAGGTAGGAAAGAAGGAACAGTTCAGTGCCAGGGGCGCAGTAAACTAGACTTTCTCTGCAACACACAGTTCCTTCCCTGGGCGCCTCATAGCACTGCCATGAGGACACAAGCAAGACAATGATCCTGAAAGGGTCAAATACAACTCACAGAATTTCGACACTTACAGTTTGAGCAGAGAGAGAAGAAGCCAGAACAATAATTTTGTGAGTGGAGCAAAGATTACCTGACAGAGGAAGGCATACCTAGGGCTCCACCATGCTTTCCAAGGGGTATATATATATATATATATATATATATATATATATATATAGCAGTAAACTAGACTTTCTCTGCAACACACAGTTCCTTCCCTGGGCGCCTCATAGCACTGCCATGAGGACACAAGCAAGACAATGATCCTGAAAGGGTCAAATACAACTCACAGAATTTCGACACTTACAGTTTGAGCAGAGAGAGAAGAAGCCAGAACAATAATTTTGTGAGTGGAGCAAAGATTACCTGACAGAGGAAGGCATACCTAGGGCTCCACCATGCTTTCCAAGGGGTATATATATATATATATATATATATATATATATATATATAGGCAGGGATGGTTCAAAAGCTTCTAACTATTCTTGTTGCCTAAACTGATCTGCCTGAGAACACTCTTGCTGTGTTGTCAGCAAGTCTGTTGCCTTCTCCCATCCCCCCTTCACAATACTCCTTCTCGAATTTTGCAAAAGAAAGGCATGGTTTCCAGCCATGAAAACCCTTCCCATGGTGCTTTACCTCTAGGTGTACTTACCTCCTAGGCATCACAAAAGGGACAATTGGGCTTCCCTGGTGGCACAGTGGTTGAGGGTCCGCCTGCCGATGCAGGGGACGCGGGTTCGTGCCTCGGTCCGGGAAGATCCCACATGCTGCAGAGCGGCTGGGCCTGTGAGCCATGGCCGCTGAGCCTGCGCGTCCGGAGCCTGTGCTCTGCAACGGGAGAGGCCACAGCAGTGAGGGGCCCGCGTACCGCAAAAAAAAAAAAAAAAAGGGACAATTAAGCACGTTGGCATGTGGGCCAGGGCCCCTCTCATCAACACTCCACCATGCTCTCTATTCATCTTTTGAAGAGATGCATTTCTAATATAAATATTCTTTTAATGTTTCAAAATCATCACATTTTGCTCTTTATTTATACTATTTTCATGATTTGAGTAGTACTGATAATTCAATCCGAAATACATTTTTAAACCCTTAGGGACTTCTGTTCACAGTAAACTTTAAAATTTGCATATGTATTTGAAGACCACAGGGACAGAGATCTGTTTTACCTGAGCTGCCCCAAAGTGCCCAGGCCACCTGATTGTACAGACTCATCTCTCAACATGCAGGTGAATCCCAACTTCCAGAGACCACTGGGAGCTCCCATATTTGCAAATAGTTCTGTGGCCTAGATTAGGTCCCCTTAAAATGCAGCTAGTCACAGGCTGCCTTCCCACTGAAACAGTTTCATGAATTGTTTTCTGTTTCCATTCGGCCTGTAATGTGGCCTCATCCATTTAATTCATCTTGGTTGCATTTGCATCTCACTGTTTCATTTTTTCCAAAAGAGCCGTTTCCTGGCTAAGACCATTCATCTTTTAGACGTCTCCAACTTCAAAGGCTGTGCTGAGAGTTTAGCTAAACTACTCCATAATACTGAACATCCCCTGAAAGACTACCTTATTATACACAAGTATCACAGAAGCCCTTTTTAGCCCTCACACTCAAGTTCATGCATCTGGTATTATTTAACACTATTCTGTTGATTAGATCTACTAAGCGTATATAGTATTTTACATGGTCACCAGCACCTCTATAAAATAGTCCCTCTTCCAAACAATAGCCAGGATCCAGGTCTTATCATGGAAAAATAAAAATTAAAACATCATAACAAATATTCATCTAGATATGGGAAACTGTCTGATGAACACAGATAGTTTATAAAGGTAAAAAAATAAATAAGGAATCATTATAATATCCATAATATTGCTGCCTCAGCATCCATTTCGTGAGGCCAAGCAGCCTTCGGGGGCCTTGGATGGGGCCTTGGATGGACACTGGCCCCTCCCCCATGCCCTATATGTTAACCTGCAGAATCACAAATAAATGTAAGTTCCTGATACGACTCCCCCAACGACCCTTATGATAAACACAGCCTAGAGCCTTCCCCTTATGCGCCGTTTAGATCAAATCCCCCCACCCCCTCACAGCCCCCAAGCTTACCAAAACCCTGCTCTTTTTGTTTAAACTGACCAATCTGGCCTTAGTCTAGGAACCCCACAGTGCTCCACCTGAGGACCCTAATAAAGGCACGTGCCGCAGGTTCTGCTGTACCTGCTCTGTCTGCATCTTGCCTTGACCTCCCCGGGTGGCCCCTCCAGGTGTGCCATGTACCATGTACCACCTCCAGGACTTGTGAGTAAATCAACTCATGTATTTCACTTTCCCTGGCAGTCCTTTGTTGAATCTGTTTCATCCAACACCCGGGACTCTATTTAACAAATGTTAATTTAACAAAGTTGCAACAGACTGGAGGTTGGCCTTCTGTTCAGAGATCATTGTTCACCAGGAATCTGAATTTTAATCAGTTATTATTTACTTGAACACAACATAGATGGGAGAAAAGTTCAGCCCTTTCCGGGTTCCAAATGCTGAGTGGTGGGTCAGCCTTATTCACCAGCTAAGGGGTCTTGTCTCACCCACCAGCTTTGCTGTAGGACAGTCAAATTCATGCCCCAGCAAAGCTACACATTGCTGCTTATGATGGGGTGTGATGGTCATCAGAGCTATTTGCTAAATACACAAGGGCATCCTTCCTCTGGATAGCATTGCACTTCCCCACCATATTTGAAGTTTGGTGCAGCCATGTGGCTGGCTTTGCCTGTGACATGTGAGTAGAAGCACACATGTATGTGCTATTCTTGAGTCACATCCCCTTTAGCCACATTATCAACCACCAGCCATGGTGGTTTAATAGAAACACCTGTCGAGATGAAGCCTGGGTCCCTGAATGAAAACAATGTGCAGAAATCCCTGCTGTAACAGGTGGAAATGCAGCATTTATGAGAATTAACTATTTCTTATTTTAAACCACTGAGATTTGGGGATCTTTTGTTACTGCAGCATAAGCTAGGCCATTCTGACTAACACACAGTCATTTACTAGTTAAAGCTTCATTTACAACTTGTAAATCTGTAAATTGAAGTGTTCAACTGTGTGCATTTTATTTTGGTTACTGTGCTTTTTTTTCACCTGTAGAACCTCGGTCCTTTGCATGATCTGCATTTTAAATCTGCCTTTTGGAACAAATTCTGAAAACTGCCAAGCTTGTACTCTCTCCTTGGTATACGACTTCAGAAAGGACCCAGGAGTTACCACCATGATTTATTCTGCTGCCGGCCAAAGCCCTTTGACCACGGGGGTCTGTGCTCAGGGTACTAATCCTGGAGGCCGGGACCCCTGTAACATTTCTCAGCAATTCCATTTTCTGCTTTGTCCCAGGGTCAGAGTCACTGGTCAATAAGCCAGCCGGTGTCCATCAAAATTTGATTTAAATAAGAATGTAAACAGGAAGGTCTTTTCAAGAGAAATGTCATGTGCAGCTAATGGAGACCAGAGAACAAGATTCATCAGCCCTGGAAACTCAGGAAAATTGGTGAACCAGACCAAAGGGCACGACCTGTAATCCAATGAAGCTGTGACAGACCCAGATGCCATCCTGCATGTGTTCATTCACCTGGTGATTAGTGAATCCTGAAGGCTGGTGGGAACCTTCACTCCTTTAAGACGACAACAACAACAAAAATACCCAAACTCCAATTTAGATAATCATCCATTGCAGAACAATGAAAAATCTCTTTGTGACTAGAAAGATACTTTTCTCTCTATGCATGGAATTGCCTCCCCATTTGTCTCAGGCCTTAGCAGATCAGGAATCCAGCATTCTTAAACTCTGAGTGGTACCAGAGCACCTAATCCAGCATCAAAGTCCTGAATGAGGTCAGCTTCTCCTGGAAAATTCCTAAGGGTATGTATCATCACATTCCAATGGTTCTGGCATTAATTTTTCCTCTCAATTTCTTAACCGTAGACCTAATTGAAACCACACAAAGCTACTTTATTCCTCTATCTTAAAGGGACAGAAGGACACCTTCTGGAGGAATGAAGGGAAAGAATTGATAACTTGTGGATCCTTTTTGCAGAACCAGCTGAATCTAGAGACCTAGTAGTGACCAGCTATTCGCTATGTCACCAGAGACCCTCTACAGCCCATTGCCATGTGTCTGCAATCTTATGGTCACTACTCCTTCTGGGCTGAGATACTGGACACCTCTTTTTAAATGTAAGCATATAACTGAAAGACTGTATCAGTCAGGACACTTGGTTGCATGCAACAGAAAACCCAAGTTAAATAACTTTAAATTAAAGGAATTTATAACATCAGATAACTAAGAAGTGCAAGGAGTAGTTTGTTAGTTTCAGGCACAGCTGGATCCAGATGCTCAAATGATGTCATCAAGTCCTGACAAATGTCTCCTGGTCTTTTACTTCCTCCTTTCCTTCTTAGGTCCATTCTTAGAGAACCTCCTGTCATGGCTGCAGGACAGACTAAGTCCAGTGGGAAAGGGTCCCTGCCTCAGTCCCAGAAGCCATGACAACAGTCTCTTTGCATCTCATTGGTCCTGAGTTTGTTACATGTCCATCCCTGAACCAATCAGAGTCGTCAGGAAAGGAAAGCCCTGCCATCTTCGTCCACCTGATGCCAAGGGTTGGCCAAGCCATTTGGGTGAGAGTTGTGGGATAGTTTCCCAGGGAAATTGGGGTTTTTTTTTACCAAAAGGTGGTACAATGGATTCTGGGTAGCCTCCAAAATGTTCATTACAAAAATCGTATGAATTGAACAGATTTATAAACCGAAGTGGGATGCACAGAAACAAAGTTTCACTATCCTTCTGAACCTATTTACCTGGGTTGACTTCTCCAGTTATGTACCTGTGACCTCGGAAAGAGAAATCCCCTTAGTGCTGGGACACAGAGAAGGAGAGTCTGGCCTGTGGAAAGGAGCAAAAAGGTCCTAACATGGTGAACTAACCAAGATTGAGAATGGGAGTGTGGCTTTTCCAAATGATAATGTATAGAGGTGATCTCCCCACGATGAGGGGAAAGCAATGTGGGGGGGGGGGGCAGAGAGGTAATGTCCACAGCACCCAGCCTCCCGTGTGAGGAAATTTCACCTTTTCTCCACCTGCCCCCTTGGTACATCTTCCAAGTACAGTCAGGGGCCTTTGGTTACAAGCAACAGAAACCAGCTCTGGCCAACCTAAGTGAAACAAAGTTGTGGAAGGTGCACAGACTGGAAGGAAAATCTGAAGAAACATTTTCAAGAAGGATAAAAACCGAGTCAGCTCTGGAGTTCTAGGGGAAATTAAGCTGGTGGGCAGTCTTTTCAGGGCACCACAATGTGTTCCAGCCAATAGTGGAACGTGTGTCTCTTCTCCTCAGATCCAATTCCCATGTGAGAGAGTGCTTGATTTTTCTAGCTGTAGCCAGGGTGGGAGAGGGGAAGGCAATCTTGATCTGCAGACCCACCAAGGTGCCACCCAGTTGGTGGAGAAAGTAATTCCCTCAAACAAAATCAAAGTACTGTTATCCCAAAAAAAAAGGTAGGGGATTCAGGGCATAGATTCTGGCCTGAGAACAAAAGGGAAAAAGAAAAAGAAAGGAAGGAAGGAAAGAAGGAAGAAAGGGAGGGAGGGAGGGAGGAAAGGAAAGGGAGGGGAGGGGAGGAAAGGGAAAGGAAAGGAAGAAAATATTTCAGATGTGAACCACGATTGACCATTGACCCCTTTCGCTTCCCACCTCTATTCTCCATCTCTTCTTGGTTGGCACAGACATAGCCTGAAAAAGTGACTCCCTTCCTGTTATCCATCTTAGAGCCAGTCCTGAGCACGTGCACAAGGACCCAGGCTCCAGAACATTCACTGAAGCTTTATCTGTGACAGTGGATGTCCATCAGTGGGAGGCAACGGCATGAAATACTAGACAGAGGTTAAAATAAACAGGAAATGCAGGCGTGCATGCAAATGCCATAAAGTAGAAAAGATAAGCATGAGCACAGCAAATACCAAATTCAGGGGGTTGTTCTCGGAGGGAGGGAGGGAGGGAGGGAGGGAGGGAAATGTGATGATGGATGGTTACATGAGACGCTTCAGCTGTACATGTAAAGCTTGGTGTGTTTTGTGGAGTGGTTTGTTGCCTAACACTTTTATACATGCCTAAAATACTTTAAAAAAAAAAAAAAAAGAGGGAATTCCCTGGCGGTTCAGTGGTTAGGACTTGGCACTTTCACTGCTGGCCGGGGCGTGGGTTCAATCCCTGGTGGGGGAACTAAGATTCCCCCAAGCCGCACGGCACAACAACAACAACAAAGAATGAAGCCACAGGCACTCAACCCATGGCCCAGGGTCTCATCTGCTCTGCCCTGAAATGATCTCTGTCCCTGTGAGTCTGCACATCTTCTTAGACGACCTCAGAGGCGTGAGCAGTCTCGCTGATCCCACTTAGCGGTGGCTCATCCCTGCTCCACTTTTCAGGATCCCTTTGGAGTTTTTTGTGGTGTTGTTGGGGAGTGAAGATGCCCTCCTGCCCACAGCGCTTGTCTCATTGTAATTTCTCTATTGATCATCAATCAGGATTCAGGAAGGAACTGCAGGCGTGGCCATCTCCCCACAGGGACCTGGACATCGTCCAGCTGCACAGAACCAGGAGATCATGGTCAGGTCTGATCCATGCTGGGATCTACATGGGCCCGCAGGTCTGGGCAGCAGTAGGCCGGTGGGGAGGGGGGAGATCTGACATTCACAGGGAGAGATGAAGCTGGGGACTTGGTGCCCCACCCTGTTTCCATCTCCATCTCCATTTAGGACTGGCAGAACCCTAAATCTTCCTCACTGAGGCGGGTGGGGACCCATCTCCGCCCCTCCTTCCCCCCAGCCTGCTGTGAGCCTGGAATTCCGTCATCAGAGATTTCTTCTCTTTTGGCTCTCTACCAGTCCCTTCTCCTTGGCGGGATGGCAGGTGGAGTGATGTTGGCCTACACTGTAGCAGGGGCTTCTGGAGGGCGATGTGGGTCTATCTCTGGGGGTGGAACAGAGGGCAGAGTGGGGCGAGTTGGGAGGAAGGAGAAGGGCCTGTACATTCAAGATCCCACACAAGGTTTCCATCCTCCTGGCTTTCCTGGGGGCTTTACCCAAGTCTATGCTGGGATGGGTAGGGGGAATGGGGGGAGAACTGCTTTATCTCAAGTCTATAGCTACTCTCACCTCCTGTCATCGAGTATTCTTGGGGAGGGGCTGCCCCAACTGGCTGACCTATGGTTCTTATGGTGACTTTAAGGTTGACAGGAGGGTCCTCCGAGGGCATAACGTGGGGCAGGGGTGTTAAATGGAAACCCACCCCCAGTTCAGCCAGAGCAGCTCTGTTTAACAAATGGATTTTTCTGTAGGGTTTCATTTGAAGAAAGTCTTCACACCTAACAATTTTGAGAATAGCTGCTTCAGTCTAAACTGGGATCATTTCATTTTAAAAACAGTCATTTCCAGCAGAACAATTCAGTCAAATATTGTTCTAGTCAGGGTCACATGCCCACTAAATTTGGCCCCTGTGTATTGGTTGTCTATTGCTATAGAACAAATTATCCCAAATTTTAGCAGCTTAAGGTAACACACATTATTATCTACAGTTCTGTGGGTCAGGAATCTGTGTGTGGCTTAGCTCTGTCCTCTGACTCTGGGCTTCTCACAGGCTACAATCAAGGTGTCTGCTGGGGCTGTGGTCTCATCGAAAGGTTCGCCTGAGACTGGGGATCTGCTTCCAAGCTGACTCTAGTGGTTGTCGGTAGGATTTTTTCCTCACAGGTTATTGATCTGAGGGCATCTGCTCTTTGCTGGCTGCTGGCTTGCTTCTTTACCCCATGGGCCTCCCCAAAGGGAGCTTACAACATGGCGACTGGCTTCCTCAGCGTGAGCAGCTGAAGGGGCAAAAGAGTGTGAGAAAGGCTGAACCCCATGGGGATGAATTTGTTCAACCCCAATTTCAGGAGTGACATTCATTACTTTCACTGTATTCTACTTGTTGGAAACAAGTAATCAGGTCCAGCCCACACTCAAGGAGGAAATCACACAAGGACATAATACCAGGATGGTAGTCATTTTAGAAGCTGCCCAACACACCACGTCTGACAAAATTTTGGAGAGTTGTTAGACTCAATTGTGAATAATTAACAGATTGCATTTTCTTCTGTTTCCCAATTTTAGGAGAGATCTCTCTCCTGGAAATAGCCCTTGTTCACACAATGGTTATGAACAGAAATTCTTTTGCTTTGCTGGCCTCAAACTTATAGGAAAATGTGACATTTCAGTCAAAGTGTTCCTCACTTGTTAGCTGAATTATGTCTTTTTCCCTCTAACTCATGCTTTATGGAATGTCGAAGCGGATGGGAAAATTGGATTGGGTTTTCTTTTTTTTCCCTTCTTTAAGGGGATAAAACTTGGCTAGAGTTGAGTGCCTCTTAATCCCCAATAGAAATCTGACATTTTCATTTTGCTTTTTCACCCTCTCTGATCCTCACACAGCCCAAGGTGGGGGAGCGGTTCTCCCTCCAGCAGAGTTACAATAATCCCAGTAATAACAAAGACATGCCTGAGGGTTCCAGTGGAGATTGAAATGTCCCAAGCCCATCCCTTTTCTAAGGTGATGAAAAGTTGATCTGGGCATGGCCCCAAGTGTTACTGCTCAGATTCCAAGTGGCATTGTCCCTGGTGCCTCACCCTTTCGGGGGAGGGGGGACGAGGTGCTTGTTAAGGGTGGGCTTCACCAAATGAGCAGGAGGGGTGACCGGGCACCAGGCTTGGGGGATTCAGGATCCCTGCGGCAGTTCCTGACTGGGGCCGCTGTTTGGTTCTGGCAAAGACCAGGGCACCATGGAGATGATTAAATAGGCAAAGAAAATGAGTCATCCTGGCTCAGAGCCCAGAAAATGCATGCTAATGCCTTCATACAGACAAAAATAAGATTATAAGAGATTGAGTGCAGAAAAAGCCCAACCTCAAATGGTACTTCTGTTTAATCCATCCACTCAGAAACCCAATTGTTTGCTGAGATCCAACGTGTCAAAGAGAAACCCATCACATTAGTGAAGTTGTTTTTAAGTTAATTCTTTCCTTTTTGCAACTAATACTCCACTAGGGTAGACAGCACCAGCCCTCATCCACCTTCTGGCTTCCCTCCCCTTCCAGCCCCACAGGAGGGTCACACTTTCTCAAATCTTGGAGTTATGTGTAGACATGACCTTTCATGGGCAACGAAATCTGGGAGGAAGTGACATTGTTTGCAGGTAGAATCATTAAAGATCTGGTGTATGATTCTCTCTAGTCTCTGGCCATGCCATGGGATCGTGCGAACACATACTGATATGGTGACATCATAATGTGGTGGAGCCTCTGTCAGCCTAGATCCCTGAGAGTTTATAATAAACAGAGCCCCTCTACCAACCCTGTTAAACATAGAGAATGAGTTTTGTCGTGCGAAGCCAAGATGATGTTGCTGTTGTTATTGCAACATCACCCTGCCTATCCTGACTCGTGACTCCATCTTGCACCCCAATCTCCTGTTATAGAGACATTAAAAGCTCCCGACTTCCCCTAAACTTAGACTCAAATTAAGACTGGTTCTCAAGTTCCTCCAAACAAAAACAGAATGGTTACAGACAAGACAGCAGCTAACTTCAGCCAACGGGAAACGCTGCCCCCAAACTTGAACACAATGAAAAGGAAAGGAGCATTTAAGCGCTCTGTCACTGAGAACAGACACTTTAATGGTTCTGTCAATGGAGATCCAAAGTTGAAAATAGCCAAATGTACACCTTTCAAGGTCTATATTTCAAATGGAACAACAGGAGGAATGAACCTGCGGGACTAAGGTGCTTGGTGCCACTTGGGAATTATTTGAGCTAAATAATTGCCATCATACACATTATGGTGCATATTTTTTATTTGGATCTTTTAAGAAATAGGAAGGAGAAGGTAAGAAAAAATACATTCTACACAAGAGACTGGACAATTGATCATTAACCACAGCCTCAGAAATCAAAGGAGTGTAGATTGCTTTTGTTCCTATAATAAGTAGGCTGTGAATAAATGCGAGAAGTTTCCAAAATTATGAGTATGAAGCATTAAAACTATAAGCATCAACTCAGCGTAGTAGATAAATGTTGTTTTTGCTCCCCAGCATTCATTCACATGATGTTTAATAAAATCATGACCCCTTTTACTTTCTTGGGGGTCTATCCCCAGCCCACACTGGAAAGCATTGATTCTACCCTCAGCTCCAGGAATGAACTGTTATGGGCTTAGTTCAGAAACCTATTTCATTCTGCCCGGCCTCATGTTCAGTTCAGAGAGGAACAGAAACCCAACAGAGCCGTGTAATGAATAGTCCTAGAATCCTGTGGGGTCATTAAAAGCTAATCTATATTTTTCTCACTCGTGAATCTGCAGGTTAACTGATGCACCTTTGCTTCAGACTTCAGGTCAGGTTCAGCTCCACGTCTTTATCCTGGGCTCCTAGGATGCTCAGAGCCTGTTCTTCTCATGGCCCTACCTTAAGGACAACAGCCCAAGCATCCCACACAAACATATTTAAGGGGTCTTCTCACGTCACATCCACTCATATCCCATTGGTCAAGTCACATAACCAAGACCAAAGTCCTTAAGATGAGGACGGGGCTCTGCCCACTCTCCAGGGAAGCACCAAGAGGCCACATGGCAGAGGAAAGGGACTGGGGACACTAATCCAATCTACTGCACCCACTCAGCTCTGAACCACTTACCAACAAGAGCAATTACCTTCCTTTTCTGTTGAGTTGGGTTTTCACGTAATTTGCAATGCAGGGGATGCCGACCAGACTCTCAGCAGGCCTCATGGTTCCTGGCCACACTGGCACACGTGTTAATCTCTTTCAGAAGCACCTCAGAGACTCTCTAAGGGAAACCTTAGTTGGTGAAAGATCAATGACAGATGACAACAGAGGTGAGGATAAAATCGTAGGATACAAGCCCTTCTTGCTTCCAAAGTGGTATTTGGGCACTGACTTTGAGCTGTGAGCGTGAACATCAGAAAATTCAGCCTGAGGCCAAGGCCACCCTGAATTAAAGGACTTACTGAATCAAAGACTTACGAAATGAAATGAGCTTCTATTCCTTCCAGACATTCACGGTCACCAAAACACACAGTCCTCTTGTCCTCTTGTTGACTCTATTCATTGATGTATAGACGTGAATCAGACAGCTGAGCCATGCCTACATACGGAAAGGACTTGGGAACTGTTATTGATCCTCTGTTTCCATCCCTCAGAACATCTTAAATGTAAATGAAGCTGGTCCAATTGACCACTCTTGGCCAAGATCTTTCAGGGCCAGACCTTCCGCAACACAAAGGTTAGGGAAGCACCCATTAGGGCCAGCCTGCTAGGGTCTGACCCCAGCTTTTCCTCTCCCAGGCTGTGAGATCCTGGGCAAGTGGCTTCACCTGTCTCTGAGCCTCCTTATCTGTATAATGGATCCATCACCCTCACGTCGTGGGACGTGGCTAAAATCACAAACTCTGGAGTCAGAGTTCCGGGGATGCAATCCAAGCTCCCCTACTTCCCAGCCATGTGAGCTGGGCAAGTGACTTCAACTTTCCATCCCCCAGTTTCCTCATTTGTGAAATCTGGATGATAATAGCGCCCACCCCGCTGCATTATTTGGAGGATTAAATGGTTAATAAAGTGCTCAAGAGTTCCTATCACATACTTATCATTCAATAGGTATTGATATTACTATTAAAATTAGTAGTACTAACAGAATTTTCCTTCCTCTTACGAAAACAGAATTAATCACAATATTATCATAGGTATGATAATTTCACCTGGTTCAAACTAACAGTAAGCTTTATTGATTGACTTTGTCGTAGGTGCCTGGCACTCTGCTAAGCCACTAATGTGCATTACCATATTCATTCTCAAATCTTTATGATGTTGAAGGGGATAATGGTGGTGATGATGACAGATATGACAATGCATATTCTCCATCACAGATGACAACTATGAGGCTCAGAGATGTCCAGGACCTAAGTGATTAAGGTCACACAACAAATCGTGAACAGATCGTTAAATCCAGGATTTAAACACAGGCCATCTGGTTTCAGAGCTCAAGTCTCCCTATCTCACTATTTTGCTTTCTCAGAATAGGAAAGGTAAGATAATAGGAAAGATAAGAATGAATGTTCATTCCTTCAGTAGTATTTATTGAGTCTCTCCCACGTGCCAAGCATAGAACAAGACAGGGAAGGTGCACTCACCTGTCTATCTATCCATCCATCCTTCCATTCACTCATCTATCCATTCTTCATCAACCGTAATTCCATCATCCATCCATCTGTACACAACACCCTATAGTTCTAAGATGTAATGCCTCTATCACTAGCAGAGTCATGGGATGAACCATGGGTCTCCCTAAGAGGCTTCACCATATCTTTTTCACTGGACCTACTGTGTCCAGACTCTATTCCTTAGTCCATTATGCCAACCTCTGCTGCCCCAGATCCTAAGATTCACACCCCATCTCCAAGATACAAACGCCTCCTCTGGATTCCCAATTGGTCACTGGTTGGGAGTTTTGATGCATCTTGTTGCTGCCCGGGGACTGACCATGGCACAGCTGGTCTATTATCAGGTTTCCCTGGCTCAGGGCTCCAAACCAGTCAAGTCGTCTGCACACCTCAAGATGGGAACGATTGCAGGCTGGATAGCTGAGTGCCATGATACTTTTCAGCCTCAGGCACTTCGTCAGCTGTGTCTTCATTTTTTAAAACACCATGAATTAACAGTGGCTTAAATTTTAAGATTTATTTGGTTTCAATTGGCCTACTGGACTCAGAAATATATCTGGACCAAATATATCTTTCAGGAATATCTGAATGGATCTTGTCATGTTAAAGATGAATCTTTAAAGAAAATATACATACTCAATTCTTCAATGAGCTGGATGCTGAGGTTTGGCGGGGGACGTTTGAAAGAAATAAAGTTTGACATTTAGCTTTGAATCTGTGATTGACAGTCTAGTTAATTAGCACAGTTCATTTAGATGTTCGGTTTAATTCAGGTGACTAAAAAATACTTATTCATAGAATTAAATATATATGCTAAGTAGTCACATTTCAAAATTTTTGGAAAATAAAATTTGGGGTGGAAAAATGGAGGTTGTGATTCATAATACAGCGTTTTCCATTGCAGAGCTCTGTGGTTTGTTCTCCTGCAGTATTCATGACGGTTCCACGGTGTTTCTTAGGTACAAGATCACAGGTCTCTGTAATGCAGATCCCATTTTATACATTTAAAGGAGAGAAGGAAGAATAAGAGAAGTAAGGCAGGGACATATTCAGCTGCTTGTTTGCTTTTACTGAAAGATAGGACATTACAAAAAAAGAAAAAAGAAAAGAGGAAGAGGGAAGGAAAAATCAAAAGTGCTGATTAGAGAAAACTGAGCAGAGACACGATTGATTAGGTTTGTGTCAGAGCTTGCTTGCCTGTCCAACATTCCTTCTTTCCTTCTTTCTTTTTAACTTAAGACTTATTTTTATTTCAAGAAGCAGTATTCCCAGCTAAAAACATTTACCAGGTTCCCTTTCATCCTGGGTATACAGATCTAGACAATGGTTACTAAACATAAGCTACAGGGTGGTAACTCTAGGAAAATTCTTGAAAGGGAGCTAAGTCAGCAGACAAGTGCCCTTTGCCATTGTTTGTCTTCTGAAATTTGGTCTTGTTGGCTGGAGCTCTGGCAGCCATCTTGAGACCATGAGGACAGGACTCACACTAAAGATAGAGGAGTAGAAAGCCAAAAGGCGCCTGGCTCCTGGTGTTATCATGGAGCCATTATAATATCCCAGGACTGCCTACCTCTAGAGTTGTTTGACATGAGGAAAAATAACCCCCCAAATTACGGGGCTTGGGAAGAAGGGTCTCTGTAACTTATATCCAAAGTAAACCTCAAGAAACTTTATCTCTATTTTTCAAACCACTCAAAACAAACCACCCACTAAGGTGACAGTGTGTGTAATTCTCTTTCCAGGTGAACTCTTTTTTGAACTGAAATGACAGATTTTTCTGCTACTTTTTCCATTTGCATGGAAAATGTCAAATTATAATGCATAATTTTCATTTCACCGTACTAACAAATCCTTTGTCGAAGTCAGTAACTAAAGAGCTCATCCAAGAAGTAATTTCCTGATCATCAAATTTTTGAATAGATATATATTTTAATTTGCTACCCCTGCTGGGATGCCTGTTGGCATCTGTGCTAAACCCTGGAGATTTCAGTTATTTTTCTGAGATTGATACAAGTCAGCCTTCAGATAACCTTCCTATGCATTTGTTAAGAGGCATCATAGAATCAGGAAATCAAGAGCTGGAAGGAACTTTAATTAAAGTTGAGATTTGCTTATGTAGTAGGGATAATGTTTACAGAAGTTGTCAGGTGTCGAGGCACACCAGAGCCTAGTTTGATACTAGAAAAAACTATAGATATTCCAGAATTTTCCCTGGGGTGGGGGTGAGCTTCCTGCCCCTCTACCCAAATCCTTCTGATCCAAGCATCTCTGAGATTCCATTCCTCCCACTTATTTAGTTTGCATCAGCCATGGGTATAACCGAAGGTGATCCAGTCAGAATTAATCCCAGGTCTTTTGTGGAAGCTACTGGAAAACAAGCCCCCTTTTGTCTGAGAATCTCAGTGGATGCAAGGATGCAGGCACTGGGGACCTCTTGCCCGCAGCAGGTCCCTGAACCAATACCAACGTGTCCTGATGACTTGCTTTGAGTGCTGAATCCAGCTGTAACTGACACCTGCCTAAAATGACCATGTACCTTACTGTCCAACCCAAGAGACTTGTGGAAATAAATGGGAGCACTATTTGTAATTATTACAATGAGAATTAGCAGGCATAAATCAGGGCTGTCCTGGGCAAACGCTTGACTGACTTCTCAGTCACACGAGACAAGAAATCCTGTGCTTGATAAAGCTACTCTACATCCCTACAGTAATGTCTTCTGTTTAAGTCAGCCAGAGAGTGGTTCTGTGCCTTATTGATAGGATGACAAAAGAATATTTTATTCAAATTGGGTCACTTTGGAGAGTGAAAGAGGCTGTTATTAATAAATTAAGCAGGCAAACAGGCCCACACGGGGACTTCCCCACTCAGACCAGGACATATGCTCACCCTCAGTACCGAGCATCCTGAGTGTCGGGCCCCAAGCTGGGCACAGCAGATTCCAGGATGAATAAGGCATGAAGGCACAGGTGCCTTCCTAGAGGCATTCACTGTGTTGGTAAGAGACATTAACACCTAAAACCACAATGGCAGCAGCAGATGCTGCAGGAGGGACCACAGGTGAAACCTATCTGCTCAGCTGCCCCTTTGAATTGTGATCACGTTTTCCGTGTTTGCTTTTGTTCTGTGTTTGTTTGCTTTTGTTCCGTGTTTGTTTGCTTTTGTAAAACCTGGTGATGACAGATTGCTGAGCACAACTGACTTGACCTCCTCCCTTCCTGAAGCAATTCCTGAAAAATTCCAGCACTTCAAGTAAAAATGGCGGGCCATCTGTGGTTTAATATTTGAGCTCCTTTCTGTCCCTCTGCGATGAGAATTTCAGAGGCTTAGAGATGGAAACCCGTCATCCCTGGGTCAGGAAGACAGTGGGGATGGAGCAAAGAAAAGCCTCTTCCTCTCCACCCTTCCCACCATGTCCACTCTGGATCAGATCTGCTCTTTTTTTCTTTTCGTTTCTGCTTGGTCACTCAATAGCTGTGTGATCTTTTTCTTTTTTTAAACATCTTTATTGGAGTATAATTGCTTTACAATGGTGTGTTAGTTTCTGCTGTATCACAAAGTGAATCAGCTATATGTACGTATGTATCCCCATATGCCCTCCTTCTTGCGTCTCCCTCCCACCCTCCCTATCCCACCCCTCTAGGTGGTCACAAAGCACTGAGCTGATCTCCCTGTGCTATGCGGCTGCTTCCCACTAGCTAGCTATTTTACATTTGGTAGTGTAGATATGTCAATGCTATTCATTCACTTCGTCCCAGCTTACCCTTCCCCCGCCCCGTATCCTTGAGTCCATTCTCTTGTAGGTCTGCGTCTTTATTCCTGTCCTGCCCCTAGGTTCATCAGAACCTTTTTTTTTTTTAGATTATTGGGGTGGGTCACCCTCCCATGCTCATCGACTTTTCTTCTGAAATTGAAACATTATCATGACTTTCCTCTGCAGAGCCTTCAATGAAACTTGGTGGGATTTCTTATCCACACAGTCAACCCTATTACCTATTGTTAAGTCATCTCCACATGATCCCCAGGCTGTCCCGACCAGGCTGCAGGGCTGGCCAAGAGGTCAGCAGTGGGCATCACCGGGGGTGTCAGGATGGTCACGTCATCCTTTGCTTCCTGATTTACAGACACACAAGGGCTTCCTGTGTCCTGCCCTCCACTGACCCCCGCTACATTTTTGGTCCTAATACCACCCTTGACTGCAAAATAGAAAGGACACTTTTATAGACCATCAACCTATGTTGTTTCCAGGCAATACATTCAGAAGGCTGAAACATCAAAATAACATAAAAGGGTACGCATTTAATGGGTTCGCCCCACTCTGAGTACCCCACTTCGCTCAAAGGTAGTTACTCTCCTGGTTTCCAGCGTAGCCTTCAGGGCTTCTTCATGCGAACACAAGCATTATAAACGTGCGTAGCCTCACATTCTCTCCTTATATACACAAAAACACCATTCTGTATATATCGCTACGCATCTTGCTTTTTACCATTTACAAGATCTTATATCCAACAATATTCATACCATAATCCTGTATCTTTAGTTTAACCATTCCATGTTTCAGTGTGTGGACAGTTCATAATTTTTGTTTAAGTTTTTGTTTTTGACAAGTATCCTGCAGTGGCAAATTTCTCTTGGTGCCTCTGTTTGGTTCTTGCAAACAATGCTGTGATTTGTAACCTTGATCATTAAGTATTTGCACACAAATACTTGCAACTAAACCCCCAGGGTTCGGATTGGCTGGTTCAAAGAGTAAATGCCTTTGTCAATTTTGTAGATATCGCTAAAATGTCCTCAAAGGGGCGGCACCATTTCACCCCCACTATAGCCACTTTTGGGAATATGCCTGTTTCCCCACGGCTTCATCAACACGGAATATTGTCAAACTTTTGGATTTTTGCCATAAGGGAAGAGAAAAATGGAACCGCAATGTAATTTGTCATGATCAAAACCATCTATATGGGCTTCCCTGGTGGCGCAGTGGTTGAGAGTCCACCTGCCGATGCAGGGGACACGGGTTCGTGCCCCGGTCCGGGAAGATCCCACATGCCGCGGAGCGGCTGGGCCCGTGAGCCATGGCCGCTGAGCCTGCGCGTCCGGAGCCTGTGCTCCGCAACGGGAGAGGCCACAACAGTGAGAGGCCCGCGTACCGCAAAAACAAAAAACAACAAAACCCATCTATATTAAAAAGTCATCTAGGGGGCCCTAAATCAAGTAGCCCCACTTGGCATCACTGGTCACACTCAGGGAGGAGGACAGATGGTGCTGACTCTGCTGTACCTGCCACAGGACACTCCCCAGGGCAGCAAGGAGTTTTTGTTTTGGGAAAGATACAAAACACATGCCAAAGATCTGCCTGTATTCAATGGCCAGCACACTGATGCTGGCATCTTTTCCAAAACTTGTCACTTGAGAGAAAGCAGAGGTTCAGTCTCTCTGGCCAACCTGAGCAGTACAAGCTGCGTGCCAGGTTACCAAGGGGACTTGATGAACTGGAACATACCTCGCCACCCGACAGTGAGAGGCCGCATTTCCTTTCCCCGGGATAAGACTGGATTTCATACTAATAACCTCAACAAGAGAAAGGCACATACCTAACAGCTAATATCTACAGAACACGGGTTTCTGCTCAATTTTTGCCTCTTTATTGCTCTGTCTGACGCTGCGATTGTTTTTGCTCCATAACAGCCTAAACCCACTCATCTGTCTTCCATCTAATTCAAGCTGAAGTCTATTAGGCAAACTAATTCCTGGCCTACTTATGTCCCTTTTCACAAATTACTGTAGCTGATTCTCCTGCACTGCAGGTTTTTTCTTTTCAGGAACCAATAGCTGAAAAAATTCTGATGATGCGAAAAGAGATCTCGTACTCTTTTTCATGTTGGTTTAAACAAAAGGTGACAATTTGGAATCCCCTTGGGACAACGTGTCCATCTGGCATAAACAATATAGTGCGATTTTTTTTTTTAAAGAAACCACAAAGCAGGAGAAGGTGTCCACCTTTACTTCCATAATGAACCCCTCCAAAAGCTGTTCACATCCTAAGCCCCAGAACTTGTGAATATGTTACCTTCCATGGAAAAAGGGTCTTTGCAGATATGATTAAGTTAAGGGTCTTGAAATAGGAAAATTAACCTGGATTATTCAGATGGGCCCAAAGTAATTTCAAGGGTCCTTGCAAGTGGGAGGAAGGAGGGTCAGAATCAGAAAACAGGCGACGTGACCACAGAGGTGAGAGAGAGACTGGAAGATGCTACACTGCTGGGTGTGAAGATGGTGGATGGGCCATGAGCCAAGGAAGGCAGGTGGCTTCTGGAAGCCAGAAAAGGCAAGGAAACAGATTGTCCCATCAAGCCAACCCACTTTATTTATTTATTTTTTTATTGGAGTATATTTGCTTTACAATGGTGTGTTAGTTTCTGCTGTACAACGAAGTGAATCAGCTATATGCATACATATGTCCCAGCCCACTTTAGACTTCTGGTCTCCACAACTGTAAGAGAATAAACTTGTGCTTCAAGACACTAAGTTTGGGGTAATTTGTTAGAGCAGTAATAGGAAACCGATACGTCTCCTGATGATTTTGTAAAACAAGCAATGCTTCCACAAGCCTCCTTCGCCGCATCTCTTTGGTGTGGGTGTTCCTCAAATTTAGATCTTTAAACAATGGATGCCTTCTACAAGATCATTTTCTTTTTTAAGAGAGAAAATGAACTGCTAAAGAAAACGTCATTGAAAAGTTCTGAAATGTCTGAGATTAAATACACATACCACTTACTAATCCATCCCTCTCAGTTTAATACACAAGCTCCAGGTAACTGCCATCCACTCTCCCCATGACAATTTTGTTGAATCTGGCAGCTGTTGGCCCGGGATGGAGAGTCCTCAGACCTGGCCTGAAGGAGCTCACAGAGACGAGACACCCTTACTGAGGAGAGAAGAACCCGAGTGTCCCCATCCCCACCCTGTACTTGCCCTAACAGCAAACATGCTCCCCTCCATTGCATTTAGATCCACAGCTGCAGGAAATGGCAGGACAATCACCTTGCAGGGGGTTAGAGCCCCAGTGTCACTTTGCATTTTGCTCCCCTGCATTTAATCCAGGAGGGGGTTAGGGAAAGTCACAAACCACCAGCACAATGAACAGTCCCCAACCTCGCCAACTTTTGTCTAGCCTGTCTGCGTGTTCCCTGCGTTTGTGGCTACACCCCTTTCTTTTCATTTTTCTCCCCAGGAACCCAAGAGGGAGCAGGCTTGTGGACCAGGCAGGATTCTTTTTTTTTTTTTTTTTTTCTCTGTTTGGGGTTTTGTTTTTATTTGCTTTTCAATTGCACTTGACTCTCAGTGTAGCCAACTAGCCAGCGACTATGCTTCAGGAACATTTCTAAGTGCTTATGTGCAGTAATTTACTCCTCATAACAACCCCATTGGACAGATGGTAATATCGAGGCCCAGGGAGGTTAAGTTCCTTCCTGAGGAACTTCCAAGGGTCAGGGTTGGCATTAGAGCCCTTGATTTTGCCCACTGCCCTGTTCTGGCCTCAGCCTTCCTCCCCCACTCTTGGCCACTGCTGGAGGAGGAGTTCCCACTGGGCTCCATCATAACTAGCTTCTAAGTACAGACTGAATCTCTGAGGTCAAGTCAACATTCTGGATACCCAGAACTGGTCAGTCCTGTCCTGGTAGGTATGGCTGTGGAGAGGGGCAGGCAGCAGTCAAGGAAGGCTTTCAGGAAGAGGGTGCTTAGATAAGTAACCACATGCCGTGGAGCGGCTGGGCCCATGAACCATGGCCGCTGAGCCTGCATGTCCGGAGACTGTGCTCCGCAATGGGAGAGGCCACAGCAGGGAGAGGCCCGCGTACCAAAAAAAAAAAAAGAGATAATCATTTCCAAAGGGGTGATAATAAGGCTTGGCGGGGGTGAGGAAGCATGTGCAGTCCAGAGAGAAAAAAAGCTAGCCCGTTAACAAGTCCCTTTTACCATTCACTGCTCAGAGGGATGAAAGAATGGCAAGAAAGTGAGCATTTGTCCAGGCTTTAGCGAGAAATTCACAAACAGAAATAGACATTACCACCAATAATGATTATAATATGTTCATGTATCTTTAGTGTAAACCTCCTATTTGGAGTTTCGAGCACACATTTCCCGCCCCCTGCCCATCTTGTGGTAACTGTACCTTGATAAATAAAGTGATGCTCCCACTCACCATCCATGGGGTTCAGGATGAGCGCCATGTCAGTCTAAGGGTCTGAGTCTAAGGAGTGACCTGGCCTGGCCAATCCCCCCCCAACCCGGAAGTGGTTCAGGACAAGCACCTGACAAGAGTTGGTCCAAGCAAAGTGAATCCTCTCCCTGGAGGGCGAGTGACTAGGAGAGATGCTCTCTGGGGCAGGCACTGCTGGAAGTCCACCCAAAGAGCTTGCCCACCCTTATTCCTGCCAGCAGAGCCCATCCCCCAGTCTAGAGGCAGAGAATGCATTACTGGCTCTCCCATCCTCCTTTGCAGTGGGTTGTGGGCACATGAACCAGTCCTAGCCAGTGATCCCAGGGAGCATCTATTGCGGGGGAAGGAGAGTGCTCCTGGGAAAGATTTGCCAGATCTGGAAAAAGAGAGTTGTGTTGACAAGAGGTTCCCTTTCCTACTTTTACTGGATGTTGTTGTATCAGTACAGAATGCTTGGAAATATGACAGCCATTTTTTCACAATAAAGAAAAAAAGAAAGAAAGCTACTCAGAGCCCTTACATTTTGAGTTACTCAATTACTCTTACAGCTAACTACATTCAGACTTCTGGTGTGGAAAAAGAAAAGAAAAGAACTTTATAATTAACCCTCTTTAAGACAAGATTTTGTTACTTACATTCAATCCTGTAAAACTTGCTGCTGGGAGCCATGTTGCCCCCCTACTGAGACCGGGAATGACACTATTATGAAGAAGAATAAAGCTGGAGCAGTATCCCAATGACATTGTTAGAGCCCCTGGATCCAGCTGCACCTGAAGCTTTATCTTTGAGTTGTTCAATTATATGAGCCAACACGTTTTCTTTTCGCTAGTTTTGTTAGGGTTAGGTTTCTCTCACAGTTTAATACATCAAAATTTATAACTTCTGTGTAACAAAGGATTGCCTCAACAAAGGCAAGGAGGAGGTATCTGGCTTATACGTAGCAAAGGATTAATTTGATATGCTCCTATAAAGCAATAAGAAAAATATAGTTTGCTAGAAAAATTGATACAGGGATATGAATGGATAGTTTACAGAAGAGATATGCAAATGATTATTAAGCATATGAAAAGATTAGAACTTGATCTTTGATTAGGCAAAGGAAAATGACAATTAAATATCCTTTTTTTCACTTATCAGATGGGCAAGGCCAAGCTTGCTAGGCTGTGGGTAAACAGATATTCCTATTGATCTAAATAAACAGGAATAGGTGCTTTGGCAGGTACTTGGCAATAGCTGTCAAATTAAAATAAGAATGCTCATACTTTTTTATGCAAATCAGAGTCCAGGCAGGAAAATAGAAACCATTCTAATGTGAAAAACAAGTAGTAAGAATCAATTAGTTGTGTAAATAAAATCAATTGTAAAATTCCAAAAATGACATAAAGGGAAAGTCACATCCTATCAGTTTTGTTTTGTTTTGTTTTGGTAGAGTTAAGTGAAGTTAGCATGGCCGGATTTACCACCACCACCAACTCCCTGGGTCAGACCTGGGAAACCTGGGTGGGATTCTGGAGCAGCCCCTCCAACCCCATCAGACTTGCCAGGAGGTCCTCACAGCTGTGGGCATGTCCTCCGGGCAGCCTGAGGCAGGACAGGCCTGCGCTCCCCACCCTGCATGGCTTCTGCCTCAGTGACCCCTTTCAGGTCCCCGTTTGTGACTCCCCAGGCACAGCCAGCACTCGGGGGCTGTCACAGAAAGAGCCTCCTTCACCATAGGGCTTGCGGGACCCCTCCTGCCTTGGGATAAAATCCCCATTTTACCTTTGCTTGCCAAGGGCTGGGACCCTCAGGGAGACCAGGAGCCAGTGAACAGGACAGCCGCTGTTGGCCTTGAACAGCCCCTCCCCCATCTGTGATCTGTGTCCAGCAGGGCTTTGGCCCAATGCACAGACAGCCCTGGGGGAGCCGGCATCCTGGACCAGATGCAGCCTCTGGTCCCCATGCAGCCAGCCCGGGGTTGTTTCTTTGGTTGAGCTACACACATAAATAAATATCCGAGTATGTGGATGGATGCCTGCCTGCTTTGAATCCTATTCACAGCTGGTCTATCCCGAGTAGCTGAGACCAGAATAGTTAAGATGGGGGCAGACCTCTGACTCTGGGCCATTTGCACGAGGGCAAAGGTCCTCACTGAGACAATCATTGTATAGATTCTTCACTGTGGTTATCGTGCACTTGTCTATTCCCCTGCTCGGCTCCAGGCTCTGCAAGAACTAAACTATATGCTTCCAATTTATCCTCATTCCTGTCCCCTTCCATTCCACACAATAGGTTATGGTCTCTCAAAGACAGGTCTGGGGCTTATTAAAAACACAGCTCCTCAAATCCCACCCCTAAATATCGAAATCGGGCCCAGGGCATCAGACATTTCCATGAACTCCTCTGGTGATTCACAAGCACGTCTACCTTTGAAACACTTTGCGGTAGGTGAGAAACAGATCTGTGTTTTTCTGCCCATGAAAAATAAAGCTGGTCCTTCTCTTTGAGAATTTAATCTGTTTACATTTGACGCAATTATTCCTATGATCTACAGGTTTTCCCCGCTTTCCGAAAATAGAGCCTTCTTATGAGACCTTTCCTAAGCCAAAATGGTGCAAAGCAAAGAAGCAATTACCTTAGAGCACATCTTGCTAACAGGTGCACAAAATAAACTGAGATAAAGCACAGATGCTCACAGACACAGTTCAAGGCTACAGGGCTCGATTCTGAGATGCTGAGTGTAGTTCCGGGGCTTCTCTCTCGCTGCTCTGGGTGTGCACTGCCTCTATAAAGGTTTGCTGCAGAAAATAGCGTTTCAGCTATTTTAATTTTTCGCCTTTCTTATAAATGTGAAAATTCTCTTTGGATTTCTTTCAGTAAGCAAAAACAGGTACTCATATAGGTCTTTCGTAAAAACCAAGTGGCATAAAGCAAACTTTCTAAAAGCAGGGGATACGTGTACTGGTTTTCTATTTACATCCCCTTTTCTCTTCCTTACTGTATTATTTTGTATTAATCAATAACAATTATTATTAGTCTATTTTGCAACCTTCCATTAGGTTGTCAAATTTTACTTCCATCATTCTTTAGTGGGTATCCTGTAGATGTCAACATATATTCTCAACTTATTAGAATCTACATTAAATTACATCTTTACCACTTGGACAACAGAAGACCTTTAGAACCCTTTAAAACCATTTAACCTCCTCTGGCTGTTGTGTCATCCTCAGCAAGCACTTTAATTCTACATATATTGTAGACCTCCACAGGTTATTATTATTGCTATTTTGTATACTCATGGTTAAAATAACGTTTTCAATGTATTTACCCTTTCTATGGCTCTTTATTTTTCCTGTAGTCTTCATTTAAAATGATTTCCCTTCTTCCTAAAGAACTCCATTTAAGAGACACAGATGTAGAGAACAAATGTATGGACACCAAGGGGGGAAAGTGCTGGGGGGGATGAATTGAGAGATTGGGATTGACATGTATACACTAATATGTATAAAATAGATAACTAAAAGAATTTGCTGTATGAAAAATAAATTAATTACTTCAAAAAAAAAGAACTCCATTTAATATTTATTTTAAAGCAAATCCACAGGGGCCCAGAAAGTACATCTATCTGCTAGCTGTATAATTAAAAATGATAAAATTCCAAAAATGGCAAAAAGAGAAAGATCTGCTGACAATGAAGAATCTGCTTTTGCTTCTATGAAGACATTTATTTATATTCACTTGCAAAGGATAATTTTAATGAGATAAGGTTCTAGACTGGCAGTTGTTTTCTTTCAGGTATGTATTTCTGTCTAGCATACTAGGGGTTCTTGAATCTGTGAATTAATCTCGCTCATCAACTTTGAAGAATCCTCAGTTGTGTATCTTCATATAGCACTTCTGATTTTCTCTTTCCTCTCTTTTTAGGATTTAAGTTATGTGTACGTTAGAACTATTACCATGCTCCATATGGCTTAATGCTCTTTTGTGTATAGGCGTACCTCAGAGATGTTGTGGCTTTTGTTCCAGACCACCACAATGAAGTGAATATCGCAATAAAGCAAGTCACACAAATTTTTGGTTTCCCAGTGCGCACAAAAGGGAACGTTGTGGTTGGTCTGATCTTCTATCCAGACCACTAAAACTCTCTCCACGTCAGCCATAAGACTATTTCATTTTCTTATTATTCATGTGTTCACTGGAGTAGCATTTTTAATTTCCTTCCTTCAAGAACTTTTCATTTGCATCCGCAACTTAGATAACCGTTTGACACAAGAGGCCTAGCTTTTGGCCTGTCTTGGCTTTCGACACACCTTCCTCACTAAGCATTTCTAGCTTTTCATTTAAAGTCAGAGACATGCAACTCTCCTTCTCACTTAGAGGCCGTTGTCGGTTTATTAATCAGCCTAATTTCAATACTGTTGTGTCTCAGGGAAGAGGGAGGCTCGAGGAGAGGGAGAGAATCAGGGGAAACACCAGTCAGTAGAGCAGTCAGAACACACACATTTACCAAGTTCCTCGTCTTATATGGGCACAGTTCATGGTGCCCTAACACAACTACAGCATAACACCAAAGATCACCGCAGACCACCACAACAAATTTAATAGTGAAAAAGTTTGAAATATTGCAAGAATTACCAAAATGTGACACAGAGACATGGAGTAAGCCAATACTGTCAGAAAAATGGCGCCAATAGACTTGCTCGATGCAGGGTTGTCACCAAACTTCAATTTGTACAAAATGCAATATCTGCAAAGCACAATAAAACTAGGTATGCGTGTATATGCAAATCCTTTTTGGTCTCCATGCTTCAACATGGATAGTTTCAACAAACCTATCGAAACCTTTGTCTGATCTCCTCTTATGCCAATTAATTATATTTTTAATTTCAGTTTTTATATTCTCCAGTTAGCAAATATTCACATGAGCCCTTTTTAGATATTCCATTTCTCTAATAAGTTTCTCCATTGTTTGATCTTTTTATTGAATATGTTAATAATAAATATTTTGCAGTTTATCTCTGATAGCCTCTGATAATCCATCAGCTGTGAAGTCTTTTCCTTATTGTTTATCATTTTTTTCCTCTTGGTTTTTGGTTATTGGGTCTCCTTTCTGATATGTCTGGTAATATTTTTCTGAACATTGGCGAGGCATTTTGTTTGAAACATTGCAGTGTCTATGGATGATGCTCTATTTCCCCAGAGAATTCTAATTTATCATTTCTTTTTTTTTTTTTTTTCCGGCAGCCACTATAGTGAGGACAGATTATCGTGATTGTAATGATTCAAGAGTGATTTTTCTACTTTATGGGTCCAGTTTATTTTGGCTTGTCCTTACTTCCCAGGACAAGTTCTTTGAGGGACTCAGCACAAACCACCGTTTATTTTCCAAGCCTCCACCTATTTGGTGATCACTGAACTCCAGGTTCTGCTGTTATGGCATCATGATATTGGTGAAAACTTCGCTTAGTTTCTTAGCCTTTCAGCTGCTTACTTTCTGCTTATCTTCTGAGCCTCTTGGTACAGCTTAGGAATCAGCAAATGCTTCAAGAGGGAAAGTACTGCAGAAAAGCAGACCCACTTCTAGGGGGTTCTCTGAAATCTTGGGCCCTCAAACCCTGGCTTCCTTGGTAGCCCCAAATATCAAGCTGTATGTCTCCAGAACCATGAGCTTGGTGAAAAGCTATCAGTTTCTGTGACTCTTGGCCCCTCTCTGCTTACAAATTGGCAACTTCCTCAAAGGGAAAAGAGGTGGAGAAAATAGGGCTCACCTCAGTGCATTTCCTTTCTGTCTGCACTGTTGGCCCCTCAAGTCCTGGCAGCCTAAGTTGCTCTCTGATGTATTCAAATAGGTTTTTCCCCTAGTATACAGCTAGTTTTTCTCTTGGATTTCTTGAAAGATGGGGTTCTCTTTTTGAATACTGCCATCTCTCCTAACAGTAACTAGTGTCTCATGGAAGCACAAATGATATCCCAGAAATGGACACCCTTGAAGAACATCTAGCCAGAGCTTCCACTCTTTTAATATATAAGTTCTATTTTTATAGAAAAAATACAAATGATTTAAATTTTACTGCCTAATTACTTTTGAGACACCGTGCTTGGAAAAAATATGCAAGAATTAAAATTTTCAGAAATTGTAGCACAGGTGTTAAAGCATGGATTTGGAAATCAAACCACCGGGGCTCAAACCCTGCCTTTGCTCCTGCCAAGCAGGTGACCCAGGGTAAGTTATTTCACCCCTCTTGGTCAGAATTTCCCTGTTTATCACGTGGGACTGAAAAGAGGATTGCTCTCAATGGGGGGGGGGGTGTCAATGGGAGAATCAGACAAGTTAATACACATGAAACATATAGAACCCGAGATCATAAGTCTGAGAAAGTGTTAACTACAAACATAAACAAAATAATTTGCAGATTCCCTCTTTAAGATGATTTCAACCCACAGGCACGAGTTTTAAGCACCTGCCCTGATCCAACCTCCTTGCTCTACAGATGGGGGGGCACGTTTGGGCCACAGAAAGGGGAGGGGACCTGAACACATACAGCTCGTTAGCCCTAAAACGGGGTCCAGGACTGAAATTTCCTCTTGAGCATTTTATCGATTAAACCTGTGTGCCCTGGAAGCCAAGCAGCTAATTTCCGTTGAAGGCAAAGGGGTCGAGTCTCCCTCAAACTACAGGTAATTCTCTAATTGCCGTGTCTGCCCGACTTCCTTGTGATCATTAGCAGAGCCCCTCGTGCTCCGGCTGAGAGGAGAGGGAGGCCAGACGCATCACTGCTCATCTCAACTTTTAATAATGCTCCAATCTTAGGATCATCAGGTAATCAAACCCAAATCAGCCCAACACTCAAAGCCAAGAATAATGAGGCGAGTGAAAGGGATAATGTTTCTTTAATGAAATTTTCATCAGTGCAGATTTCTCATTGAATATTAAGGTCTTGGCTTGAAGCCAGCATCAGAGCAGACTGCTGTGACATTGACCTTTGTCCCTCCGGGGAGACACAGTGCAGAGTCTGGCTTCACCAGCTCTCTGATGACGCAGGTGGTCGTCCTTGCAGCTCTCACAGAGGAAGCGCGGGAGCCCAGGGCAAGTTGGCTCAGGCCCCTCCGTCCTTTGCAGAAGGTTTCTCTGCATCTCAGCCCCTCCTTGGCCCCCACCTGCTCCTCCTGAGACCCACACACCTTACTCTGTAGCACCTCCATTCTCCCAGCTGCTCAGGCCAAATCCTTGGAGTTGACCTTGTTTTGCTTTCCTCTCACCTGCTCTGTTCCCTCCATCAGCGAATCCCATCAGCCCGACCTTCACAGGTGAATCCCAAAGCCGGGCCGTGATGATCCCGCCCTGTACCTTCCCGTCCCCCCGCAGCATGGCTTCCTCACGGGTCCAGCTGCCGTGCCCTCGGTCCCAGAGTCTGTCTCGCCACACGGCCTGAAGGTCCTTGTAAGACACACTCAGAGCACGGCCCTCCTCTGCTCAGACCCGCCCAGGCTCCGGTCACGCACAGCGAAACCCAGCGTCCCTGCAGGGGCCGACAAGGTCGTACACAGCTGTGGCCCCGTCCGCTCCCTGACCTCAGCCCCATCGGCCCCCATGTTACCTCCTCGCAGCCACTCTGGCCCTCGCTGCCCCTCACACGCAGGCCCCGCACTGGCCGTGCGCTCGGCCTGGAGCCACCTCCCCCGGGATCCACGAGCCCCGGCTCCTGTCTCCAGGACCCTTGTCCCTCGTCACCGTCGCAGCGAGTCCCCCCAGCAGCCCGTCTGACCCGCACCCCTCCCGTCACTCCCTCCTCGTCCTGCTGCACTTTCCGCTCAGCAGTCGTCACCTCCAGAACCCACATGCCGTCCGTTTTCATGATCATTGTCTCCCGCTGACACGTGAGCTCCAGGAACAGGGACCTGGCTTGCTGTCCTTCCCCGCTGCCCAGAGCAGAGCTGCGCACAGGGGAGGCGTCCCACGCGACTGGCTGCACGCATGCACACACGAAGGGCAAGGTCTGACCACGCTTTCTAGGACAAGCTCACAGTATTAACAGAGCACCCGCTATACGCTGGGCCAGGTCAGGTCCTGGGATGCACCAGAGAACAAGAGACAAAGAGCCGTGCCTCGTGGCTGCACTTACCTCCAGCGCCTGGACGGACACCGAACAAGCCAGCCCGCGGGGGCCCAGCATCAGCCGCAGTGGAGCCCTCGGGAAAGCGCTCCGCGAATGGCCCCTCTGAGCTGAGCTCTGGAGACCGAGGGAAGCCCATCACGTGAAGAAAAGCCCGTCATGTAAAGACTGGGGAAGAGGCAAAGGTTTAGAGTTTTCCAGAAGCAGGGCGGAGGGCTTGCCTCCCAGCACAGCGACCCGGGTGGGGGGCGGGGCAGAACGAGCTGGGAGGGGCCCTCGCGATGATATCGCAGCTGATGCTCATCGATATTCACCAGGAGCCGCTTCACACGCAATAGCTCATTGACTCTCCACAACCACCTGACTGCTATGAGCCCCTCTGACAGACTGCAAAACTGAGAGGGCAATTCAGTGCCCCGTGTCCCGTGACTGTATTTCTCAGCCATTGTCCCAATAACGATCCACAACTAAACCCCCAAACTCAGTGACTCCCCACATCTCAGTTCACAGGGCTGCAGGTCCTCTGGGTTCAGCTGATCCGAGCTGGACTCCTTTGGGTGACTCCGCTTAGCGTCACTGAGCTACTGGGCTGGACCTCAGGCTGGGGACCAGGGTCAAGTCAGCCCTGCAAAGCCCTCACCCGCCTTAGAAGGGCAGTTCCCTGGGGCAGGACCTTCCAGAAGCCAAGAACCAAGCCAGACCTCACAAATGCACTTAGAGCCTCTCACTGCATCGAGCCCACAAGGGCCCCATTGGCCAAAGCGGGTGCCCTGGCCACCCCGCATCGTTGGGAGGCCTTTGAAGAGCTGGGAGCCACGACCCACTGAACACGAGCACGTCGGGGTGGCGACGGACCGAGCCGCACGCTCCTGGGCCGCCCAGCTCCGCGTCTTCACTCTAACCAGCAGCCTGCGCGGGCTCGCAGTCTGGGGAGGGGAGGGATTTTAATGTGGGAGCAACGGGGAGCTGTACTGGGGTTGAAAAACCTCTGCTCCCTATATTCACGTGCCCCTGGAACCTCGGAATGTGACCTTCCTTGGAAAGACAGCCCTTGCAAGTGTAATCAGTTAAGATGAGGTCCCGCCGGCTTAGCATGGGCCCTAAATACTCGGAGAGCATTCTTGTACAAAGGCCATGGGAAGACGCACAGGGAGAACATCACGTGACCATGAGGCAGAGACGGGAGGGATGCAGCTCCCAGCCAAGGAAGGCCAGGGCCGCCAGGAGCCATCGGAAGCTGGGAGGGAGGCGGGACGGATGCTCCCCGGAGCCTCCAGGAGGAGCCAACACACCCACACCTTGATTCCAGATTTCTGGCTCCGAAACTGGGAGAAACCGGTTACCATTGTTTGAAGCCACACAGTCTGTGGTAATTCATTAAGGCAGACCTGAGAAACTCATCCTGAAGCCTGCAGAAGGTCCTCAGCAGGGAGCACCCGATCTGATGAGCATTTTAAAGACCTTCTGGCTGTGACAGGCAGTCAGTAACGTTTCTGTCCCCAAGTTCAATTCCTGAGGGATCTGCCTCACCCAGTTCTTGCCTCAGGCCCTCCCATGAGGTGACGTCAAATTCGGGGGTTCCCCTGCTCTTCACGCCCTTCAGACCTCCTCGTCCTCGGAGGGGCCTTTCCGGGGCCCTGCCCGCCCCGCCGCCGGCTCTGTCTCCTCTGAGCCGCTGCTCTGAGCCACTTGGCCTCCGCCGTGTCCACGCCTTCCTCCCTGCTTTCCTCAGTGATGCGTCACAGGGTAGAAGGAGGTTCCGCAGCCCCCCGTGACCCCGAAACACACCACGCTAAGCGGGTCCCTGTCCTCACAGCAGGAGCCTCAGCCTCAGATGTGAGTAAACCCCCTTTCCTCCTGAGCCTCCGTTTACCCTCCCGCAGAACGAGTGGGTTTGACTAAACAATTTCCAAGGGCCCCGTCTGACCAGAACGTTCTCTGATTTAAATATTTACTTTAGAATTCTTAAGTGTCCATTCTCTGATTCTTCTCACTCATGCAGTTACTCAACAAATGCACATCAAGAACTTACTGTGTGGTTGGGCCAGTTCTTAGGGCAGGAATCCAACAGCAAGCAGACAATGTTCCTTCTCTCCTGTGGGTGACATTCCTTGGGTGCAAATGACCATAGAAGGTATAAAAAGGAGTAAATCAAGTTCAGATGGTGACAAGTTCTGTGCATGGGATAGGACGTGACGCAGGGATGCAGACACTTCTTTAGACGGTGCACAGGGTTGTTCCCTGAGCAGAGGATGGAAGGTCATGGGGAGAGCTGAGGAGGAGCAGCTGGGGAGGAGCATTCCAGAAGAGGGGCAGCATGTGCAAAGGCCCTGAGGCAGGAAGGCTCTGGGGTCTGGAGGAGGAGCAGGAGGCCAGTGGGGCTGGAATAGAGGGAGTGAGGGGGGCAGTGAGGGACACAGTTCAGGGGAACCTGCAGGAATGGGGCTGGGCCTTGTGGGACCAGTGAGGGGTGGGGTCCCCTTTCTCCCGGGCGCAGTGGGAAGTCAGTGCAACATTTACTCAGGGGTGACAGGGTCTCCTTTGAGTTTACAGGGCTCATTCTCCCTTTGGGTGCGAGCAGAGGGTAGATTTTGGGGTGGAGAGAGGAGGGGGCAGGAGGACTTGGGGGGCAACTGCCGTGACCCCAAGAGGAGGGAGGTGCCGACTCAGATGAGAGCAGGGCGGGGAGAGGGGCAGACAGACCAGCGCGTGTTTGAATTGAGTGCATTCGCTGTGGCTGGAAAAAGAGGGAGAACCCCAGGACGACACGTGGGTGGTCACTGGCCCGAGTGACTGGCATTTGGAGGCGTCACTTACTGAGAAGGGGGCACTGGGTCATCTGAGCTTCGCTGAGAATTTGCCAGATCTGAGAGCCTCTGCCTCCCAAGCATCTGGGGGAGCCCCCTCAGGGCCACCGGGAGCTGCAGGGACCCCTGCACAGGTCACCAGCACCGACCTCGGCCTGAGGACGGACCCAGCCCAGACACGGGGGCAGCAGAAAGCCCGGCGCCCAGGCCAGCCTGGAAAGAGCCCTGCCTGGACTCACAGAGGGAACCCTGAGGGGCCCGTGATCCTTCTAAGAGCCTCACCCCCACATCCTCCATGACCCCAAACCAGCGCCGGAGGAGCCTTGATGGTCAGTCCTAACAGAGCGCTTCACGGCTGCCACTGGGCTTGAACGAGGCCGCCTCCTCAACCAGCCTCCTCCAGGAGCCTGTGCTGCAAACTGGGAATGAATTTAGCCACAGGAAAATGGCAAGATCTCAGGTGCTCGGCTTCATCGAGGACTCACTTCTCATTTGTCCGGCTCTTCCACTTCTCAGAAGACATGGGGCCTTCATTTCCTACGATAAGGCATGTTTTCAGGGCAATTTGAAAGGAAGGAAGAGGAAAAGAGGGAGGGAGGAAGGAAGGAGAGAAACACGAGAAAAGAGCAAAGGCTGTTCGATATCAGGACGAGAATCCAAGCTCCTCAGGCCTGTCCGGATGCTCTGCTGACCCGGCACCAAACGTTCAGCCACTTTTGCTCCTTTAAATTTCTGAGACATTAGTGCTGCTTGGTGTTGGGTTTTGGGCAAACAAACATCCTGCTGTGAACCCAAACTTTGCCCGCATTTTCCTTTTTGAGACATTGGTAACATCCTCAGATCAGTACCAGAAACTCGCCTCTGGTCATAATGACCACCAGCATAAGCCCACCTCAGACCGCGCAGCCCTGCTCTGTGCTGTTTGCGGGGCTGGGCCCCTGTAGCCAGGACCCATGACAGGGGAGCTGCCCTCGGCCCTGCTCCCGGTAGGGAAGGAAAGCCCAGACGCGGAGAACTTCCCCGGGCGGACAGGGGCCTGGGGAGCAGATGGGAACCCAGCGCCTCCCCGTCCACCCGCCCCTCTCTCGCCGAAGAGGCGGCCCGGAGGACTCAGCTGTGTCGTGTTCTGGACAAACAGGTGATTCATTCCTGGTTGACCTCGGCCTTCAGAGGACCTGACCTGGATATAAATAGAGGGTTTGCAAGTTGGGCGGGACTGGCTTTCCTGGCTGAGTCCAACTTCTGGACGGAGTCCCGCAGGTGAGACCCATGCCGCCCCTAGGGTGCCGCGCCCCCTGTCCCCAGGCAGCCGCCCGCCCTGCAGCCTCGGGGTCAGAGCTGCGGAGGGTGGACGCTGCTCCTGGCGGTGCATCCTTCATCACAGCCACAGGCAGCTGGTCCTCAAGATGCATCCCGACATCATCCAGGAGCCAAAGTCAGCCTGTGTCCAAGAACCTCAGGCCTCCTTGCTGTGGAGTCATTGTACACGTTCCCTGGCAAAAAGGAATTACAACCAAAAAAGTGCATTACGGAGAATGCTGTAGGGCTTCCTTGATTATTACACATGGGCACTT
The DNA here is from genome assembly GCF_000442215.2 of Lipotes vexillifer. Taxonomy (NCBI): domain Eukaryota; kingdom Metazoa; phylum Chordata; class Mammalia; order Artiodactyla; family Lipotidae; genus Lipotes; species Lipotes vexillifer. Next base: position 20,906 of record NW_006778274.1, on the reverse strand, counting down.
CCACAAAACGCTGGACCATCACTGTTCGCTTTGAGCAGAGCCCCAGCTTCAGTAAAGAAGGCACTTTTCTACCCGCTTCTGAGACCCGCCTTACATCTTTCTCTTTCAGGAAGGTTGCAACACTGGGTCTCACAACTCTGCTTCCTAACAGCCCCATAGAAATGCTGGAAGGCATTCCTCCCCTCTGATATGCACATAACAGTATGCATTTTCAAGACCCATTTTATTCCTTCGAGAAGAAAAGAGATTTCATCATATGATAGATTTGTTAGAGGTTGTTGAGGAAGGTGATAGGAATTATTCTTTTTTTAAAGTACAGTTTTGTTTCATGGATGCAAACTATGGGGCAAATAAGAAAGGACATGAACGTAACTCTGAAACAGAAGGAAAGTCACTGTTTTTTAAGGAAATATGTAAACAGTAAGAGAATGCGGAACAGTATGTGTTTATGGATTCTGGATCTTGCCAAAATTAAAATACTTTTAAAGAAAATATTTGAAGCATTACTGTAAACCTTGAATGCATCATGTTCAGATGTCTTGAATAGACATGGGACCATCAGGGAATTAAAAGCAATATTTAGGAAGGAATTTAAAAACGGAACTAGAGTTCATTTTTGATTCCATAATGAATGAGAAGAAAACATTTGGACTGTAAAAAGGAAGTCCAGACAAAACAATACTTGCTTTCAAGTTTCCAAAAAATTAATTTTAATTTTATGTATCTTTTTCTGCCAAACGTTAATTACACATATTGTGTTTCTTTGTCTTATAGGAAAAGATAAATGATAAAGAGCAATGAATTTGAACCTTGGGTCAGCCTGTGAAGTCTCCATTTTTGCAGGAAGCCTCTGCTGGATTTCCATGGCATCGGGGGCACGTCCAGCACACGAGGACCCAAACCGAATCTTGCTGCAGTGAGAACCACATTAAGATGAGAACCTATATCAGCCCTCATTAAAAGGGAACACTTTGGGATGACCAGAGAGGATGCCCTCTGAGGGGTCTTGTAGTTGAAGTGTCCAACCAGTAAGTCAGCATCTCTCAGCACTTCTCAGATCTCTACTAAGTTGGTCTTGAAAGAGTCAGACGATCCTGATTGCAGCTGACAGAATCCAGATAAAAATTACTAAAAAAAGGAAAAAAAAAAAACAAAAAACAGGGAGGAGGGGTTATTAGCTCACGTCATTTAAAAGTACAAAGGCAACAGCTTCAGGCATGGCTAGATCCAGGTACTCAAATAATGGTATCAGGAAGTGATCCCCTTCCACCTCTTGGCTCTGCTTGTCCCTCTGTAGGCCCCATTCTCTGGCAGGCTCTTCTTTCCTAGCACCTATTCACACCCTCAGCAGCCCTGGGAGAAAAATGATTTTTCTACCCACAGTTTCAACAGAAGTTCCAGAAATGAGTCTTACTGAATCATGTGTTTATCCTTTATCCAATCTCTGTTGCCAAGGGCATGGAACACTCTGATGGCTCAAGTTCATTCTACTGCAGAAAAAGTATCCGGACTTAAACTTTTGAAGGCTTAAGGCTTTACTGTTTAAGAGCTGTGCCGCAGGATGGAAAGGGAAGAGAGAATCGCCAGTTCCCACGTGGCCTTTTATGACCCAGCCTTGGAAGTAACATAGCAAAACCAGCCCTCAGATTCAAGTTTAGGGGCAATAGACCCACCTCTTATGAGAGGGGCATCCAAAAACGTGCAGTCATGTTTTAAAGCTACCACACGTGGCAATCAGCTTTGCATCCTAAGATTGGCTTTTCCTCTTTCCCCACTTCGCTCTTTTCAGTCCGCAAATCACTTCCCTAAGTAACCTACCTGCCTACAAGCTTTCATCTCCAGCTCTGCTTATGGGGGAAACCCAAGCGAAGATGCTATCTGTAGCCTCATTCCTCAAGGAACTAGGGGTCCTCCAGGCTTATCTGATGAAGTTTAGTTCAGATAGACATGAGATTTACATTGAACTTGCTTCAGTTAGGATGTGTGATCGTCTTTGGGAGAAAAGCAAACTCCCCCAGGAGTAAATTTCTACCTAAACATATCCGCCGCTTTCTTCCACAAGACGACTTTGTCTTGCACTTTTTAAATCTCTCCCATTCCTGGCTGCCTGCATTCCCTGAACCTCGCATCATTTGGAAGAGCTTTTTAATGATCTTTTAATTCTTTTTCAATTTTCTGATGCATCAGCATGTGTAAAAGGGAGGTAAAACATTGCTCCCTCTTCCTGATTTGGCTTCGTCACCATGCAGCAGGGTCTGGTTTGACTCAAACTGCACCGCATCTGAGTGGCCCCCTTACAAAGAAATCCCCCGGGAGTTAGAATTTGCTTTCTCTGCTGTTGATTCACTTTACCCCCATCTACGTTGTACAGTTCAAAACTGGAGGTCAAACACAGAGCTGGTTTATGTCAAAGTATTCACCATTTACTCAGGGCTATTCTCAGCCTCTGCTTTCCCTCCCTTTCCTAAAAGAGGTAACCTGCAAATTTTTAGCTCGAAAGAACGGTAAGCACACTTAAAATCTTCAATGATTTAGAAGTCATTTGAAAGAAAGCCTCTGATTGATTTACTTGATCTTACTTAGGGGAAACTATTTTTAAAATGGGTATGTGAGAGAATTCTCTGGTGGTCCAGTGGTTAGGACTCAGCACTTTCACTGCTGAGGCCCAGGTTCAATCCCTGGTCGGCGAACTAAGATCCTGCAAGCCGCATAGCATGGCCAAAACACTATTTGGTTATGTCATAAGTTAGCGGTACTATGAGGGCACCCAGGACACAAAGACCCCGAAACCTCGCCAGGTGGACAGATGAGGCACAGGACAGAGTGTCCCTGCGCTGATTGGGTTCTCACAGAGCCACCAAATGGCACTGTAGGTTGAGAGGATGCTGCCTGGTCTCTACATCAGGAAACCTGAATCAACAACATCATGTTAGGGGGAGGGATAAATTAGGAGTTTAGGATTAACACATACACACACCATATATATATATATATAAAATAGAGAACCAACAAGGACCTACTGTATAGCACAGGGAACTACACTCAATATCTTATAATAATCTATAAGGGAAAAGAATCTGAAAAAGAATATATATATATATATATATATATATATATATATATGTATGTATAACTGAGTCACTTTGCTGTGCACCTGAAAATAACACAATGTCGTAAATCAACTATACTTCTATTTAGGAAAAGAACATGTTCCCCAACCAAAAAAACCAACATCTTTCTGGGCATTGACTCTGTGTCCAGAAACTCTTCTAAGGGCAGATGAGGTATCAACCCACTTATTCCTTCCAGCATCCTCCAAGGAAGATACTAGTCTCTCCTACTTCAAGCACAAACAGGAGGAAACTGAAGCTCAGAGCACCCGTGTGAGCAGCTGGTGGGTCGTATTGCCTCACCTTGAACTCAGGACACTGACTCCAGAGTATAGATCATTAACAATCCACTGCCTACGTGGTCACATCGGAAGGGGCTCTGTTTGGGCAGCCAGAATTAGTAAATAAAAGTACAGGATGGGCTTCCCTGGTGGCGCAGTGGTTGGGAGTCCGCCTGCCGATGCAGGGGACGCGGGTTCGTGCCCCGGTCCGGGAGGATCCCGTATGCCGCGGAGCAGCTGGGCCCGTGAGCTATGGCCGCTGGGCCTGCGCGTCCGGAGCCTGTGCTCCGCAACGAGTGAGAGGCCCACATCCCCGAAAAAAAAAAAAAAAAAAAAAAAAAAAAAAGTACAGGATGCCCACCCAGTTAAACAATGCATAATTTTCCTCTAAGTAGGTACCAAATACTGCATGGCCCCGAATTTTATCTAGCAACCTTAGATTCTGTCAGCCAGAAAGAAGGGGGTGCAGCTGTTGGAAGCAGATACATGACTGAATCGCCAGTGCTAAGAACATGGCCCAGCACTTAGCTGCCAGAGAGGACCTAGGACAAAGCGATGGCATGGTCTGAGGGACTCATCTGGTCACCATGGAGACCCGTAAAGAGGATGATGGAGCAAGACCAAGAGGACAGAAGGAACTGCTTGAATCGTGTGGCTTCTTCTAGAAACAAAGCAATAACCAGTATCACGGAGAGGGGGTATTTGTCATCTAAATGCACGCTGCATTTGTATAGAGTTAGGAAGGTGTTTCAAAAACTTCCCCAGACTTGTTGGCTTATCCACAACCCACTTACACCATGATTTGCTTATTTCTTTCAACTCACTTTTTTTGCATAAATAAATGTATTCAAACAGAAAACTTGATGTCACACCTCTAAAAGGAAAACCGACCATCCCTTGCTATAAATTGAAGGTAACTGTGAGGATAAATACATACCTTTAAACAAACCTATCCAAATAATACCTAAAGTTATCTCCCAAGTCACAGCAGAGAAGTCATATCCATAAAGAAACACTGGTTGAACAAAAAGGTTATTAGACATAAACATTTTTATGACAAAATATTCATTTTGTATTTTAATTTGACTCCTTAGGAAATCTGATTATAATTTTTACTCTGTTGAGTCATTCTTGAGTAATCACTTAAAATCTTAACTCTAGAAAGTCAACTAGCTAGAAACACCTGAACCCGGATGAGCCCTAAAATTCCAATATGGCAGTCACTTCCCAGGTTAGATTCTCCTTAATGGGTGTCTCAGGAGTTGCTGTCTGGGAGAAACTACTGCCTCAATCCAATGAGAATCATCTGGGATGTCAGCACTGAAGTGGGTCAGTTATGAGGTTATTTGGGTTCCTAGTTAAAGATACACTAAGGTGGGGGGAGGGAGTGGTTCTGTGATATATCCAATAACTGGTCCAGTCCTGCATACCTCTGTAATAGGGTTACACACAGACACCTTCTGCCACATATTGGGTTGGCCAAAATGTTCATTCGTTTTTTTCCATATGATGGCTCTAGTAGCACTTAGTTGTCTTTAACTTCATCTGAAATGATTTCGTTAGACTGTATTTTGACAGCTGTCATATCAGCGTGCATTAAAAAAAAAACTTAAAACTGGTGAATTTTTGTGTAACATTTTATTATTGAAGATGGAAGAAAAAAGCAACATTTTCAGCATATTATGCTTTATTATTTCAAGAAAGATAAACACGCAAATGAAATGCAAAAAAAAGTTTTGTGCAGTGTGTGGAGAAGGTGCTGTGACTGATCAGACATGTCAAAAGTGGGTTTCAAAGTTTCGTGCTGGAGGTTTCTCTCTGGACGATGCCCCATGGTCTGGTAGACCAGTTGAAGTTGATAGCAATCAAATTGAGACATTAACTGAGAGCAATCAATGTTATACCACGTAGGAGATAGTCAACATAGGCAAAATATCCAAATCAAGCGTAGAAAAACATTTGCACCAGCTTGGATATATGAAATCGCTTTGTTGTTTGGGTTCCACATAAGTTAAGTGCCAAAAACCTTCTTGATCATATTTCCACATGTGATTCTCTACTTAAATGTAACAAAAATGTTTCATTTTTATTTTTTATAAAGTTCTTTCACATCATTTTTTTTAAAGATTTTTTTGATGTGGGCCATTTTTTAAGTCTTTATTGAATTTGTTACAACATTGCTTCTGTTCTATGTTTTGCCACAAGGCATGTGGGATCTTAGCTCCCCAACCAGGGATCCAACCCGCACCCTTTGCACTGGAAGGTGAAGTCTTAACTACTGGACCACGAGGGGAGTCCAGAAAATGTTCCTTTTTTAAAACAAATGGTGACGGGTGATGAAAAGTGGATACTGTACAACAATGTGAAATGGAAGAGATCGTGGGGCAAGCGCAATGAACAACCACCAACCACACCAAAGGCCAGTCTTCATCCAAAGAAGGTGATGTTGTGTATATGGTGGGATTGGAAGGGAGTCCTCTATTATGAGCTCCTTCCGGAAAACCAAACGATTAATTCCAACAAGCACTGCTCCCAATTAGACCAACTGAAAGCAGCACTCGACAAAAAGCATCCAGAATTAGTCAACAGAAAGTGCATAATCTTCCATCAGGATACCGCAAGACCGCATGTATCTCTGATGACCAGGGAAAAACTGTTACAGCTTGGCTGGGAAGTTCTGATTCATCCGCCGTATTCACCAGACATTGCACCTTTGGATTTCCATTTATTTTAGCCTTTACAAAATTCTCTTAGTGGAAAAAATGTCAGTTCCCTGGAAGACTGTAAAAGACACCTGGAAAAGTTCTTTGCTCAAAAAGATAGAAAGTTTTGGGATGATGGAATCATGAAGTTGCTTGAAAAATGGCAGAAGGTAGGAGGACAAAATGGTGAATACGTTGTTCAATAAAGTTCTTGGTGAAAATTAAAAAACATGTCTTTTATTTTTACTTAAAAACCAAAGGAACTTTTTGGCCAACCCGATACCTCAGCAGTGTCTTCCCACGTGAGCAGGGCGGACATCCCCAACCTACTCGCTTTGAGTTGGGCTGTGTAACTTGCTTTGGCCCATGTGGGCAGACTTCGTGTAGCCCATGACTGAGCAGAGGTTCTACATCTGCATGACTTGTAATGGCCTCCTGTACTCTGCCCTCCCACATATGAGCGTGTCCAGGCAGCTGCTCCTCTACATCTGCATGACTTGTAATGGCCTCCTGTACTCTGCCCTCCCACATATGAGCGTGTCCAGGCAGCTGCTCCTCTTACAGCCAGAGTCCCAGAGCAACAGACAGATGAGGCTGAACTGAGACCATCCCATTGCCTGTAGCCAAGCCCAGCTGGTCAGCAGCCTGAGCTACAGATGACCGGACAAGGCTGGCCAAAATCAGCCAGACCACAGTCAACACCGAACACCCTTGAGTGTGAAAAGAAAGGTTTATACGTCACTGAATTTTGAGCTGGTGCATTACACATCACTGAAGTGGTAAAAACTGGTTACTTGGAAAATGGGCCTTTCCTCGTCTGCCCTTCCTGGAAGCTGGCTCCAGACTGGTCCCTCCCGCCACAGATAAACAAAAGCCCTGGGCGGTGGGCACCTTACCAGGAGGGTTTGCTCTTGCCATCAATGGGACAAACTACAGGTCATCTCGGTTTTTCTCACCCCTTCTACCTCAAAGCAGGTCAGCCAAGTTCACAAACCATCTCCCTTGGGCCAGGCAGTGTCCAGTGACCTCCCCCATCTTCTTGGGATGACCCAAAAAGAAAAAGATCAAGGAGAGAGAGGAGATTCCCCAGCCCACTCCATCCCCGTCTTCTTGCTCTTTGCTCCCCAAATAAAGAACTCAGGAACATTTCCCCCTTGATCATCTGAGACAAGACAGAGATGGGTGTAGAAATGAACGTATCCATCAGGTGCTGTTCACAGACCCACTTCACTTTTTGTGAGAGGCTGTAATTAGACTGCTGTGATTTTTCAAGTCAGGAGAACGCTAAGTGGAAGCGTGTCAGCTGGTTAGAAAAGTTACCAAAATAACATCACAGGGAATGGATCTTTTGATAAAATATTCCTAAAGGGTTTTAAGCTATAAAATATCTTCCACCCCCACATTCGCAGCTTTTGCCTCCCATTTCCAGATTTCCAGATTGACATTCCAAAATGTTTTTTTTTTTTTTTTTTTATGTTGCAAAATGTGCTTACTGCTTACCTTCCCCCTCTGTGGAAATGCCTCTTTTGCATTTTGCACTTAATTTTAAACCTGAGACGGATAACTTTTTCAGTGCTGAGTCACTGGTATAGAAATGGCCCAATTTTCAGCTCTCCAGGCAGAGATATGGGCTCTGGAACCAGTAGAAAAGCAACTTGCAGCATACCCCCTAAGAGACTAAAAACAACAAATCCTGCTGGTCAAACAAATCTCTGATGCTCTCTGAGAATGATTCTTCTTTTGTACCTTTTCCTGGTGACAGAGAAAGGGAGTCCTTCTGGCCACCTGTCAGAATCTCAATGAGTCAAGAAATATTTAATAAGTGCCCGGGGAACATTTTAAGGGTTATGAAAGAAACACAGGAGAAACCTCTCTCTTCAGGGAACTCACAAGATTTAGACCAAGATGAGATTTTAAAACCTACAAGAAGGATGTGTGTGTGTCTGTTGTCCCTGTGCCACAGTAACATAAAAATGCAGCTTCCCGGAGCCTGACCTCCAGAAAAGTGCTTCCATTGTGAACTGTGTTTTAATGACGTATCCTTGCTTCCCCAGCTGGACCACAGATGCCACGACTTCAGGGTCTAACGTGTGATGGTCTTAGAAGCATCTACCGCCTCTTGAATCCAAGAATAAGAAGTCCTCAGTCAGTTCTGACCGACAACTTAATGAACGATTCTAGAAAGCCCGAGAAGACAGACCTCCATGTGGGCTGCAGGAGTTTTAAAGGAGGAAATGTCTTCATTTCAGGCGGAATCGTAATGTTCCCTTGCACAGGGCTTATATTTTCTCAGAAGCTGACACGACTTTCAAGCATGAGACCCAGGAGTGAAATATGATGTATGTTTCCTGTCGAAGCCAAGAGTGACCTGAATATAAACTGAACTGGGCTCTCAATTTGTGCCTGGACATATACACAGCTGCTTGAAAAGGCCCTGTCCCTAACAGTCTGAAATGATTTGTAGTCTCAAATAGAGGAAAAATTGGAGGCCCTACACACACACACACACACACACACACACACACACACACGCACGCTCTTAGACATATCTCCATCCTGAGTTGATCTGAGCAGAAATTCCAGGCTCCAAAGGGAAGCTCTGAGGCCAGAAGAGCTGTCGGGCAGTGGGCATGGGTAAACCAGGCAGTTGCCAACTCCTTCATTTATACTGTACAGACCTGGCAGCAAGGGAATGTAAGCTGACCAAGAAAATTAATAAAGAAAAAGGAGAACCGTAGAATGATGCATGTTTGGTCGGTGCTGAGCGTGCTTCCAAGTCAACATGCCTACATCACTGCCCTCCTTTTCCCACCGCCCTGTTCACTAACCTCCAGACCACCTGAAATCTCCCTCTTAAAGCACCATCTGCTTTCCCAGGCTCCCCAAAGCCTGCCCCCGTTGCCCCTGTTGCCGCCCTCTCCCCTGTGGGTCCCAAGGCCCGGCTGGGCCTGGAAGGGACACTGTTGTCTGAACTCCTGGTGGCGGGTTGGGGCACCAGAACACAAGATGTGGGAAGACTCACAGGTCCTATGAGCGGGTCGCTCTGCATCTTCCCTGCCCTCTGTCCAGGCCCACCTCTGCTCTTCCCGGCCCATTGATGCTGTATCCTGGCAACTGGCCCCTGAGAACTCCCTCTCCTGAGCTCCCTGCCCTCTAGGGTTTGATCAGGGTCGGCCTGCGGGAGGCAGGCTGGAGGTGAGGGCAGGAAGAGAGGGAGGTCCCGTGTCCCTGCTGTGCCCAGAGTGGCTGTAGCCCCTGTGGGCAGCCCGTCCCCGGCCCGGCTCTCCCTGGGCTCCCCAAGCACTCCCCTCTCTCCTCTTGCCCCGTCAGACCCAGGGGCACCAGCAGCTACCCTCTCCTGCTGTTCCCCGGTGCCTCCATCCCTGAAGAGTTCCCTTAATTCTGCTCGAAGCGCCCCAGAGTGAGCCTCTCTTTCCTGCAGGCGCCGTGACCCATAGAAAGTGTTGGACCAGAGCCCTGAAGACCGTCAGTCACGGGGAATCTTGTCTCATCCAGGGGGCTCAGCACAAGGCGGGAGCCCGAGTCTGCAGAAGCCAGCAGCGCCCCAAGTGGCCTCCACGTGCCAGCCCTGGGACTCCTTGGCCCTGTGCACCCCAGGCCCTGGGACACCCAGAGCCACGGTCGGCCCTGGGACTGTGCTCCTGTAGTTGAACCATCTGGAGAGTAGTGGTGAGGGGCTCGGGCTCGACACCCACACTGTGTGACTGTGTGGCCATCACTGCCCTCTGTGGCCTCAGTCTCCTCTGCTGTAACGTGGGTATCATGACGGGGAGGCTTAACTGAGTTGTTTCAGGCATAGTGCTCGGTTCTGGGCCTGCGTCAGGACCAGCTCTGTGACCCAAGCTCTGGTTATTCCCTTGTGTCTGGGGCTCACCCTGGACGGCTCAGGCCTCGTTTCTTCCAGCCTTCACTGCACACATGCTGCAGGCTTCTTCCCGGCAGAGGACACACGCTCATGCACACGCACACTCCCGCGCATACGTGGGGCTTGTAGCCGCCATAGTGGACAGTGCAGGTCTAGCCTGTCTTCTCATCTCCCTCTGCTCCCTTTCTAGGTGGGGGGGGGGTCTCAGCCCCCCATGACCTCAGGGCCCCCATCCACACAGGGGACCCTACCCACATCCAGCCCAGACGGCTCCCCTGCTGCAGACCTACATGTCCACATGGGGGCCGCAAGGCACCTCCAACCCAATTCAATGAGCTCACCTCCAACCCAATTCAATGAGCTCACGCCAAACGTGGCCTCTTGGACGTCCCCACCTCAGGGAGCGGTGACTCCAGCCCCCAGGTCCTGGCAGGATCCTGGCTGTGTCTCCTCTCTCCTCTTTCTTCCTCACGTCTCAAACTCTGCTGCCAGCTCTGCTGCATTCCCTCTACCTCTGCCGTCACCCTCCAGCTCAGGGGACTGTCCTCTGTCACCCACAGGACCATCTCACCCATGTCCCCCACTGCCACCCATCCCCCACACCATGGACAGAGGGGCCTGGTAACATCCCTGCTTAGCCCTCACTGAGACCTCCCCGCCGCTCCCCCAGACCCTCCCAGCTCCCTCACTGGCTCACTAGGCCCTGTGTGACCTGGCCTCCGTCTGCACCCCAGCCGCAGCCCCTACCTTCTTCCCTCATCATCCTCGTCCCCAACCCTTTGCTTCAGTCACAGTGAACTTCATTCCCTTTCTTAAACTTGCTGTACCATCTTGGCCTCTGGGCCTTTGCATGTGCTGTGCCCCCTGCCTGGAATTCCTTTCTCTCACTCTTTTCACCAGACTGAAACCTTTACTCACCGGAGAGGTTCCAGCTCAGCCATCTCGCCCTCTGGAAGACTTTCCTGGGTGATGTCTCCCCGTCCTGCTCCCCAAACACACAGGACCCCCCAGGGGCCACTGCTGGTCACTTTCTTTGTTGCCACAGCAAAGGACGGTGGCCGCCTGGTCCATTGCCCAGGACAGTGCTAGTCACGTGGTGGGTGGGCCCCAGCAAATGTTTGTTTGGTATAGGGGAGTTATTTCATCTGTCTTCTCTCCCCAGCTGGGTCGAGAGCTCGAGGAAGACGACTGCGGGTCATGTTCTCTGAGTCCCCCGCCCCGCCACGTCCCCCAGCTCACCGTCACCACACATTTGACCAAGTGACCAATGGGGTCAGCCCCTGCCATGTCCACATTGACCGCTGCCTTCTAATCATGGTGAACATAAATATCTAAAGGCAGCTTCGAAAACCAGACAGAAAAGAAATGCAGGCGGGACACTCAGGGGGCACATGGCTGAGCGAACTGTGATCCCAGCCCGATGTCATCATCAAATCCTGTCCTAACTGAAAGTGATTTAAGAGTTGGGGGCATCTGAGCAGATGTCTCAACCTGTGGATATTTCTCTCAAGGCAACGCTCCAGAAAGGGGGAGATGCTGCCTTTCTGAAGCGGGTCACGGCCAGGCAGCCAATCAGAGAGAAGAATGCTCGCTGCTTCTCTCTCCATCTTCTCAGTCTTGACTGGATTATGAAGAGATGATTGTGCCGTGGAGAGGAGCAGGGAGAGGCCCAACAGTCAGCCGAGCCCAAGGCCTCTTCAAAAACATACTAGTCACTCAAGTCCTGGAGGTGATGGGTATTGATTTCTCCTCCGGCTGATGTGCTGGGACTCAGAGCCCCAGCTCCGGAGGGATTAACGTGAGCCACCTTTGGTGCCCTGGTGTGGCTCTGACTGCTCCAGGGACATGCTGAAGTCTGGACCTGGGGTCTTCCTCGGCCTGTCAGGGGTCCTCCCCACAGATGGGGGCAAGGACTGGCCCAGTGGTCAGGTGGGCACGGAGGCAGTGGATGATTGCAGATGTCCTGGCGCTCAGGACCTGCAGCTCAGCCCCCGCTTGGGGTTGGCTCAAGCTTTCTCCTGTCTCTGGAGCTCAGTCTTCCTATCAAACAAATGGGTAGATTACCATCCATCCCTTGGGTTATATCAAAGAACAGCTGAAGGAATCTTGAGGTCTGGGGAGTGGGGTTCACAGAGGAGTCATGATGCAGGTGCAGAGTGTGAAACCCCCAGAGCCCTGGCTGCATCCCAGAGTCAGAGCCACTTGGTGAGATCACCTCTATTTGTCCTTCAAAACAGACAGCCACTAAATGGAGAAACGGGAACCTCTTGCCCATCCTTTGAATCTCAGTCCAGGGCTGTTTCCAATAAACCGTGGCTATGCACCAAACTTCAGGGCTAGAGTCTCTTCAATCATGCCACTTCAATGTAGACAGAAGGTCCTGGTTAATACAGGCATACCTCTTTTTACTGTGCGTCTCAGATATTGCATTTTTTTTTACTAACGGAAGTTTTGTGGCAACGCTGCGTAGAGCAAGTCTATTGGCACCATTTTCCCAAGAGCATTCCTACTTCCTGTCTCTGTGTCACATTTTATTTCAAACCCTCCACCAGGGAAAAGATTACGACTTGCTGAAAGCTCAGATGATGGTTGGCATTTTTTAGCAATAAAGCAGTTTTTAATTAAGGTATGTACTTATTTTTAGACATAATGCTATTGCACACTTAACAGACTACAATATAGTGTAAACACAAGTTTTATAAGCACTGGGAAACCAGAAAACTCATGTGACTCACTTTATTGCAACGTTCACTTTATTGAGGGTGGTCTGGAACCAAACCCACAATATCTCTGAGGTCTGCTTGTAACAACAATAATAACCAACAATAATAACTGTCTTAGTAATGATTGTCTTAGCCCAACTTCCCCAGGAAACAGACAGAGATGAGGAAAAACTTTATGTGCTAAAGCATAGGGGAGGGCAATCCCAGGATGCAGAAGGGAGGGGAAAGGAGAATGAAGCAGGGAAGGAAGACAAGAAAGTACAAATAGGTTTCCCCCAGGCTGGACACAGATCCGGGCTGGCCCCACAGCTGGGTCTTCCTGGCCGTCCTCAGACCTCCTGTATGCACTGTTGTAAGAGATTCTAGGGGTGGGACAAGGAAGGGTAAAAAGTAGGGGTAACCACCTTTTGGACAGCTCCATGGGCACTGCTCCCACAGAGTACCATGTCGGTGCTACAGCTGGAGCCCTCCAACATGGTTACCCCACGAACCTCAGTGCCCTCAGGGACCAGGTGACAACATGAACAAATGAATACAGAGAGAGGAGGGGACTGAGGCAAGCTGGGGGGCCCGGGCCCCCTCTAAAGGAGCACTTGCCACTCAGCTCCAGCCCACTGTTGCTCTGGAAGGACCTGGGCCTGCATTCTACAATATTACCATTTTTCAATGAGTGCCTGAAACTGGGACTTTTTTTTCTCTGTTTTAACTTAATATATCTGCCTTGACTGTGGGCCATTAGATTACTTTTTCTCATGTAATTTCTTTTAATTGAGGTAGAATTCATACACCGTAAAATTCATCATTTTAATTTATGTTGTAACACTTCATTCCTTTTCATGACTGAATATTATATCGAATGGATATTCCACATTTGGTTATTCATTCGTCAATCGGTGGACAGTACTGAGCCCCTTAATGAGAGATTTTGAAACCTAAAACTCAGCTGCCCCTTCCACATGAGTGTGCGGCTGGCTTTAGAGCATGGCTCTCACCCGGTGTGGAATGAGACGGCCACAAGCATTCATCAGCATTGGCTGATCTCTCGGGTGCAGAGGTGCGACAGCTAAAAAGTTTCTCGGTGATGCAGGAACGGCATTGGTCCCATTTCAAAGACCTACGTCTTGGTCGTTGATTTTGCAGAACGATTTGAAGGAGCAGTTCTTCTGGTCGTCTCAGTCCCTGCCCAGGGACAGTGTAGGTGTGCTGTACCCCACACACGGCCCCCCACCGCCCCCCAGCAGGAGATGCGAATCCCTGGCTGGAAGCAGCTCCAGTGACTGACATATGGAGTCCTGAGCTTGGGCTCTGAAAGTCACCACAGGGGCTGTGATGTTAACCACACCCATCACTGAAGACAGAGGGGAGGGGTTTCTCACAGCCCTAAATCTTCCTCCTCTGAAAGGGGCATGAATTCTCCCAGTCTTTCGCTCTGGTTTATATCAGATCCAGAGGCACGGGTTGATTCTAACGGAGGCTGAGTGAGCTGGGGGAGGTCAGGGTAGTGCCTGCATCTTTGGAGGCTGGTGAATGACTGAGCACACAGGAAGCCGTCACCTCCATCTCTAGCACGGTGCCAGGGATGCTTATTTCACGCTGCCCTCTCTAAAGCCCTTTCATCACTGCCTTACCTGCACTCACATCAACATAGCACCTTCAAAACACTGTCACAAAGGCATCGTTTCTGGAGAAGGGGCTCGGGGAAGAAGTGATCCCCCATATTCGCCTGCCTCGGCTGTATTTCCCAGAGTCCTCGTTTCAGAAGAAAGCAGCATGTGATTAGAATCTCACCACTGATGAATCCCAAAAGATCACTTAGAAACAGGACTGTGTGGAAATCAAGAGGACAACTGCCATATTCTCTGAGGGCTGAAGACAATTTTCTTCCTTGTCCCACAGCACGTGGGGAGCTAACGGGTAGAGCTGCGGATTGCCAGAAAATAGGCGGCCCCTCTGGGACGGGAACTCTGCACTCGTCGAGCTTGGCACCATTCATCAAGGCGAACTTGTCTCTTGGGTGTAACATCCAAGTTGGCTGCTTGGCTGCCTTCTCTTCAGTCAGTTTCCTGAAACAAATTCCCTAAAACTGACTCTGTTGAGTCCCATTCCAGAACTTGCCATCATTTCTAAAGCGTACAAATCTTCTTACGAAATTTTTAAATTGGCCACCAGCATCACATTTTTGCAGCCACCCCATGACAAATTTCACAGGTTTCCAGACCTGCATTGATCAAAACTGAAAAGATCTGAGCTTAAAATCAAAAGAACCAAATTATCTTGCTCTCCGAAGCTTAGAGAAGCATTTAATTGGGATAATGGTTGTATGGAAATAAAAGCTCTTTTGCAGTCATTTTATTTTATGCATCTGTAGGGACAAAGGTAAGTGCTCAGTTGAAAGGGAACTAATTGATTGGTCATGTGGTCATTCTACAAGCATTTGTCAAACAACTAGTCTATGCAAAACACTGTTAGGTGTGATGAAGTGTGCAAAGAAATATAATGCGATTCCATTAAATGAGGCAAATAATGACGAGTTCCTGCTAGAAGATCGAGAATCCTGTAGACTCTGAGACACACGCAGATCTGATCTCTGTAGGGATGATGCAGCAAAGTAGTGCATCCACTAGGCAACTCTAATAAAGGCTTTGTGCTAATTAGGAGATGAGGCAGCGTTGGACGCAGGTGAAGGTGGGAAACCTTCATTTCCTGCAAGTTCACTAAAGGAGACTGGGGTCCTGATGTGCGAATCTTGGGGTGAACACTACCCCTGGGTTCAGAGCCCTCGGGACAAAGCCAGCTCTGCCCACTGTGAACATGCACAGGACATAGAAACATTCTGTCCCTTGGTTTCCTGATCTCCCATAACTGGGCACTCGGACTAATTTGTAGTGAGACAGTGCATGTCCAGAGCTGCTGAGAGCTGTGTCTGGAGCACAGAGGGGACAGCTGTGGTGGCTGTCACTACTGCAGGGTCATGGCATATGTGGGTTTCCACTGGTTCACCCATGCAGGCCCCCCTTCCTGGTGAGAGTGTCCCACAGGACGCCCAGTGCCTGAGGCTGAGCCTGTGTCTGTGACCAGGAGGTGGAAACTGAAGGCGAGGCTGGGAAGTTGGTCCTGGGCCCCAAGCTGCCCAGAAACCCAAGCCAGCACCTCCTGCATTGGAACTTCTGACCCAGGACAATGGCTCCTTTGATTGGGTCTTTATTTCCTGTCCCAGAGCCCCTGATGTCCCCAGCTCATCGCTACTCATCCATCAGGTCTCAGCTCAGATGTCACCTCCTCAGAGACCCCTTCTCGGGCTCCTCAGGGTTGGGGACACCGTCCTGGGGGCTCTGGACCATCACCCTGGGTCACGCTCCATTGTGGACAAGCCCAGGGTACGGGCCCCCTTCCCCACTGCGTTGCCCACACATGGTACATGGCAGGGCTCGGGGGGGTCCAAGCTGAGGGACCGAGGATGGAGGGGTGGGGACACGGCCCTGGGCCAGGGGAGTGATGACAGGGGCCCCGCAGGACATGCCTGGGCTCCAACCCCTCGTTCGTCCTGCCCCTCAGCCCTGGGCAGGGGGTCGCTGTGTGTTGATTTTCCAAGTTTCTGTCACTAAGAAGCTCTAATCAGGCCCCCCAACCCAGAGCATCACTTCCCACCCGAGAAACCCCTAAAGGAGATTTCAGGACAAGCAAATGGGTGCCCCTCGGCCCCTCCTGCGGTTCAGCACTAACTCCCCCGGTCTCCTGAGGGAAGACTGGAGCCAGGGGTCCAGCACTACTGGGGCTTCTCAGACTCTAGTGAGACTCTGGACCCCCTGGAGGGCTTGTTAAAACTCAGACGCCGGTGCCAGCTCAGAGGTTCTGATTCAGCGGGTCTGGGGTGACGCGAGAGAATTGGCAATTCTAACAGGGTCCCGGGAGGCTGATGCTGCTAACCTTGGAATGACACCCCGAGAACCACAGCTCTCCACTAAGCCTGTCCACCTGAGACAGGGGCATGAGTCCCTCTCTGCCTCACTCAGGACCCCCTCCTGCCTGCCGGGCCCTACAGGGTCGGGTAGACGTGGTGCCCCGGCTCCTCTGCCCTCACCTCCCCTTTCACAGCTCCAGCTGCACTGCCTCCTTGCTGCTCCCCACCAAGGACCACCAAGGTCTCTCCTGCCTCAGGCCCTTTGCACCTGCTGTTCCCTCTGCTTGGGGTGCTCTTCCCAGGGCTTGCTCACCTCCTCCGAGAGGCCCTCCCTGCCCACTTATATGACCTTGTCCATCAGCTCTATTTCCTGACTAGCAACTGTCACCTCCCTACATGTCAGACAATGGTTGGTCCAATGGCTATTGCTTGTCCTCCAGACGAGAAAGTGACCTCCGTGAGAGTGGGGACTTTGTTTGGTTCCCTGCCCTGTCCCGGCACCCAGAGCAGTGCCCAGCAGGGACGGGTGCTCAGTAAATACCTATTAGTAAGTGACTCAGGGCAGAGTCTTCCCTCTAATTTCATAGGTCGCTCTTTCTCCTGTTGATTTTGAATGGTGTTTCCTACATCACCCACTTCTATATTGATTCTTAGATCATAGAGCCTCGGAGAACTGCTGGGCAAAAAACTCTCGTTTTCAAAAAGGAAATTAGATGGTGGCTTCCCTTGTGTGGGGACGGGCATGAAAGGCCCCTCCCCCGCCTGAGAAGGGATATTCAGCCCTGCAGTTGCCTGGGGTTCAGGCTCCACGCAGGGCCCTGCAGTGACTGCTCTCATTCATTTATTCTTCCCTTTTCTGGCTCTCAGCAAGCCAGCAGCTCTCTCCTGACTTTCATTTCCATCCACTTAAGTTGGAGAAAAATTAAAAAGAAATGAAATGCACTTAAGAGAATGCCTTGAAAGGTTAGCAGACCACCCAGGGGAAGATAATGGGCTCCTTTTGGGGTCTTTGTGATTATCAATTATTTACTGAGCCCTGATTATGTTCCCAGCGCCACCAAGACAGAAAGGAGACAGGGTCCCTGCCCTGGGGGCTTGCCATGGGGAAGGGACAGTTTGTGGGGCTAAAAAAATTATTATCGAAACAGGTTCATTTGCACGATGCACAGCAAGCCAAAATGCTAAGACACTGAGGTCTGCAGCAAAGAGAGTTCAGTCACAAGGCAGTCAAGCACAGAGACAAGAGAACAAATCTCAAATCTGCCTCCCCAAAGGCTAGGAGCTTGAGGTATTTATGGGGTTATGAATAAAGCAGGAGGGCGGTCTGAGCATGGGGAGCGTGGGGAAAGGTGACTGGAAAAAGGTGCAGTAATTATCATTCTGTGCAGGTGTAACTAAGCTACCGGCCTCTGCACCACCTGAGGGTGGAGTTTTCAGCCCTCTGACATCAAAAGGTCATGGAGGGACTTCCCTGGTGGTGCAGTGGTTAAGAATCTGCCTGCCAGTGCAGGGGACACAGGTTCGAGCCCTGGTCTGGGAAGATCCCACATGCCGCAGAGCAACTAAGACCGTGTGCCACAACTACTGACCGTGCTCTGCAGCAAGAGAAGCCACCTCAATGAGAAGCCCTCACACTGCAACAAAGAGCAGCCCCCGCTCGCCACAGCTAGAGAAAGCCCGTGCACAGCAACGAAGACCCAAGGCAGCCAAAATTAAATAAATAAATTTATTTTTTTAAAAAATGGTCATGGAGCACGGACATTGGCGCATGCCCAGTCGGTGGATCGGTGGTCCTATCCAGTCTTAACAAGCTCAGCTTAAAATATGCAGAGCTGACTCCAAGTTCCTAGAAAACAACTCAGGCAAACATCTTATTATTTAGGATACATGCTGCTTCGAGGACATGCCAGTCTTAAAATGACCTGGATTAGTGAGGGCAGGTGAAATGGATTTGGCTAATCATCACAGCACGATTTCAAAATGTTCCCGCTGAAAAGACAGTGACATATTATGACTCAAGCCTGCTCTGTGCCTTTATTATACCTTTATTTTTGATGATGTCCTTTTATTTTCTGATATAAAAGGTAATAGAAAGTTTATAAAATATTCCTATAAAGTAGAGAAAAAATAAAACTCAACTCCAGTATTTTCTGCACATACAGTCCACTTGGTTTATAAATTTAGAATTTAGTTTGAATATGCGGTCTTCAGATCCTACCTTGACTTACCTCACAGTATATTGTATACATTTCTCTGCACCATAAAATCATCTTTAGAGACATCAATGTTAATAGCTATGAAATATTCCATCACATAGATGTACAATGATTCCTCTTGTGGACGGTAAGGTTGGTTTTTTGCATTTCCATTATCTTTTGTGTTTGGCGTTAGTATAACTAACATGGCCACGAACGTCCTTAGTTAGGAATCTTGAGTCGTTCTTGAGATAATTTAAGTTCCAAATGGGGAAGAAGGAAAACCGAAGCCCACACTGGACATAAATCCCAGGTACTCTCAGGGCTCTGTTAGCAGAGGGGAAGGTGTGCGAAAATGCTTGTGGCCACCCAGGAGCCACACCTGGGCACTTGGTTCTCCCCCAGGACATCACCCGGGGCTGCTTCTCAAGTGCAAGCCCAGCACAGGGTGCAGGTGCCTGCTGGACCTGACCTTTCAGCCCACAAATCACCGGGCCATGGGAAACTCTAAAAACTCTGGTGCAAATTTGTTTTTTAAAATGGAGCATCTCAGGGTGTTCTTATTTTCTAGTTCAATACAAGAGAGTGTATGTTTGGGGGCAGACCAACGAGGCTCTGAGCTCCACCCAAGAACAGAAGCTCCACTGAGGCAGAAACGAGCCTCTGGCTCTTGTGTCTCCACTGAGAGAGAATGGAGGGGATAGGGGCCTCCTCAGAGCTGCTAGTGGGGAGTCGGCCTCACCGGGGACACTTCTCTCTCCCACTTACTCGTAGCAGACAGAAGAATGGTGGAATATTGGACATCTCCAGTTTAAAACTGACATGTCAGAAAGGCTCTTTGTTCTATGAAACCAGCTCATATATATTTGGAAGCTCATTTTGATTTAATATGAAAGCTTGAACTTTCAGCCTGAGAGCTTAATACTGAATTGTCCCTTTTATGGAATTGTCCGTGAATGGCTTTTCACAAGTTGTCTTTTCCTCTTTCATAAGCTGCTCTGGCCCTGGCTCTGCATCTAAGGAGAAAAATGCACCATCTTTGCCGCAATTTCTACTTCTGGAAAAAAAAAAAAAAGTTTCCCCATGGCTTTATAGTCCTTAGGCCCCTTGTCATGGATCCTGGGTGGATGAGCCATTTTTACTGGACATGACACCATTTTCTTTAATCCATGACTCCTGAAAGTTCAGGTGAGTATGAGTCAGGAATCTTTGCAAACAGTATAAATACAACTCAGCTTAGCTTTAAGGAAAAACTTTTTTAAGAAATGCATTGGTTTCATGACACTGAGAAGCCAACCCCGTAGCACCACTGGGGGAAGCACTTGGTGGTGGGCAATTTCTGCCATGTCTTTCCTGATCCTAACAGGCAGGAGCTTTGCCCCCTGCCTTCTGCCCCCAAAGATGAGCAGTGACGCTGCTGCTGCTGATTCCTTAATAATAAACTCCACGGGGAGCAGAGTCATCAGGAGGGGTCACAGCTGGATTCCCTCCAGCAAAGACCTCAGGGTGAATGAGAAAACAGAGTGATGTATGAGCGGAGGGGGCAGACCACCCCTGCTGTTGGCTGGTCTCTGGCTGCCTCTAGGACTGACAAAGGCTTAGTGAAAAATGGTTGGTAAAGTAGAAAACGAACTGACATCATGATGTCTGAAAGGCTTTCTCGGCATTAGTGGGATTTGATGAGCCCTGAATATCTAATCAGAGAAAAATGAAACAAACAAACACGGGGCACATGATGGTAAAGCTCCATGAACACAGACAAGAAGGTGCCGGTGCCTGTCCCCTGGAATGCGTGCCAACGTGAGGTGGTAGTCAGGGACATGCCATCTAACGTGAAGATGCTCGGGGGCAGTGGGACATGTGGCGTGCGGGGGAGAAGATGGGCTCCTTCCCTGGTGCTGAGGGCACGTGGTGTGGATGCTCCGAGGGCTGCAGTGTGTTCACTCACAGGGGTTTGTATCCATTAGCTATCGTCCCAATTAAGCTGCATAACAAACCGCCCCCAAACTCAGCTGCAAACAACAATAAGCATTTATTTCTCATTGTCATGTCTACACGTCTGCTGGGGTTCATCACATCTAGGCTAGGCCTGGCTTTACTTGGCTTCA
>NW_006778273.1:0-512 GCF_000442215.2 Lipotes vexillifer | reverse complement strand
ACGGGCCCAGCCGCTCCGCAGCATGTGGGATCTTCCCGGACTGGGGCACGAACCCGTGTCCCCGGCATCGGCAGGCGGACTCAACCACTGCGCCACCAGGGAAGCCCAATGTTCTATATTTTGATAGAGGTTGGGTTACACAGGTGTATGCACTTGTTAAAACTCAGTAAATATATGCGTCTGTTGAAACTCAGAAAACATTAAAGTGTGTATTTGTTGTATATAAATTTTACATAAAAACTAAAAACAAATACTGAATTCTAGCTAATAATAGGGAGGAAGTATTTAGGGGGAAGTGTACTGTTGTCTATAATTTTAAAAAATGCAGGGGCTTCCCTGGTGGCGCAGGGGTTGAGAGTCCGCCTGCCATACAGGAGACACGGGTTCGTGCCCCGGTCCGGGAAGATCCCACATCCCACATCCCACATGCCGCGGACCGGCTAGGCCCGTGAGCCATGGCCGCTAAGCCTGTGCGTCCGGAACCTGTGCTCCGCAACGGGAGAGGCCACAAC
>NW_006778272.1:0-2089 GCF_000442215.2 Lipotes vexillifer | reverse complement strand
GTATAATTGCTTTACAATGTTGTGTTAGTTTCTGCTGTATAACAAAGTGAATCAACTATATGTGTACATATATCCCCATATCTCCTCCCTCTTGAGCCTCCCTCCCATAATTTTTCATTTTTTAACTGTACCATTTCTATAGAGAGATAACTCATTCGATCAAATAGTAGTTACTGTTTGATTTCCTGACAATAACATTTGTATAGAAAAGGAAGAATAAATCTTGATTCTTTCGCCTTTTTAAAAAAAATTCATTTTCAAATTAACAAAATGGTTTATTAGCATCCTGTAATGGGACCAATTAGTTTGTTGTTTTTTAAGTCACTGTTTTTCAACTCATGGGTTGAAACATATGTTTCAATCCTTTGTGGTTGTTAACTGTTGATACTCAAATTGTCCCATATTGAGCCAGCGGGAATCTCTTCAAGTTGGCTGAGTACTTTTAACAAGACCATAGTATTATTTGATAGCTTCCTTTTTATCTGGTACGAGATGATCCTAGAACATTTCCTACCCCAGACCTGGAATCAGTCATTTTTCTGAAGAGCCCTGCTCCCTTTAAGTATAACTCATATTTGGAGACCATATTCTGGGCACTAGGGATGCTCATTGCTACAGAGTTGGTCATTTTTCTCGACCTTTTTAGTGGACAGAGCTCAGCATTTTTAAAGCTATATTGTGAATTCACATCAATACTTCTGATTCAGATTCAGGACTGTGGAGTTTTTACTTTTCATGTGTGCTCCCCATTCTCTTTTAGTCTTATTCTTAAATAATGACTCTATCATAGCCAGCCTGCTCATGCATTATTTTCCATTGCTTATACCTATCTAAATCATTATTCTCAAGGACACTACCTTGCCCTTGATTTCTTTTTTAATTCATGGTTTGTAGACCATTTTGGCCCACAGTGATTTCCAGATTCACAGCATGCATACATAACTTTCATTTAACAATCACTGGTGCTTCGGGATTTACTGAGTTTTAAAAATTGAAGTATTATACACACAAAGAAAAATGCATAAATATTATGTACAGCATGCCATTACTAGCATCCCAGAAGTCTCTTTCATTCTTCATCCCATATACCACTCTCGTTCACCACTCTGAAAGAAAAAGAAGAAAAGGTGGTATCGTTCTGATTTCTAATATTATTGATTAGTTTTGTGTGCTTTAGAACTTTATAATTTTGTTTTAGCATTCATGATTTGAAGGAAAGAGAGCTCTTTCTAGCTCTTTCCAACTCTACTTGTGTCCAGGTAGCATTCAGAAAAAAATGTATCTTTATCTTTGTCACATTCAGAACTTCTCTGTAATACCTTAGGAATCTAAGAAGAAACCCAAGCATGGGCACTTCTTGGTTTAAATATTTATCTGAAGTAGGCTAGATTTTTGTGTTTGTTAGCAATTTCCATTTTCCCCCATTATGTTTGTACCCTTTGCATGTTTACTCTTTCTTTTGATTTACGGTAACTCTATTTGTATTAGGGATATTGGACTTTTACCTATTGTGCTGCAAATATTCTCTCCCAGTCTCTCATTTGTATTTAAACTTTATTGCTATAGTGGATTTAAAATATGCTGTGTAGTATAATCTGACTGTTGAGTCTTGGGTTCTGCTTAGGAAGGCCACCTCCACCCAAGAGTATGTTAAAAAATAAATCTGCATTTTTTTCCAGCTAAATTTTATTGTTTGTTTATATTTGGATTCAAATATAGTATGAGGTATCTCTGTTAACATTTAAATGTGATAGGATATTTAAACATCTTTCGTTGGCCTTTCCCGTTAAAAAAAAAACCTGCTCGAATTTCATCTGCTTATGGCTACTATACTTTTCCATCACAAACTTTTAGAAAAAGTTTCCACCTGTATTTTTCTGCTTCACCTTCTTTTTATCAATTCAGTGTTGCCGGCATGTCCTGTCTCTGCCTTACCATTGCACTGAAACTAAATACTTAGGCCTAGGGCAGCCTTGCCCTTCTTTTAGACCCCCTCTTTCCTGAGCAGCGTGTAATTGTCGTTGTTGGTAACTTTCTCCTTGGAATGCATCTCCTTTGGCTTCTTTTTTTTTTTTTTTTTTTTTTTTTG
>NW_006778271.1:0-651 GCF_000442215.2 Lipotes vexillifer | reverse complement strand
CACGAACCCGTGTCCCCTGCATCAGCAGGCAGACTCTCAACCACTGCACCACCAGAGAAGCCCATAACAAGCCCTTTTTCACCACAACTAAGTTTTTGTTAATGAGATGACTTTTGGAAAGCACCTACGTATGGGGGCTGGCTGCTGGGGAACCAACCTTGAAGGGAGAGTTGGAACTTTCAGTTCCACCCTTTGACCTCTGGGGAAGGGAGAGAGGCTGGAGGTTCAATGGCCAATGATTTCATCAAGTCCTATGCAATGAAGCCTCCATAAAAACAACAGGAAAAGGAGGTTCAGAGAGCTTCTGGGTTGGTGAACGCACGGAGATTCGGGGAGAGTGGTGTGCTCGGAGAGGGCATAAAGGCTCCACACCCTTTCCCCATACCTTGCCCTCTGTATCTCTTCTGTGTAGCTGTTCCTGAGTTGTATGCTTTTATAATAAACCAGTGATCTAGTAAGCAAAATGTCTCTCTGAGTTCTGTGAGTTGCTCTAAGCAAATTAATCGAACCCAAGGAGGAGGTCATGGGAACCTCTTATTTATTTTTTATTTTTTATTTTTTGCGGTACGCGGGCCTTTCACTGTTGTTGCCTCTCCCGTTGCGGAGCACAGGCTCCGGACGCGCAGGCTCAGCGGCCGTGGCTCACGGGCC
>NW_006778270.1:2172767-2178216 GCF_000442215.2 Lipotes vexillifer | reverse complement strand
GTCCCGGCTCTGGCAGCACCCCTTCATCTGCCCGCCGTGCCAGCCTGAGCCTGCAGCGCCCGCCCCGCCCTGGCCGCACTGGCAGAGCCGGTTTGAGGCCTGCCAGCCCTGAGTGTGTTCGCACCGGGAACACGGGACCAGACACGTTCTGGATGCCCTGGAACACGGACGGCCCCTTGCTCACGCTTCACTCACTCCTGGCTCATGCAGCAGGCATCCCCGGTACCCATGCCATGCCTGAGGCCGTGCCGGGTGAGGCTCGGGGTCTACAGCTGTCTCAGACTTACACACTGTCCCATGTAACCAGGGTGGTCAGAGGCTCTGCCACGGGGACATGCCAGGCAGTGGCAGGAGAGTGCAGTGGTCGGGGCATAGGCTGTGGGGCTGGGCAGACCTGGGGCTGAGGCCTGTATCTCTTTATCTCCTGGGGCCCTGGGTAGGACCCATTCATCCCTCCTTCCCTCCTTTCATCCCTCCCTCTACTCCTCCCTCCCTCCCTCTATCCATCCCACCATCCTTTTCTCCCTCCCTCTCTCTTTCCAACCCTCTATCCCTCCTTCCATCCCTCCCTCCATCTACCCCTCCCTCCCACAAATATTTGCTGAGCGCTACTATGTGCCAGACAATGTTCTAGAGGCTGGAGATACAGCAAAGAACCAACCAGACAAAAATCTGTGCTCTCACAGAGCTGACATTCTAGTGGGGGAGACAAAAACACAACAAATAAGGAAAATATGCACGTGGTCTGTTAGAACGTGATAGGTGTCATGGGTCAAATGTAAAGCTGGGAAGACTGGCTGGGTTGTACAGAATGGGTTGTGATTAGATAGGATGGTGGGCCTGGGGGTGGGGCGGCGGGAGGAGAGACCTCTCCCAGAAGCTCACCTCCCAGGAGGGGAGGGAGGAGCCATGTAGCTCCCTGGGGCAAGAGAACCCAGGTAGAGGGAACAGCCGGTGCAAAGATCGGAAGCTAGTGGCAGGCTGGAGTGTCGGAGAACAGCGAGGAGGCCAGGGGAACAGAGCAAGCGCAGGGAGAATGACAGGAGGAAAGGCCGTAAGATGCGGGGGTGTCCAGGGAGGGCCCCTGGACCCATCTGATGTTGGCTCTTACCTCCCAGTGAGGCGGGGGCCGCAGGAGGCTTTCTGAGAGCATCTGGCTGCTGTGTGGCGAGCAGACTGGGGGCTGAGGGTGGAGACAGGCGGACCAGAGGGACGACTGCATTGGTCCAGCGCGGGGAAGGGGTGACAATGGTTGGCCCAGGCTAAGGCAGTTGGTGGGGCTGCAGGGGGTCAAACATTGTTTTGCATTATTTTATTTCATCTTCCTTTTTAAACTCTTTGTTATGGAAGCATATTAGTATAACAAACCCCTTGAACCTGTCACTGAGCCCCAAGCCCCACCCATGGCCAGGCCTGGCCCCTCCAAACCTGTTCTGTCCCACCCCCTTCCTGTGTCATTTTATTTATTTATTTTTTGCGGTATTATTTTTACACGGGCCTCTCACTGTTGTGGCCCCTCCCGTTGCGGAGCATAGGCTCCGGACGCGCAGGCTCAGCGGCCATGGCTCACGGGCGCAGCCGCTCCGCGGCATGTGGGATCCTCCCGGACCGGGGCACGAACCCGTGTCCCCTGCATCGGCAGGCTGACCCCCAACCACTGCGCCACCAGGGAAGCCCACTTCTATAGTTTTTATGCTTATTGTTTTCCTCTCCAGCTCTCTTCCTAAAAAGAGGCTTGAAGAAAACTGGAATGGTGCAAACCCTTTCCCCAGAAGGCATCTCAAATCCAGTTGCTGTTACTGACTTATTGATGGACATCATCCAGTGGCGCTGGGGAAGGTGTTGGGCAGCCCAGCCGCGGCCTGTAATGAGGAGAGACAGCCCAGCATCCACCCTGCAATGAATAATAGGACAAAAAGCTCCTGACACCTGCAAGATCAAAGCACAGGAGCAGTAGCGTCTCTGGGTTAAATAGATCAGCAGAGGGGGGCTGAGGCAGGCAGTGGGCACCTTGGACTTTCTGGGAGGGAGGTCTGGGCTGCGGAGTAAACTCCAGCTGGAGAGGGGTTTTCTGTGCCTTACGAGATGCTCTCCAGTAGCTCTTGTCTGTACCTTCCGTGACCGGGGACTTTCCCTCCACCCTCCCTCTCCACCATCCTCACCTCAAGCCTAAAGAGATGGAGTGGGTGAGGCAGGAGGTGAGGGGAAAGGAATACTGTAAAGGAGTCAGCTGACACTGGATCCCTGAGCTTAGCCAACACTGAATTCCTTCCTAGGCCTCAGTCTTCCCTTACGTAAAATGAGGAGGTCGGAATATGGTCTCGAACTTCCTTCTCGCTTTCGTAAACTGTATTTCTCTGAAAAGAGGCAGAGAGAATCTATTGTTTGGTCTCCTTGTCCGGTTACTTCTAGGTCAGGGAGCGTGATTGCCAGAGCTGTCCTGGGCCCATCCTCAAATGCAGTCTGTGAACCCCCATTTCTCAGGGGGCGGCAGCAGGAGGGCAGGCAGGAGAACTGTATTATTTACTCCCTCACCCTGCCTGGGTTCACTTGCCAGTGGAGAAACCAGCAGCAACTTTAGAGTAATTTTTTTGGGGGGGTGAATTATTATTGGTGTTTTTATCTTAAAAGAATATTTAAAGATATTAATGTTAATGTTTGTGCCTGAAAATATATATGCAGTTCTAGAGTACAAGACCCTGATGGTATGAGGTGCTCCGGGGAGCTTTGCAGATGTTTATCTCAGTCAAGAAGACCCCCAGGGTCCTCAGCTTGCTTTGGATACCACACCCCATCTGCTCCTTGTGAAAGTGTGTGTGTGTTTGTGTGCGCACACCCTGGGTCAGCCTGCGTTGCGGCCCTTTTGTCTTTCCTCCTCAGTAAGCCAATGGAGGACATAGGTGTATAATTAGAGGAGGAAATATGTCAGTCAGGAAATAACTCATTTTACTAGTGGAAAGTCATTAAAAACCCTTCCTTTTGTTTGTGAGCGCAGGGGCCTCTGGGCAGGTAAGGAGTCTCAGAACAGAGTGGGGGAGAAAACCAGAAACTCCCATGTTTGACATAAACCCAAGACTTGAACATGGAACCCAGTACATGGGTCCACTCAGCCAGAGCATGGAAGTGTGCACACACGAACACAGCTATGATGGACACTGTACAGACCAGTGTGATGACATGCCTGGACACACCTGTACACTGAGCATCCTCAAATATGCATTCAGGGTGAAATAGAGACCCAGTGTTATGGGTCGAACCATGTCCCTCTAAAAGATACCATCCAGTCCTAACTTAGGGTACCTGTGAATGTGACTTTATTTGCAAATAGAGTCTCTGCAGTGTAAACAGGTTAAGCTGAGGTCACACTGGAGTAGAGTGGGCCCTGATCCAATGTGACTGGTGTCCTTATACAAAGAGGAAACTTTGGACAGAGACAAAGAGGGAATATGGCTATGTGAAATGGAGGCAGAGATTGGAATGATGCTTCTGTAAGAAAAGGAACACTGGGGCTCCCTCTCTTAGAGACTTGGGAGGATGTGTGGCCCCGCAACTCCTTGATTTTGGACTTCTAGCCTCCAGACTGTGAGAAAATAAATTTCTGTTGTTTTAAGGTACCCAATTGTGGTGCCTTGTTATTGTGGCCCTAGGAAATGAAAGCTCAAGATACGCAGAGTATGTGGTGCATGCCCACACCAGGGATGCACAGCACCTTTGGCACAGGCAGCAAGAGATACCTGGGTTGGATGGCTCCCTCCAGCAGCCTCACCTTCATCCCCCTTGAGCTCAGTCACCCCAGCGGCCTTAGGCCCCCCACTGTCCCCAGAGCAACCAACATTTATTGTGCACTATCCTCTTTGCTGAACTCTATTCTGAATACTTGAGGTTTATTAATTGAATCTAATGACAACCCTAGGAGTTCTTCCCATTCACAGATGAGGAAACTGAGGCACACAGAGGTTGAATAATTTGCCCACATAAGTGGGGGCAGAGAACTTGGAGTCCGGTGTAGATTTTACTTGTGTCTGCTGCACCTGCAAATGACTCTTTTCTCAGGGTTCTGTTAAGGACTGTGTCCCAAGCATGCCTGGACTGTCTCGTTGCCTGCATTTTGGATCCTGGGCTGTGATGTCCAAAACTAGACCTCTGTCACAAAGGCTTCCCCTCCACCTCCATCTGTTAGATCTGCAGTGTTCTGTCTGAAGAAGTAAGAGCAGGACAGGGGCAGCATGAGGTAAGAGCTTCCATCGCCCTCCTCCTTGTACTTGTTTTGATTAAAGAATATTTTATTCATTGAGGAATATTTGCATACCATATTATGCACACAGAGTGTGAAGTTTGATAAGATATGACAAATAGATCTAGTCACGCAACCACTACTCCAATTAAGAAATGTCCGTTTCCATCACCACAGAAAGCCTTGTGCACCTTCATAGTCAAAACCCTGTCTCCACCCCAGGCAACCCCTGATCCCATTTCTAGCACCACAGATTAATTTTGCCTGTTCTCCAACTTCATAGACATGGGAATATAGAATATGTGCTTTTTGCGTATGTGATTCCTTTTACTCAGCGTAGTTTTTTTGAGATTCATGCGTGTGCTTATATATGCCAATAGTTCATTCTTTTTGTTTTTCTTTTTTTTTATTGTTGAGTAGTATTCCGTTATTTGGAGGTACCACAATTTGTTTATCCATTCAGTTGCTGATAGACATTTAGGTTGTTTACAGTCTTGGGTTATTACAAATAAAATTGCTGTGAACATTTGTATATGTCATTGTGTGAACTTGGGTTTTCATTTCTCTTGGGCAAATGCCTAATAGTTGAAGGACTGGTGTATGTTTAAGTTTTTAAGAAACTGAAGAACTCTTTTCCCAAGAGGCTGGACTATTTGACGCTCCCACCAGCAGTGTACGCAAGTTCTAGTTGCTCCACATCATCACCAGCACTTCATGTTATCTATTTTTAATATTGTAATGGTTTTTTGGGTATGAAGTGGTGTTTCATTGTGGTTTTAATTTGTATTTCCCTGACAACTATAGATGTTGGCAATCTCTTAATGTGCTTATTGGATATTTCTTCTTTTGTTAAGTGTTTGTCTTTGGCCAGTTTTAAAATTGGGTTGTTTTTTATTATTGAGTTGTAAAACTTCATTATAAGTTCTGGACATGAGTCTACATCAGATATATAAGTTGCGAATATTCTCTCCCAGTCTGTGACTTGCCTTTTCATTTTTAAAGATAATTATTTTGAATTCTTTGTCAGACAGTTTGTAGATCTCCATTTCTTTAGGGCCAGTTACTGCAGCTTTTTTTTGTTCCTCTTGTGGTGTCATGTTTTCCTGATTCTTCATGATCCTTGTAGCCTTGTGTTAGTGTCTGCACGTTTGAAGAAACAGTCACCTCTTCCAGTCTTTACTGATTGTCTTCAGCAGGGAAAGCCCTTCACTAATC
>NW_006778270.1:2163496-2172256 GCF_000442215.2 Lipotes vexillifer | reverse complement strand
AGCAGGAAAAGCCCTTCACTACTCAGCCCAGCCAGAGATTCTGGGTAGGCCAGTTGGTGAGGACCATAGTTGTTGGTAGGATGAGCCTGCTCTTGGGGTCCCTGAGTGGGCCTGGTGCCAGGGTAGGACACACAGTTAAGGAAGTAAACACCACATTTATGCCATCCTTGTTTGTATCTCAAGAACAATAGTTGTAAGTTCCCTTGGTCCTCTTTTGGTAGAAGATGGAGTCTGAATAAACAATAACGTAAAGCCAGCTCAAGTTACTGAGCAGAGCTTCTCAGACTCTGCAATCTCAAGGGGTCCTGTTTGCTCAGCTCTTTGTTCTCTCCCTCTCTCTAGTCTGCAGCCTACATGCTTTTTGGCAGTCCTTCCAGCTTCATTGTCATGTATCCCAAGGACACATTCATACACCCACAAACATGCAGATACCCTCAAACCACCAGGCTCCATATCAGACACTTGAGAACCTTGGACTAGAAATTGGTGGAGACAAAGAAGACCTAGAAGTGGTTAATCTCCCTATCCCTAGGGAGTGTGTGATTATTGATGGAGACAAAGGTCATTAGGAAGGGGACAGGTGAAACTTTATAAACGAGTAAGGAGAGACACATCTGTCAGCACACACAGGAATAATACTAGGGAAATGGTGGTGGGGGGCTGTAATAGAAGAGCATCTGGGAACTGGAAGCGTCCCACAAAGTTGTATAGCCTGACTCCTGTTGAGATGCGGGAGATCACCCCAGCTCCCAGTCCTTCCTTGACAAACACCTTGGCTTTGTGAGATGAAGCTTGAGAATGGGGAGGAGGTGCTAATTACACCTTATATTCATGAGGTTTTGTATGACAGTAACACAGCTCATACTATCAAGCGAAAGGGGAATATTTTGACTCACGTATCTGAAACGTCTAGAGGATGTGTCTGGTTAGACAAGGCTGGGTTCAGGATGTCCACAATGTCATCAGGGCTTCGTCTATCCCAGGTGCTCTCCTTATGGTGAGCACGGTGGCCACCTATAGTGAAAGGCTCACATCCTACCAGATTAGTAACTCAGGAAGAATAAAGCTTCTTTCCCGATAGTTCTGGAAGAAAAGTCCTATGGAAGGATCTGATTGTCTGGGTTTGGGTCACATGACCATCCCTGATTCAGTTACTTTGGCCAAGGGCATGAAGTATTGTGACTGGGCCAGGACAGGGTCTTGTGCACGTCCCTGAAGAAATGCAGTGACAGTCCCATCCAAACCACTTCGAATGGATTCCCCACAAAAAAGAGAGTTCTTTTACCGGAAGAAGTAAGGAGGTTGGTTTTGGACAGGGAATGCAATAGAAGCCCACTACACAGTCCAAGTCTTAACTCCATGTGTGATTAGATGAATTAAATTACTGGTGGAAAGACAGTCTCTTCAACAAATAGTGCTGGGAAAACTGGACAGCTACATGCAAAAAAAAAAAAAAAAAAGTGAAATTAGATCAGTCCTTAACATCATACACAAAAGTAAGCTCGAAATGGATTAAGGACCTAAATGTGAGACTGGACACTATAAAACTCCTAGAAGAAAACATAGACAGAACACTCTCTGACATAAATTGCAGCAATATCTTTTTCAATCTATCTCCCAGAGTAATGGAAACAAAGACAAAAATAAACAAATGAGACCTAATTAAACTCAAAAGCTTTTGCCCAGCAAAGGAAACCATAAAAAAAATGAAAAGACAACACACAGATTGGGAGAAAATATTTGCAAATGATGTGACCAACAAGGGATTAGTCTCTAAAATTTACAAACGCTTATGCGGCTTAATATCATCAAAACAAACAAACAACCCAATCAAAAAATGGGCAGAAGGCCTAAAAAGACATTTCTCCAAAGAAGACATACAGATGGCCAAGAGGCACATGAAAAGATGTTCAACATCACTAATTATTAGAAAAATGTAAATCAAAACTACAATGAGATATCACCTCACACCAGTCAAAATGGTTATCATCAAAAAATCCACAGACAATAAATGCTGGAGAGGAGCGAGCCCTCCTACACTGTTGGTAGGAAGGTAAATTGGTACAGCCACTATGGAGAACAGTATGGAGGTTCCTTAAAAAACTAAAAATCGAGTTACCGGGCTTCCCTAGCGGCGCAGTGGTTGAGAGTCCGCCTGCCGTTGCAGGGGACACGGGTTTGTGCCCCGGTCTGGGAAGATCCCACATGCCGCGGAGCAGCTGGGCCCGTGAGCCATGGCCGCTGGACCTGCGCGTCTGGAGCCTGTGCGCCGCAACGGGAAGGCCACAACAGTGAGAGGCCTGCATATATATATATATATATATATATAGCTGGCTACCATATGACCCTGCAATCCCACTCCTGGGCATATATCAGGAGAAAAATGTGGTCCAAAAGGATACATGCACCCCAATGTTCATAGCAGCACTGTTTATAATAGCCAAGACACGGAAGCAACCTAAATGTCCATCGACAGAGGAATGGATAAAGAAGATGTGGTACATATATACAATGGGATATTACTCAGCCATTAAAAAGAATGAAATAATACCATTTGCAGCAACATGGATGGACCTAGAGATTGTCATACTGAGTGAAGTAAGTCAGACAGAGAAGGAGAAATATCGTATGATATTGCTTATATGGGGAATCTAAAAAGAAATGATACAAATGAAATTATTTACAAAACAGAAACGGACTCACAGAGAATGAACTTATGGTTACCAGGGGAGAAGGTTGGGGGGAAGGGATAGTTAGGATGTTTGGGATCGACATGCACGCACTGCTATATTTAAAATGGATAACTAACAAGGACCTACTGTATAGCACAGGGAACTCTGCTCAATGTTATGTGGCAGCCTGGATGGGAGGGGACTTTGGGGGAGAATGGATACATGTATATGTATGGCTGAGTCACTGTGCTGTGCACCTGAAACTATCACAACTTTGTTAATGGCTATACTCCAATATAAAATAAGAACTTAAAAAAAAAATTACTTAACCTAACTATGCATCTATTTCTTTTTGTTTGTTTGCCTGTTTTTGTTTTTGTTTTTTGTGGTACGCGGGCCTCCCACTGCGGTGGCCTCTCCTGCTGCATAGCACAGGCTCCGGATGCGCAGGCTCAGCGGCCATGGCTCACGGGCCCAGCCGCTCCGCGGCATGTGGGATCTTCCCAGACTGGGGCACGAGCCCGTGTCCCCTGCATCGGCAGGTGGACTCTCAACCACTGCACCACCAGGGAAGCCCTATGCATCTATTTCTGAAAGGGGAATAAATTCTTGGTGGATGTAGGACTTTCACATGGGTAACATGGAGGCCTATGGTCAAGAATGCACTCTGAGATGTAAGGGAGTGTGTATTCTCTCCAGCTGTCACCCATGGCACAGACATCTTCGTGGGAAGCCTCAGAGACTCCATTCCCAGAGCCTCTTTATCTTGGTAACCAACTGAGGTAACAGAGAACTGTCCTTGGGAAGACAAAGGCACAGAGATGGCCAGAAAGAGCAGACAGTAAGGATTCCAGTCCCTCCCCTCCCTTCCCCCCAAACTGGGCTCCCAGGTTGGACCCCAGAACACAGGACGGGCCTCAGGTAGGTGGGCCTTGGGGACGGCCTTCTTTCCCCCACTCACCGCCCGCCCTCAGCACAAGCAGCAAATAAGATTACAGAAGCCACAGAAGGCAGCATTCGGAAATTTAAAAGATAAACGTGCACCGGGTAATTGAATAGCATTCTGCTGAGAAATGAGCTCTCAGAGCTGATAATCAAGACTATGCTTCACCCGAGGGGCTCTGCCTGCCTCGCTGTGCAAACGCAACAGCTCTAACCCTGCGGAGGGCTCTGCGGGGCAGGCGGCCCTTGGCTTTAGGTAAGGATGAAGGCGTGAGCTGCCCAGCGGCAGGCAGGGAGCTCCTTGTCCTCGGGACAAGCAGGGGATAGATGGTGGGGGTGAAATCCGAAATTGCTGAGGGGCCTATCAGTGCTGAGATTCTGATTTTCCCATCATGATTTTTCAGACCCAACCAGTACTGGCCTGAAAACTGAGGGATAAAAACACAAAGAAATAATAAAAATGCAAATAGTTTATACAGTACTTAGTATGCACTATGCATCATTTTAAAGTGCTTTGCAGGGACTTCCCTGGTGGCACAGTGGTTAAGAATCCGCCTGCCAATGCAGGGGTCGCGGGTTCGAGCCCTGGTCCAGGAAGATCTCACATGCCGCAGAGCAGCTAAGCCCGTGCACCACAACTACTGAGCCTGCACTCTAGAGACCGTGAGCCACAACTACTGAAGCCCACATGCCCTAGAGCCTGCAACAAGAGAAGCCACCACAATGAGAAGCCCGCTCTCTGCGACTAGAAAAAGCCCATGTGCAGCAACGAAGACCCAGCACAGCCAAAACAAAAAACAAAAAAAGAAGTGCTTTCCATATAGGACTAATTTGTTCCTGGCAACAACCAACAACTGTAGGAGGTATGTATTACTACTGGCCCGATTGTACCATTGAAGAGAATGAGGCACAGAGTTTAGGTTAATTTACCCAAGTTCACATAGCAGGCAAAGAGAGCATGGGATTCAGACCCAGGTGACAGGAGAAAGAATATAAGATACTTACTGATAACACAATCCCCACTCATGTGAATTCCCCATCCTGTTGGGGACAGCAGAGAGTCTGAGGATTTGAAAGGGTGGGGATGGACGACACCAGGGGTTGAAGGGCTCTCTGGGCCTTTTTTGTCAATCCCCCTCTAAGGCCTAGCCTTTCTCCAGCCACCCTTGGAGGGGGCTGAGGATGGATGCTGTCCTCTGGGACCATTACTCACAGATGTGCTGGCAACCCTCCCCCCTCCAAACCCACCTCCCTCTCTCCTTTTTTCCCCTTTCTCTGGTTATCGTAATTATTGGGGAATTTACAGAATAATCTGTCACCAAGTCCTCCAGAACAAATTGAATGTCAGGTTTATAAAACAACCTAATAAAGCAGATGGCGTTACCCACTGGTAAATCTCTTCCCCATTTCCTGCCCCACTCCCTCCCCACTTCAGTGTCTTGGAAGCTGACAGATTATCCATTTATAGGCAGATTAATCCTGAACAGTATAAACATGGGGAGAAAATTACACTTTCTTGTCTCTATAATTGATAAGAAGGACACATTAATCTATAAAGCCCAGAGGAAAGGCCCATCTGTCTGCCCAGGCAGACCAGGGGGTGTCTGGGAAGGAAGGAGACCCGTTGATCTCTGTCTGTGTGTCTGCCTTTTTATCAGAAACCGCTTTCCTGGGGGTTTCTCACTCTCTCCCTGGCCCTGGCAGCTGGGCACTTGCAACCTTAGACTACACCCATCCCCATCCGTGAGGCAGACAGGGCTCAAGGTCCAGCATTTCAGGGCTCCAGGCCAGGGGCAGAGGCTCTGCCGCCAGCTTTCTCCTTCTTTCCGGAAGCTTCGACAATTGAGGGGGAGTCTGTGAGCCTCGCTCTGCGAGGTTTGCTTCAGGTGGCCACTCTCTGGTTGGCCTTTGAGGGGGTCCAAGAGACATTTGTTCAATAAGATTTCGATTCAATTCCCTCCCTACTCTATACTATTACTTTAAAACTTTTTGCAAATTTACACACTTCTCTCCCCCTACCCCATTTCCTCCTCTTCCAGCACCTTCCCCGGTAGAGGCAGCTGTGAGGCATTAATTGTCTCCTTGAGTCCTGTCAGGAAATGTCACACCGGCCAGATCCTCTCTCTGTCGAGGGAGGGGGGTGGAGACAGGGATTCTGAGGAAGCTGTGCTCCAGAAACAACTGTCCCCCTCCCAACTCAGAGACGGACAGCGACATAGACAACAAACACCCCCCCCTTCCCCCCCCCCCACCCCATCTGAAGAATTTAGGGCAGGCTCCCTCTGTCACTGTGCCACCCCATGGCTTGAGCTGGAGATGGGGGGGAGTGTGGCAGGTGGGGTGGATTTATCTAGAGTCGGGGAGGGGGTCCACGGGAAGTCCTGACAGATGCCCATTTGAGCAGAATGACCCTGTTCGCCAGTAGGGCCTCAAATGAGAGAGGGAGGAGATAAAAAAAATGAGGATGGAGAGGGAGACAAGCAGAGGAGACAGCCAGAAAACACCAAGGGACCAGGAGAAAGGGAAAATGGAATAAAGATGGAATAAAGGAGAAGTAGAGAAGTCTAGGACAAGAGGTCATCATTTCTGCTTTCAGGATGGGTGGGCATCTCTTATGATCTGGGAGTCTCTGTTCCCTTACTCACTGCTTCCAAAGGTGCTGGCCTCCAGATAAGTGGGCACCTTCCTAGGGCATCCCCCAACTTTGTGTTAGGTGCTCCAGGTGCACAGAGTCCGAATGAATAGCAGAGACCTTTCACCTGTGTATTGTGCTTCACAAAACACTTCACAATTGCCTGCTAGATTGCGGACCAGCTTTGGCTAGGCCGCTTCAAAGAGGTGGCCTGGGGGAGAGGGTGCCATGGACTGAATCGTGGTCACCCAGGGCCACTTCCCTTGGCTGGGAACTGATGGATGCAGACGGGCTCTCCACCGGTGTTCCAGTCTTTGCCTTTAGACTTCAAGCTCTTTACACAAATGACACCCACTACTCCTGGAGAGAGTTTGAGGATGGCTATAACCAAGGTTTCCTAGAATATGTCCCTGGGAGCACTAATGGTGCTTGAACTATTTTGGGGGCTCTGCAGTTAAATAAATTTGGAAGGTTCTGGGCTAACAAATTTAATGTCATTTCCTCTGTTTTACTTTTGCTATTTTTTTCTTTTTTTCTCTTCTCTACTCTGGGTGATTTTTCTCCATTTCTTTCTGTTTTTCCTCTTGCCCTCTATATTACAAAGCACTGATTGTGGGTTTGATGCATTCCCAGGGAAATTATAAATACTAACTCATTTTAGTTTCATGCTTTCCTTTTTAAAATTAAGTTCTGCATATATATTTTTTCAATTGACAATTATTATTTTAAAAGAGAAACAAATTAGTGACTCTGACCCTAGGGTCCTGAAAGCTCGGAGGTAATATCATTCCATTTCCATTTACTAATTTTAATAAAAATCACTGCAACATAAATTGTAAAGTAATGGTATGTAAATTATTTAGAGAAACCAACAAAGCACTTAATTTTTATCCTCTTAAATGTCGTAATTAATGCTGGATGAACATCTAAGGTTTGGAGGGTTAGTTTTAATAGGTGTAAGTTTGGGTGATAAAATGAAATTTTTTACTTACTCTGTTTCTAAGAGTCCCAAAGTGCTTCAACCAGTTAACTTATTACTGTCTAAAGAGGCAGATTTTGTGCCTTTTTAGTAGGGAAAACCGTTTCCTCGTTCTGGCACTGTATTTTCATAAAGTGACAAACCCGAATCGGTCCTCCACATACTGTCCAAAGATCATGGCTGTATTTTTTTTTTTTAATTGGCAAAGCCCCACATTAGACATCCTTAGAAGGTACAGGAAAAGGGGGGAATTCTACTCTTGCCCTTAAAAAGACAACAGTGTAAGAAAACATGTCCCTTCTAAAGATGTCATTAAGAACTTCACAAACAAAGCCAGCTGGTGAAGGAAAAAAAAAAAAAGGTAGAAAGGTGAAGTGAAAGAGCACTGGAGAATGAAGAACTGGGTTTTGTATGTGTCACGTCTCCTGTTTGCTTACAATGTCCCCTTTGCCTAAACTGCCTCTCCCACACTCTGTATACCTGCTTAAGTCCATTCCTGGCATCTCCTTCCCTCCACTAACTTGGTAGAATTGATTCCTCCTCTTTTGGGCCTTCACTGTATGTGGTCCATACTTATATTAACATTTTATTGAATTTTAATTTTATTCCATGTTGGCAGATTCAAGAGTCAAGAAGATTAATAAACCCTAAATAGGTTAAACTCAAAGAAAACCACTCATCATAATAAAATGGTGAAAATTAAAGCAAAGAAAAACCTTTGAAAGCATTTAGAGGAAAAACAACACTTTACATATAGGGGAACAAAAGTTCTAATGATTTGAGATTTCTCATTAGAAACCCTGAAGGTCAGAAGACAGTAGTACCTCATCTTTCAAGGGCTGAAAGAAAAGAATTGTCAACACAGAATTCTATATCCAGTAAAAATATACTTCAGGTATGAAGTCAAAATTAAGCTATTCTCAGATGAAGGAAAATAAAAGAGAA
Source organism: Lipotes vexillifer (assembly GCF_000442215.2). Lineage (NCBI taxonomy): Eukaryota > Metazoa > Chordata > Mammalia > Artiodactyla > Lipotidae > Lipotes > Lipotes vexillifer. The sequence goes on along the minus strand of NW_006778270.1, from coordinate 2,164,086 downwards.
TTTGTCACTAGATTACCTGTTCTGTGAGAAGTGTTAAAGAAAATTTATCAGGTTGCAGAAAAATGATAACAAAAGAATATTTGGTCTTGAGGAATGAAGGGAACAAAACATAAATGGTAAATATCTGGGTAAATATAAGAGACCATATTTCCTCTAGTTCTTTAAAACACATGTGACTATAGTAAGCAGAGGTTATAACACTATATGGTGGAATTTTCAATGTATAAGAATATAATACAAGTGACAATGATAACATAAAGGTAGGCTGGGGAGAATAGTAAAGGAGTTGATATGATTGCAAAGCTTCTACATTTTACTTGAATATGAAAGTGTATGTATTGTAATCTCTACAGCAAACACTACAAAATAATACAAAGAGGTTTATCCAAAAAAACAATGCAAAAAAAATAGAATATTAAAAATTATTTACGGGGCTTCCCTGGTGGTGCAGTGGTTGAGAGTCTGCCTGCCGATGCAGGGGACACGGGCTCGTGCCCCGGTCCGGGAAGATCCCACATGCCGCAGAGTGGCTGGGCCCGTGAGCCATGGCTGCTGAGCCTGCGCGTCCGGAGCCTGTGCTCCGCAACGGG
>NW_006778270.1:2153073-2163369 GCF_000442215.2 Lipotes vexillifer | reverse complement strand
GGCCACAACAGTGAGAGGCCCGCGTACGGCAAAAAAAAAAAAAAAAAAAAATTATTTAAGAAATCCCAAAGAAGTCTGGAAAGGGGGATATAGTACAAATATAGAGGGGAAAAATAGAAAACAAATTGTAAGATGGTAGAACTAAATTCAACAATATTAATAATTACATTAAATGCTAATGGTCTAAACCCTTCAATTAAGACCTAGAGTTTGGCAAAGTGGATAGAAAAACAAGTTCCTACTTTGTTTCCTTCAACTGACAAACTTTAAATACAAGAACACGGATAGTTTTAAAGCAAATAGATACCATTCAAGTAATAAGCAGAAGAAGCCTAGAATGGCTATTTTTAAATCAGATAAAATAGGCTTCATAAAGAGTATCACTCTTTCACTTTTCAAGAAAAAGGTGGACAATTCAAATGATAAAAGGGACAATTCATCAGGAAGACATAACAATTATAAACATATATGAACCCAGAAACAGAGCCATTCCAGTTTTAGGAATAAAAACAACAAAAAGGAATACACAACGTTGATGAATCTCAAATTATTACACTTAGTGAAAGAAGCCAGGCAAAAACACTACATACCATATACTCCTATTATGTAAAATTCCAGAAATCACATCCTAATCTATAATGACAGGAAAGAGATGGAGGATGGAGGCGGAAGGAGGGATAGATGTTAAGAGCAGAAAGAAACTTCTGGGAATGCTGGAAATGTTTGTCATCTTTATTGTAGTGATGGTTTTATTTGTGCATACATTTGTCAAAACTGAACAAATTGCATACTTTATATATGTGTGGCTTCATGTCCTTCAGTTATATTATATCTCAATAAGGTTGGAGAAAAGTGAATGCTTAAAAAAATCATGTATTAACACCTCTAATTCCAGTCCAACACTACAGGATTCTTCCTCTCCTTTTCCCATTCTTTATCTGTATCTCATTCCTCCACAATGATCCTCTCAAATAGGTTCTTAACCTCCCTGGTTCTCAACAACATCAATATATTTACTCATTTGCTCATTGCCATAACATATGCAAATAATTTTGAAATTGCTGTACCCATACCACTACCAAAACAATACTATTAGAAAAGGTTAAAATTCCTTTACAGTTCTAATTTTTAGAATATGTCTCACTGAGGATGTACAGTAGAAATACTAACCAAAAGTTAGTTGGATTAAATTTTTTCCTTTCTATATAGTTATCTTACCAATTTAATATGTAGATAAGTTCATTTGTTTCTATTTACAATCAGTCTTAGGGTCTTCCCCCACGTTTGATGATTTAATTTTAATTTAATTTAATTTTATTTTTTGTATGGTAAAATATTTACATGGGTCAAAAAAATCAAAACTATACAAATAGTACATTTGAGAGACATTTGTGTCTCTTAGCATTTCTTCCTTATTTCAACTCATTCTCTGCGGATGACCAATTTCATTGGCTTCTTTTTATTGTTTGTTTGTTTGTTTTTGTTTTATCCACTGGCTTCTAATTTATCATTCCTATGTTTCTTTTGCAAAATGGGTATATATTCTTTTTTAAAAAATGAATTTATTTATTTAATTTATTTATTTTTGGCTGCATTGGGTCTTCGTTGCTGAGCGCGGGCTTTCTCTAGTTGTGGCCCGCGGGGGCTACTCTTTGTTGCGGTGCGTGGACTTCTCATTGTGGTGGCTTCTCTTGTTGCAGAGCACGGGCTCTAGGCACTCAGGCTTCAGTAGTTGTGGCACATGGGCTTAGTTGCTCCGCAACACGCAGGATGTTCCCAGACCAGGGCTCGAACCCGTGTCCCCTGCATGGGCAGGCGGATTCTTAACCTCTGTGCCACCAGGGAAGTCCCCTGGGTATATATTCTTATTTCACCTTCTTTCTTACAAAAATATAGCATAGTATCTGTGTCTTCTACTTAAAAATACCCTGGAAATCACTTCATACCAATTTATAGAGATATTTCTCACTTTTATAGCTTCTTATTATGCCATTGTATGGATATACAATGACTTATTCTACCAGTCTGCTCTGCATATATGCATGTAGATTGTTCTCAATATTTTGCTATTATAAATGATACTACAATGAGTAACCTCGTGCATATTTTATTTCATATTTTTGAAGATGGATCTTCAAAGTAAATTAATATAAATAGGATTATTGGGTGAAAAGTTATATGCATATGCAATTGTGTGAGATATTGCCAAATCCCTCTTGTGGGGTTGTACCATTTTGCATTTTCACCAGAATTGATTTTGAGTGCCTATTTCCCCATATCCTTGTCAACAGAATGCCTTATGAAGCTTTTGAAATTTTGTCTATTTTGTAGCTGCAAAATGGTATCAGTGCAGTTTTAATTGGCATTTCTCTTATTCTGATTATCTTTTTAATATCTCTCTCTCTTTGCTTTTTTTCCGTTAATCTCTGTTTGGGCTTTTCCCTCTTGATTTTTTGAGCTGTTTACATACTAGGAATATTAGCCCTTTATCTGTGATATGCATTGCAAATATGTTTATGGTGATTTTAGCCATGCAAAAGATTTTTTCATGCAGTTGAATTATCTTTTATTGATTTTGGATTTTGAGTCATAATGAGAAAGCCTTTCCCAATTCTAAATTATCAGGTACATCACCTGTTTTCCTCTAATACTTGTGTCGCTTCCTTGTTGTATCATATGTCTCTGATGCATTTGCAGTTTATTCTTTGGTAGGCTGAGAAGTATGATTCCAATTTTATCTTTTTCCGAATGGTTATTCAGTAGTCTCAACGGCATTTATTTCAAATTCTATCTTTTCGTCAGTGATTTGAGATGTTGCCTTTATCATATAAAAAATTTCTTTATGCACTTGGGCCTGTTTCTGTACCTACTAATTTATTTTAATTGTCTGTCTACTAGTACAGCAATACCGCACTGTTTTAATTTTAGAGTGAGTCTCAGTGTTTTAATTGGTAAGCTAAATCACCTTATGTCTTGTAATACTACTAAATAAGGAGTTATTTCTGCCATATTATTTCATGTTTTCCATTTACTATACATTCCTTTTGTTTTTGTCTTATTTTCATTGCATAGATAAATTGTCTTATGCTTATTCAAAAGTTATGTCTTCTACTTTTATTATTATGGTGGTTGCCTTTAAGACCTATGCTTATGTTTATTTGCTTGAGAGTGTCTAAAATCTTAGCTTTGAGAGCTATAAATATGTCTTTTCTTCTTAAATCTTTTGTTTGATCCTTACTTTTTTAGAGAACAGCAAGCTTTTTTAGGGTATTTGATCATTCTTCCATTGAATTTCCCTTGAAGCACTTTCCTGGATTTATTTCTCTTTATTTGAGTGCTCTTCCAAGAGTTATCAAAGTGGGATTTTGTGATGTAAACCTCATATGTCTGGAAATATCTTACTGACACTCTTGCATATAAATGACGATTTGTCTATATGTAAAATTCTAGGTTCAGTGTTCTTTTCTTTCAGTACTTAAAAAATATTTCTCGGGGCTTCTCTGATGGCACAGTGGTTGAGAGTCTGCCTGCCGATGGGCTAGCTCATTTTTAGAGCTTTTTCCCCCTGCAACTAACATTTTCAAGGCACTTAATTCAAATAAAAGAAATAGATTGTATCCATACAAGTAGATTTGAAAATATTTCAAATGAGGAATCTCTCACTACTCAATGAATTAGATCGGTATTCTTCACACCAAGATTCTAAATGATTTTCTCTTGTGAAGTAAGTTATTTAAATTATACAAATATATATATATATATATATATATATATATATATATATATATATATATATATTTCTCTGTGTTTTCTTATACCCAATGTACAGTTAAGAAATCTGATAAAATCAGAGTCTTTACCTCTTTAGATGACTTGTTTTTCTTTCTGGAAACTTTTAGAATTTTTTTGCATCATTGGTTTCTGAATTTCACTAAAATGTATCTAGATGTGAGTTTCTCTTTATTATCCTACTTGGCACTCTATAAATCCTGTCAATCTGAGGTCTTTCATCTTTTAATTTCTTCAAATATTTCCTTCCCTCTGTTGTTTCCTTTCTTTCTTGTAATTCCATTATTTGAATATTAGTATCTCTATTTACTTACTGCATGTCTTAGTCTTTCTTTAATTTCTTTCTTTTTATCTTCTTTCGCTGACTTCCTGGAGAATTCCTCAACATGATCTCCTTGTTTATATATTCTGTCTTCAGGGTTATCCATCCAGCCATTCATCTCTTTTATTTATTTCAATTATTATTCAAATACGAGATTTCTATTTACTTATTTTTTTAAACTTATTTCATATTTCAATACTTTTGTTGAGAATATTTATTATGCTTCTTTAAAAATCTTGGTGCAGCTGTCCCAATTTTCTTGCTTCATGGGATGCATGATGTTAAGTGTGTTATCTTTCTTTTAAAGTGGTTTTATTTCTCAGGGTCAAATTATTTTGACCTGTAAACATACTTTCCCTTGGGAATACAGTTATGCTGTCTGTAACGTGTAGTGGGAGAGGTTCTAAAATCCTAGTTTGTTATCTCTTGGTGAATTTAAAGAAGAGAGGTGAGGATGAGCTCCAAGGCAGAGAGCCTTTGGCTCTGTAGAAACCCTCTTGATTTGTCCCAGTAACTTGCTGCCCCTTCCCAATTTAGGATCCCTTTTAGATACTGTTCCCTTACTGTGTAACTCCTCTCTGTCTGGCATTCTCCTTTGAAAGAAGCTGAACTTGAGAGGTAGCTATATCCTCAGTAGATACACCAACTTTGACTGTTGGGGGATGGGGAGGAGTGTTGGATGGATGCGTGAACATCCAGGGGCAGCTGGAAGCACACTTCTGGCCCCATTAGCTCTCATCTCAGCAGAGTTTTAGGATTTCTCTAATACTCTTGGAATTCTGAAGGTCTGGGTTGTGATGCTGCTTATTCTGCGTAGACAATGGTCATCTCAGGGTAGCTCTGTGTGTGTGCACGTGTACATGTGTTGGGGGAGAGGAGGGTGGTACAAGATCAGACCTTCAGAGCCAACCTAGTCTCCCAACAGGGCTTCTCCCCCTCTATTCCCATTCACCCACCACCCATCCCCTTCACAAACACAACTGTTCTCAGTTTTGGGGAGCCTTCTCTCTCCCAGGGGTTTCTCTTAGTTTTACGTTTAGATCCTCAGATCCATGACTTATTTTCTCGTCTGTAGTTTCTCCAAAATTAATTTTGGGGGAAGGTGCCAGCAGCTTATGCTAGCTTGCCATCTTGTCAGGAACTGGTGTTTCATTCTTTTTGGGTAAATGCTCAGTCTTAGGGATGTCTTCTCCCTTTCTCTGGTCCCCTTCACTGTGGTAGAGGGTTTAAAAGACACTGTGCTGCTGTGGGGTGAAGGATGTCTTGGATTCACATGACATCATTTCAAGTTGCCTGGTTTCTCCTGCAGAATGGCTGACCTGGGCTGGTGCCTAACCTGGTGACCCGTGAGGTCCTGTCTGGCTGTTTGGAGCATTCACTCTGGCACCCACATTTAGTGTCTATGGTCCAGTTCTGGGACTCTGATTGGAAAGGACCTGTAGCTTTTTCATCAAACCTCGAGCCTCTGCTGGTCCACTGGCCACCAGGCCATTCTGAGTTTCTTCACCAGGGCACAAGGAGGTCCTACATCATCCCTACAAGCCATTAGCAGACAGAGCAGGGACTCAAGGGCATTGCCTCAGGCTCACTGATGTAGCTCCCTCCCTCCCCAGTGGCCGCTCTTATGCTCTGTGCCATGTTGGCTGCCTGTGTGCTGAGCATCTCTTAGACTGAGGCTTCCAGCCTTCCTAAACCTACACCCTGAGAGGGTACTGCTGTCCTTCTCATGGTCTTGATCTCCCCTCATCTATCTAGATGTTTTCATAGTGCTTCCCTTAACCAAACTATAGAATTTTGTGTAAACTTCTGTTATGACTGACCTCTTTCCCTTTGCATCATAAGTATTTATGCTTCTATCTCTCCAGCGAGAGCATGAGCTCGCCTGGGGCAGGTACAGGCTAATATTTTTTCTTGCACTGCTCAGTGTCTGGCTTAGGGCTTGGCATAAAAAAAGCACTGGGTAAACGTGTTGAATCAAATTGAATAATACAAGTTAAAATGAGATAAGTGCTTGAAAAGAGGTGTTTGGGTGAGAAAGACATTATTTATTGTGGGGGAATATGGGAAGGTTTCTTAAGAGGATGACGTCTGAGGGTTTTGACTGATGGAAGGAGAAGAATGCTTGGGTTGCAGGTAACATCAGGAGGAAAGGCACAAAGATGGGAAAAAGCACAGGGTGTCTGTTCCTTTCCTTGAGCTTCTTTGTGAATCCCTTGCGCAGTGTCTTGGATGTAAGTGGTGCTGAGAATAAACTGCGTTGAGTGGAATTAAATCCCCGTCTCCTCCTGACTCACTAGGAGGGGGAGCGAGGAGCTGGGGTTGCCCTGTGGTCATAGAAGACTTTAGGTTAGAAAGAAAAGGACTTTTCTTTGGTGCAGGCACATCCAAGTTTTCAGTGTTTCATATACTGTCTCAATCAAGGTCCCTGCAGAAACTAGATGGCATACCCAGACAATGTGACTAAGGAGAATTTAAAGGAGGAGCTATTCACAGAGGTGTGGGCTGTTAAAGGAAACCAACAAGGGGCGGGGTCAGGCACCGTGGGGCCAAAAAAGATCATTCTGAGGCCTGAGGGGGTGTCCAACAGCAGCTCTGTCTCCTCTAGAGGCACTGCCAAACTCTGGGGTGTACACGTGTGCACCTGTCAGAGGGTGACGAGCCTTCCAACCTCTTTCTCCTCCTGCCCTCTGGAGTCCCCCACCAGTGCCTCCCATTGGGCCAACTGGAAGCCTCCAGGGCCACAGAGCAAGGTGGGGGAAGGTGAGGGTGGGTCTGCAGATGGAGAATATCTCGTATCACCCGTTGTCTCACTCGATTCTCACAACAGCCCCATTAGGATGGTTGTAGCTATTGACATCTCTGTATTATTGTTGAGGAAAATAAAGCCTGAGAGTTTGACTTTTCCAGGATCAAAAAGTTACTCCAAGGAAGACTTGGGTCTTTACTGTCTGTAGTAATTGTTGTGTGTGTGTGTTGTGTGTGTGAGTGTGTGAGCAGTTATAGGTGCTGAGGACAGGGGACACATGGCAGGCTGGAGCCCTCATAGACCACCCTGAAATGGAATCCCTGGAAGGATCTGGAGAGGCATTATGGATCTGGGGTTGGTGTTCTGAATTAGAAACTGGACCCTGGGGCTTGGATGCAGGAGGAGCACCAGGGCCCCAGGTCCAAAGAGAGGTGTTATGGCGATGGGGACAGTGAGCTAGAGAGGGATTCTCAAACTTTTTGGTCTCAGGAGTCCTTTACACTCTTAACAATTATTGAGGACTCCAAAGAGCATTTGTTTATGTGGGTTGTATTTCTAACACAATAGTTCCTGTATAAGACATTAAAACAGAAATTCAAAAAAACTTATTTTCAATTTATTTAAAAATAACAGTAGAACATAAAAATAATAGTAATAGAGCTATTCCACGTTAATATAAATAACATATTTTTATGAAAAATATTTTCCAAAACAAACAAAATTTGTGAGCAGAGCGGCATTGTTTTGCATTAAAAAAAATCTTTTTCGTGTTTGACTGGATCCCATCGGCTTCTGCATCAACCTGTTGGGATTTGTTGTTTTGGTTGAAAATGTGAAGAAAATCCAGCCTCATCCAAATATGTAGTTAGAAAAGGTAGGAGTTTTTTGTAATTTCTTTAGATAATTGTGGCTAATCATCTTTGATCCTACACTAAAACTCAAAATATGACAGTTTCTTAAAGGTTATTTGCAATTGAGAATTTGAAACCATATCAACGAACCTTTTATACCCTGTTGTATGTATTGTATAAAAATACATGGGTGATTCTTCCACTTCCAATGGCTCTTTTATCCAGGCATGGTCTTGTAGACTCGTGCCTTGGGCATTTGGAAAATATTATTTCACTGAGTTATGTAGATTTCCAAAAGTTGACACATTTCATTACATAAGATAGAGAAAAAAAAAACCAAAACAAAAAATAGATTTGTTACTATCATCACTGACCTCATCAAGAAAGATTTTAAGTATTGGGAAGCTATCACTTCAAGGTGGTGAATACAAATTTTCCAAAATTTCCACATGAAAGTCAAATTTTATCATTGGTCACATATCTGTCAATTGTTTTCCTTAAAGTGACAGGTTCACTTTGTTTATTTTCGAGAAAATTCTACCCAAAACATAAGTCTAAATTACCATAGCTTGTTAGTTGTTCTTTCAAATAAAAATGGTGTTCTGTGAAAGGAGTAACTCGTTCAGGTCATACCTCACCCGCTTGAGTGCTTTTCATTTGGGGCGGGGACTGGGTTTCAGTGTCTGCAGAGATGCTCTATGTGTACTTCTCATTTACTCACACAGAAATTTAAAAGATGTGACTCAAGGGTTGAGATTTAATAGAATTAATGATTTCTGCTGCTTCATGAAGAACATTCATAAAACTGTGAGTATGAGATGAGGAAAACATAAAATGACTATTAGTTCAATCTGGTGCCATTACTGTGGTTCACGTGGGTGTCGGCAGTTTTACCCACCGATGCCTTTGCACCACTGAGCAAATGTCAACATAGAGAAAAAAGATAAATAATGTCTTAATATTATTATAAAATTTTTTGACTTTGCGGACCCCTGAAAGTGTCTTGGGGAACCCCAGGGCTCTGTGGACCATACTTTAAGAAGTGCTGAGCTAGAGAACCAGGCATAGGTGGTACTGAGAACTGAGAAGGCATGGCGCCACCTGTTGGAGGAGCAGCTTCTAGCCACTTCTGCACTCCTTTCACAGGGGCTGGACCTTTGCCACCCACACAGACTGTGGCCGCCACGGATGGGGGAAATGTCTGGGGGTGGGGGTGTGGTGTATGTGCCAGGGGTTGAACCACTCCAATGTGAAGCTTAAGTAGCTTTTCCGGGTTAGACAATTGCAACCTTCGAGAGCAGATGCTGAAAATTAAGCAGAGACTGTGTGGGCAGCAGCTGCTAAAACAGGAAGACCCATAAGGGCCATTGGGTGGGCTCTCCATTTAGGACACCCTCCGAGGAGACAGCTGGCTAGAGGGCTGAGATGGCTCTGGGCTCCAGTGCTGGTCCTTGCCTGCCCGGTCCCACACCCCACGGCCTCTTGGAGCCTTTTAAGCTCAAGTTTTTTCTCCTTTATGTGCCTAGAAGGAGACAGTCTCCAAATGGAGGAAAAAAATCTCCCAATCTAAGCTCACAGATCTGAAGAGGAGTCGGGAATTTGTTTTTTGAGCATCTGGATTTAGTTCTATTTTAATTTAAAATCCTACATATGTCTTACCCGTATATTAGGCAGAATCCTCCTGTGTGCAGCCCTAACTGATTCTTAAGTCCGGTGACTCACAGTTCCCACCTCCAAACAGATGTCTGGTCCAGGCCTTGCTGCCTCCCACCAGAAACTCCTGACGCCCTCCTTCTCCATCCCCATGTCAACCCACTTCCCTCCTCTGCTTTAGACTTGACTTGAAATTCACCTCCTCCAGAAGTCTTTCTCCATTACTCCTGCCCTCCTCTGTAGAAACGTCACTTGGATTCAGTTATTCTAGTTCCCTCTGTGCTCAGAATCCGTAAAGCGCCAGTGTGTGCTAGGCACTCTGCCAAGTATCTGGTTGTTTCTAACTTTTATTACAGGAGTCACTCTCTTCTCCCCTGTCTTTCTTCTGGTTCTACCATTTAACCTATCAGCAAGTCCTGTTAATTTTACCTCTAGCACTTAACTTGCATCCATTCTCTTCTCTCCGCCTCCACACCACCGCCCAATCCAAGGCTCTGTTGTCCCCTGGCTGCGCTACAGCAGAGCTTCTTTCCGGTCTCCATCCCAGACCTCACACCACCAGAACATAAGCTCCTTGAGGGCAGACGCTGTGTGTCCTGTTCAGCATTCTATCTCCAGTGCCTAGCACAATGCCTGACTCAGACTATCTGTTCAACATTTACTTTTGAATAAATGGATGTAGGAGTGAATAAATGAAGAAATGGTAGCCCTTGACTAAGGAAGATATTGAGGCTTTTTAAGTAATGCACCCATGATCTCATGATCTCACAATCTCACCAAGGGAAGATGAGATTCCAGCCATGTGTCTGGGTCCCTAACGTTCATGCTCTCTACTCCCCCACCTGCCTTGCTATAAACTCATTTCATACTAGTGTCAGATATACACTATCCTTTTTACCTATATACACTTTTTTTTTTTTTTTTTTTTTTTTTTT
>NW_006778270.1:2126300-2152630 GCF_000442215.2 Lipotes vexillifer | reverse complement strand
ATGTGGGCCTCTCACTATTGTGGCCTCTCTTGTTGCCGAGCACAGGCTCCGGACGCGCAGGCTCAGTGGCCATGGCTCACGGGCCCAGCCGCTCCGCGGCATGTGGGATCTTCCCAGACCGGGGCCCGAACCTGCATCCCCTGCATCGGCAGGCAGACTCTCAACCACTGCGCCACCAGGGAAACCCACCTATATGCATTTTTGATGAGCTTAAATTGATTGTAAACTTCTCCGGAGAAGGGAATGATGGCAAACGATCTCATAAGTCCCTGCACCCAAGAGTTGCTCCAATTTTGAGTTAGGAGACCCAGGTTCCTAAATAAGATCCATCAATATAAGTTTTGCAGTTCTTTTAACAAGTAATTCCACCATACAGAATCTAGTTTCCTAATCGGTATATTGGGGTCGATATTATTTCTATGACTTAGCGAAGCCATAGGAAAGCAGAGGGCCCTGCCTTAGACTGGGGTGGTGGCAAAAAAAACGTTGGGGAGAAGCAAATGGGATCTAGATTTGTATTGGAGGTGGACTAGGCAAGGCCGGTAGCACCAGGGATGAGTATTACCATTCCTGAGCAGGGACCGCACTGCAGGCCAGGATGAGACGCACCTTCCGTCATTTACTCTCCTTCCCAAGTGGGCTGTGCCCCTCCTAGCAAGGCGTTAGGGTCCCTGGTGCTGCCACACTCCTGTTTCTCCATCAGTAAAGCCAGAGGTCACCTTTCATCCACCTGTTTGTTCTCTCATGCAGTGCACTCCCCAAAGGCAGTGGCTTCTTCCTGGGTGAGGCTCTGTCTTCTCTCATTCACTGGTTCTTAACTGTGTTTCTGACCATCTTCACCTCCATCTCCCTCTGGATAATCTCTTCAAGCCCCAGGGTCCCCCTGCCATGCCGCCATCAGCCCTCCCAAGGCTCCCCATTGTCTGGTGGACATTCAAACTCCTCTGCTCGGCCTCAGGCCCCCTGTCCGAGTCTCCTATCTGGTCCTAGTGGCCTCTTACCTCCTCAGGCCCCCTACATTTCAGCCAGACTCATCTCCCACTTCCTTCTTCAATGAGGGCTTTGCTGTCCTTGGAAAGTTTAAAATCTTCACTGTGGAATCCAGAGTGCTGAATGACATCCAATCCAACTGGCCGCTCAGGTATCCCTTCTAGAGTCACCTCTAATAAAATGGTTTCCTCTGCATTGAAGTGGTCTCCGCAGGTCCCCTCCTTCATGGAGGCAGCAATTTCTCATGTGCGTTTTGTTTGTTATTTTGCCAACTTTCACACCCTAACCCCGGCCGGCCATTCGAGTCCTTTCCTCCTTTCAAGGCCCCATTCAAATCTCACTCCTCCACACCCTTGCTCTGGCCACCAAGCCCACAGTGACCTTTCTTCCTTCTCCACTCCCTTGGCATGGTACGTAACAATGCCAGTTGGTTTTGTTTTGTTTTTTGAATTGTGGTAAAAACATGTAACATAAAATTTACCATCACAGCCATCTTGAAGTTTACGATTCAGTGGCGTTAAGTACTTTCACATTGTTGTACAACCATCACTACCATCCATCTCCACGATGTTTTTATCCTCCCCAACTGAAGCTCTGTACTCAGTACTAATTCCCCATTCCCCCCACCTCTCCCAGCCCCTGGCAACCACCATTCTATTTTCTGTCTCTATGAATTTGACTACTCTAGGTCATTCATATAAGAATCATACAGTAGTTTTTTGTGAATGGCTTATTTCACTCAGCCTAATGTCCTCGAGGCTCATCCATGTTGTAGCATGTGTCAGAATCTCCCTTGTCAAGGTCGAATATATTCCATTGTATATATATATTCCATAACGTTTATCCATTTATCCCTGGACCGACACTTGGGTGGCTTCGACCTTTCGGCTATTGCGAATAGGTCACATGAGTTTGGCATCAGACAGAAGAGCTTAAATCTCAGCTTGGGTAAAATGCCTAACCTCCAGGAGTCTCAGATTTCTTGTATGTAAAATGCAATGGTGTCCTGTGTCTTTTATGATTTTTATAGGCAGTGGATGAGAGAAGGGATGTGAAGCGGCTGGTGAGAGTACCTGACGACTAGCGAGTGCTCAGAGCAGGCTAGGATGCCACTCATATCTCGCAAGTACTACCTACCAGTCATGGCTTTGTACTTCCTTTTTTTTGCTTTTAAATCCACAATCGTTCTGTCTCCACAACTCACGCTGGAATCTCAGGGGGCAGGAACTTGAACATAATAAATGGTCACTAACTCTTTGCTGATTGTTTGACTTGGGAATGGTTGTGTGTGTGAGTATGTAAAAGCATGAATGTGAGTGTGTGTGTGTGTGTACACGTGTGTGGGCTCCCTGGGGAGCACCAGAGAGGATGTGAGGATGCGTGTCTGTGGTGGGCAGGGTTGGCATATAAATAATGCCCCTGCAGGCAGCATATGAATCTGTGGGACTCGGGGGGGGGGCACAGGTGGACGTTTTGTGCCCACTTCTGTATTTGTCCCCTCCCCACCTGTCATGCCACCCTTTCCACGGGGAGGGAATGTGTGTGGAGTGAGCCAGGAGATGGGTATCAGAGGAGGAAAGCAGCTAAAGAGTAGATGCAACTGGCGGATTCTTCGTTCTGTCCGGTGCTCCCCCTAAACACCCGCCCCTCCATACACACCCGAAAGAGTTGTTTTCTGTGCCAGCTTGGCCTGCCCATTCCCGCAGCCCGACAGAAGGACTGTCCCCACTTGGCTTTTGCACACCCTGGCCTTGTGACAATACGGTCGCTTTCCCAGCCTCTCCCTCCCCTGGCCACGTCGCTTCGGCAGGTGTGAAATATTAATTGCCTCGCTGGGGACTGGGCTCTTTCTGTCCGTCGTGTCTGACCAGAATATCATTCTCTCCCACAGATATAATTACCGGGGTTGGGGAGGGGGTCGGCAAGGTAGGGAGGGAGAGCGAGTGGGGGAGGGGTGTGGAGAGGGGCTGTGGCTTTTTTCTTAATCGCCTCTCGCCTGTCTGTTAATTAGGAGCCGTGCTTTGCTACATGCTGAGACAGTTTGGTTAATTATGAAAGAGAAAAAGACAAATTTGTCACGTCTTTTGTTTTCGTTCCACCACGTCTGGTGGTGACAGCGGTGTGAAGGGTGATGGACTGCTCAGGCGGTGGCGCCAGATGCTCTCCCCGCCAACCCCCCCTCCTCTGGAGGAGGGGACCGGTGGGAGGCGGGCAGGGGGCGACCTGGCAGACCTGGGCCTGGGGCCTGGCTGGTTTGCATCGTCGGGGGATCAAATGGAGAGATTCACATTCTTGGATGCGAGCGCGAAGCAGATGCCAGGAGCGAGTGTTTCTGCAGGAGCCCGGGAGCGGAGCGGGAGGGGAGACACTCATTCCTGAGCCGGCCAGCCTGGGTTATCGGCCTTAGGTGAACACCCACCTGGGCCAAGGTTGCCCTTGGCAACCCGAGCAGACAGAAGGCTGGCTGCCCCTCCTGGGGTGCTGAGGAAGCGCGGGCCTGTGCATGTTGGAGGGTAGGGGTGCGCAGAAGGCAGTGTAATACTCTTGAGTCTGTCATGGCATAGACCACCCAGGGGGTGTGGAGGGACGCGTTGCTTCTCTCTGCCAAACGTTCCCCTGGCTAAGCCCTGTCTCAAGTCTCAGCTTGTACCTCCTTCCCCTAGACTCAGATAGATAGGAGCAGCACCTTTGGGCGCTACGGCTCCCTGAGCTTTTACAGTGTGATGGTTCATTCTGTGTGTCAACTCAGTGAGGCTATGGTGGCCAGTTGTTTGCTCAAACACCAGTCTAGATGTTGCTGCAAAGATATATTTTGGATGCTCTTAACACTTACAACCAGACTTTGAATGAAGCAGATTGCCTGCCATAGTTGGGGGCTTGGGGCTCATCCAATCCCCTGAAGGCCTTAAGAGCAAAGACAGGTTTCTTGAATGAGAAGAAATTCGACCACAAGTCTTCAACATAGAACTCTCCCTTGAGTTTCTTGCCTTCTAGCTGCCCTACAAATTTCAGACTCAAGACTGTATCAACTTTTACCTGAATTTCCAGCCTGCCAGCATGCCCTACAGATTTCAGACTTCCCAGCCCCCATAATAACATGAGCCAATTCCTTAAAATAAATCTCTCTTTATATGTATATGTTGCATATTGAATGAGTTCATTTGGGAAACAAGAAAGACCTATATCTCCCAAACCAATCAAATAACCATCCACTGCAGCCCAGGCAGTTCCTGACTTATAAATGGATTGAGTTCCAAAAATTCCTTTGAGTTAGTTGTCTGAGGTTTTTTCCCACAACAACAAGGGTGTCAGTGCTGGCGAGGCTCCTGGGCTGGCTGCCAAAAACCTATTTAACCCATAGTACAGATTAAGTACTGTGCATTTGCCATGAAAAATAGCAGAAAGCAATACTCTTGCAAAGCTAGTAATTAAAAGAGAAATATGATAGCATCGAATAAAATAGGTAAACATTTTTTATTTTGAATATTGGAGTCTGAGGAAAAATGATTAGAAAAGGATGAGAAAGTAGAGAGAGACTTATGGAAAAACCTAAATGGACTTTTGGAGTATTTTCAAGGGTTTTCGAAGTCGATGGGACTGAATCCTTATTTCATCTAATTTCTGTGCAAAACTCAGGGTTGTCCCTCCCCCTCCCTGATTGCTATATAATGAGGCCAGCTCTTTTACTGGTCTCAATTAAGGTCATTAGTTTGTTCACAAATGTAACAAAAAGAGGGAGTAAAGGAATCCTGGGGCGCTTCAGCAAGAGTTAGAGAGAGAGAAAGGAGAAAAAAACCCAGCATAGAACCGGAAAAGGGTGTGTGCCTACGCAGGAACGAGATTGCTTGTGTTGAAATGCACTGAGCCTGGAGAGGTGGTGAAAGAGAAATAAAGCAGGATGGAGCAGTGGGTGCCCAGGCTCTGAAGAGCTGTAGGGATGTGGGGAAGTGGTGTGGAGTCAGCAGTTCCTCGTACCAGTCCCCAGGAGGCACTGTTGTCCTGTTCTCCAAAGGGCTGAGGGCCTGAGCCTTAAAGAGTCAGTGGGGAAATTAGGGGGTGGAGAGGTGGCATTTCCGAGTTGGGTGTTACTCCTGGAAAGCTACTCTCTGCTTATAAGGAGCGAAACGAGTGATGTGGACAGCAAATACCCTAAGATGCAAAAAGAGGGAGTGTGCCAGTGGGAGAGTCACAGAGAAGGTGAGCTTGGGACTGACCCTTTAAAGCTGCTGTGGTGGGACCAGCAGGAAGGCAGGGGGCAGGCCAGTGTGAGCAAAGCTCATGAGGCAAGAGGGAGCTTCGTATGTTCAGGGAAGTGAAATAACCCCAAGGTAATGACTTTGTGACATAAAGCAACACAAGTGGACTTTTTTTTTTTTTAAGGGAACGCTATTTATTTATTTATTTATTTTTGGCTGTGTTGGGTTCCCGTTTCTGTGCGAGGGCTTTCTCTAGTTGCGGCAAGTGGGGGCCACTCTTCATCGTGGTGCACGGGCCTCTCACTGTCGCGGCCTCTCCCGTTGCAGAGCACGGGCTCCAGACACACAGAGTCAGTAGTGGTGGCTCACGGGCCTAGTTGCTCCGCGGCATGTGGGATCTTCCCAGGCCGGGGCGCGAACCCGTGTCCCCTGCATCGGCAGGCGGACTCTCAACTACTATGCCACCAGCGAAGCCCTGGTGATCTATTCTTGATCAACTTCGTCTACCTCTCCTCCTCCCCAGATTCGGGGAGTCAGTCTACAGTGACTCACTAGCTCTGTTGGTGTGTAAGTAAGTAGTTGTGGCTCACGGGTCTAGTTGCTCCACGGCATGTGGGATCTTCCCAGACCGGGGCGCGAACCCGTGTCCCCTGCATCGGCAGGCGGACTCTCAACTACTATGCCACCAGCGAAGCCCTGGTGATCTATTCTTGATCAACTTCGTCTACCTCTCCTCCTCCCCAGATTCGGGGAGTCAGTCTACAGTGACTCACTAGCTCTGTTGGTGTGTAAGTAACACTGATGCACCATTATAGGAGCTGATGTCCCAGCATCAGGACCCTTGAGGTTTTGCCCCTTCTGTTTTCCCCTCCACATCTCAGTTTTATAGAGAGTTGCCTGAGTTGGGAGCTGTCTGTTTCTGCAGAGCTGAGGTTTGTATTGGCTGCAGGGCTGCTTAGGACCTCCTTCCTCTACTCACAGTCACCTCTGCCACTGTCCAGCCTTTGAAAGACAGACTGACTTGGTGGGATGCAAAGGGCGTTATCCCAAAATATCTCCTTGGGTTGACCAAGCCTGGTTCCTGATGTCCTGGCTTGAATGACAGCTGGTGCTTACTGTGTGCACGAGAGGACACACACACACACACACACACAGAAGTGCATTAAATACACTGTGCATTGTCTCTTTCAGCATCCTCAGCCTGTCTTTGATTTATTTGATTCCATCGATCTGTGACTTGGCTCTGTCTTACTTCTTCCAAAAAGCCTTCCTGATTTACTTCATGTCAACTGAATTTTACTTTAGCTGATTTAACCTCAGCTCTATGCTGTCTGTGTTACTGAGTAGTTTCAAATGTGAACATTCAGGCTCCCCATCCGGAGTGTAAGCTTCTTGAGGGGATCTCCTGCCTCCCTAAGTCTGTATTAATTGACAGGCAAACTGAAGGATGGAAACTGAAGGTTTTTTATCTTATATGGTCCCTAGTGACCTATAACTCAATTCGTCCTTTGGGGTGGTTCAAGATCTGGACCAAACTTCTAAGAATCTAGGGATGTCCTCCCTATGTATGTGTGTGTGGGAGTTGGGGGTGGGTGGGGAAAAGTGCTTCTTATTCTAACCCGATAGTTAGACCTCTGTACTACAGCTTCTCCATTTCTCAAAAGAAATTGGCAGGAGGCAGAATTACTTTTCCTCATAGGGGTTCAAAATTCCTCCCTTCCCTGAGGCTACACTCCACTGCTCCCCAGTCCCTGCAGAGAGAAAGCTGGGTGCATAGACTAATGATACCCTGGACAGACATCTTCCATCTGTCAGGAAGGGGGAAAAGTGCACTGGTTCCACTCAGGGCTTTAATTTTTTTTCCTTGCCTCTTATTTGCATTCAGTAAGGAGGTGACATATTCTCGAACATAACCTCCCTTTTCCATTACAGGAATCTAATTGTTATTTCTGTGTTTGTGAAAGATAAAGGATTAGCAAGAATGCTTTGCATTAAGGCGCGATTTGTAAATGCTTTTTAATTATTTATGAAATTATCCTGCATTTTATAGCATGGGAGATAATAACTTAAATTGATGTATTAAACATGCATAATCATTATTTCAACAATATTAAATGCACCTCTATAGAATAATCATTTCATAAATACGAAGAAAGCATTCAAAAGTGGCAGCTTAATTTAAGACATTACAGGATTCGTGACACCCAAACCCACGACCCTTTTTCTTGAAGACAGATGGAGTTTCTTATCAGGCTGCCATGTTCCTCTTTCTTGAAGTGAAAATGAATTCTTAAATTAAAAAAATATATCATCGAGGTAATTTTGGCAATGTGATGAAGCAATGGGAGGGGAGATAAAAAGCAGAATTTCCAGGGACCCAAACAGATTGGGCACACCTTATCTTTGCTCGTCTCCATCCCCATCCTTCCCGCACCTTCCCATACTTGGAGAGTCATCTGGTCTCCTTCAGGGTTCTGGGGAGGAGGCAAGAACTGACTGATGGTGGAGGTCGGTACATTATTCTCCTCTAATGCCAGGGCTTTGGGGCTGTTTTGAGTAAGGGGAACCCAAAAATAGAAGATCCATTTCACACAGCAGTGGGTTTGTGTAATGAGGGGGAGAATCCGGGGAAATGTAAAATTTGGCAAAAAGGTGTAGGGAGAAAGAAAAGAGAGGATAAACATAATCCCAATGTATTATTTATGTGGAGCTAGTTTGTTTGTTTATTTATTTACTTTTAGTTTATTTTTTCACCAGATTAGTGGACCCAAGGCAGGTATGCCAGTCTCCCTAGCAGCACAGCCCCATCGTCTCCTGCTGTTGATGCCCTCTGCTGGTCACTGTCAGAATTTCAAAGAGTGTTAGACATCTCTACCAGTCAAGAAGCACTTTGCAGGGTCTAGACCCTGTGTTACGTATTTTATGAACATAATCTTACTCAATTCTCACAATAATCGTTGTGATGAGAAAATCGTTGGATGAGAAAACATACCTCAGAGAGTTTAAGCGCAAATCTAACCTCTTAACTGCTGAACTATACTGAGTCAGCCAGTAGGCTAGAGAGCTGACCTTGGGTAGGTGGCCCTGTTATTTAGCCCCAGGCCCCGGGATGAATGCAATTCTATTCTGCATTAAAGACCATACTCCAGAGTCTTAATGATTCTATTTGGAAGTGCGTCTTAGTCTCTAACTTAAATCCAGCAATATCTCAAGTGCATGTTTTTGGGAGTAGAATGTCTTTGAAGTATGTATTATTTATTCTATGATCTAATCATGGCCCCTGTGCATTTAAATACTGGAAGTCATGCTGATTCTTTTGCTTTCACACCTCATGCCCAATCTCCGTCAGGAAACTCTATCAACTTCACCTTTAAAATATATCCAGAATCCAGCTCCTTTTTACCAAGTCCACTATTACCATCTTGGTCTAAAGCACAGTCATTGCTAATTCATGTTACTGTGACAGCCTCCTAACTTGTCTTCCATGGTCTTCCACAGCAGCCAGAGCGAGTCCAGGAAAACATAAATTGAACTGTGTCCTTTCCTCCACCTCCTCCAGGTAAAAGCCAAATGGTCTCATCATGATCTATAAAACCCTACCAAGTCTGGCCTCTCTGGTCACATTTGCCGCTTCTCTCTCCTTCCCTTTCCCTTTGCTTACTCTGCTCCAGCCCCAAGGGCCTCCACGGAATTCCTTGAATTCCTTGAAGTCAAGCTCTGCCTCTGATCCTCCTCACTGGCTTATCCCTCTGTCTGGAATGCCCTTCCCTCAGATATCTTTGTAACTTGCTCCCTCACCTCCTTCAAACTTTTGCTCAAATGACACTTTCTTAATGAGTCCTACCCCGATCACCCTACTTAAAATTACAACCCTCCACCCCTCATTGTCAATCTCCCTTTCCTGTTTTATTATTCTCCATGGCATTTTCTAGTACATTATGTCATGCACTTATTTATCATGTTTATTGTTTGTCTCCTTGACTAGGATGCAAACTCCCTGAGGGCAAGTTTTCATCGGCTTTGTACACTGCTTGCTTCCCAGCAATCTGGAAAAGTGGCTGGCATGTTGTAGGTACTTAACAAATACTTGTTAAATGCACAGTGCAGCTCCCTTGTCCCCAGGTAGTGGCAGGTAGGGTGACCAGCTGTCCTGACTTGCCCAGTACCGACCTGATTTTGGTGCTGAAAGTCCAGCATCTTGGAAAACCCTTTAATCCTGGCAAATTGGGATAGACAGTCATTTGAGTGATGGGCAAGAAGGGCATGGTGAAGTGGGGACAGCCATTCTAAGGAGCTGCTGAGACCTTTGCCCCAGCCTGGGAATTTGGAGCAGGCACCTGTCTTTATATCACCGGAGGATGGAGAATGGCTCCATCTCAGAAAAAGCCTTCTGAGTTATTGAAATTGCCATTTATTATGAAGAAGAAAGTGAGTTTCTATTTCCCTGTAAGTGGCACAGGAGTAGAAAAATGATAGTGTAATGATGTTCCAGTGGAAAAATTCTTTTCCTCAGATGGACCAACATAAAGTATCACTTTGATTACACTCGGCCTTCTTTTTCCACCCCCTCTGGCTGAGCTTAGTGGCCAATAAATCTTCCTTGAGCCTCCCTGACCTGCGGCTGCTGCCTCCGCGGGTACTCACTGGCTGGCTGAGCCCTGCTTCTCCTAACTGCCCTTCAGGTGATTCATCGGGGGCAGAGGTTGAAAGGAGACTGAGGCAGAGGGAGACAGGGCCGCTTGGAGGCTCAGGGTATGACCTTGAACCAGAGATGAAGGCCTGCACTGGGGCTGGGCAGGGGCTGTTAGTGGAGGGATGGAGATGGAGGGCTCAGGAAGAGAGTTTAAAGGCAGTTCCATAGGGTTGTTTGGGGATGAAAGCAAAGAACAAGGACCTCTCAGAAGGTGAGGATGGGTCTGAAACTGCAGAAGACCATAGACGGGGTTCATCTGTGCTGCCAGCTGAGGGGGATACATGGAAAGCTTTCTCTCACTCTCTTTGATTAAATCTGCTGATATACTCAGGTTGTTTGGTCCCTGAGTCTACCTTAAACTGCTTAGGCTGCCATAACAAACCACCACAGGCTGGGTGGCTTAAACAATAGAAATTTGTTTCTCACAGTTCTGGAGGCTGGAGGTCTAAGATCAAGGTGCTGGCTGATATGGTTTCTGGTGAGACCTCTCTTCCTGGCTTCTAGGCAGCCTTCTTGCTGTGTCCTCACAAGGAAGAGAGAGAGAAAGAACTCTGGTGTCTCTTCCTCTTCTTATAAAGGTACCAGCTCTCTCAGATTTAAGGCCCCCCTGTGACCTCGTTTAACCTCTATCACTTCCTTATAGACCCAAGTTCCAAATAGGCTGGCCTTCAACATAGGAATTTGGAAGGGGGAACACAAACATTCAGCCCATCACATTGCCTAATTGGAGCTGGTGCTTCCTCTTGGGTCCTGGGATTGCCCCAGAGAGATAGTCTGGGAAAAGCTCACTTGCAGCTGGAGGATTATATCCTGTCCCCAGGTATTTAAATCAGTGGTTCTCAGAGTGTGGTCCCTGGACCAGCGGCAGCAGCATCACCTATGAACTAGTCAGAAATGCAAATCCTCAGGCCCTGCCCCATCCCCCTGAGTCAGGGACTCCAGCAATCTCTAGGCAATTCCGATATAAGGTAGAGTTTGAGAACAACTGTGAACAAATGAATGTCTTCCCTGAGAACCTTGCTTGGAGATTTTCAACCTTTAGAATCAGAATCACCGGGAGAGCCGGTAAAAACAGAGATTGTCCAGCCCCGCCGGCAGAGTTTTTGATACCGGGGACAGAAGTGAGGCTAGAGAGTCTGCAGTTCTAACGAGTTCCCAGGGAGACTGCTGCTCTTGGAAGCAGGTGAGTTTTGGGGGCACTTTCCTGGAAAGTTGCTCACTGTGAACCGAGTTCCAAAGTGTTCTCTGCTCCTTCCCTCCAGACCTGACTGGCCTCTGCTTCCCAAAGTCACATTCCCCTCGACTGTTGCTCAGTCCCCCGTTGTGTGGTGTTGGGGTTGGGTGCCAGCCACTCCCAGGCCAGAGCTCCACCAAAGCACCTGCTGCCTCTCAATTCAGGCTCAAACTGGAGGTGGGGAATAGGGCCACCTAATTGATGTCAGCAAGCTGGCTCTCTGTCCCTGACCAGGACTCTTTTGCCACCTCTATTTCAGGACCTAAGTGGGACTCTGGTCAGGGTGTCCGAGCCCAGCATCTGATCTGGATCCCGTTTCCCCACTGCTGGTGGAGCCTGGACTTAACTGTGCTTTGCTCTCCTTCCATAACACCCAGCTCTTGTACATCACTGCATCCCTGTTTTAATTTCTGTTCCTGAACCTGGATGCCGGAGCCAGGGTCCTCCTACTGACTGCCAGACTTTACTGATCCCTTCCCCCTGCTTCCCCAGTTTTCTGAATTTGGCCTGCTGGGAGGTGATTCCCAGCCACTGGGTTGTCCACTTGTGCATCCTGAGGCTCCAGGCCACCAACTGCTGCCATTCCCTCCACACGCCCCTGTGTCCACACCACCGCCAGCATGAGCAGCAGTCCTCACAGGTCTGGTCCGCCGCCGTGGACCGTCGTGGGCCCGAGTCCTGCCACCTCTTAGCCTGTCCACCCAGCTGCAGTCCTTTTACCAGGCTGGACCATGTCCGGGGATATGACAGGTCCCAGTTGTCATATGCCAGGACATGGTCCAGCCTGGCAGAAGTGATGCTGGCACTTGGAGATGCAGTATCGTTAAGTCCCATGTTGCTGTGGCCATAGAGGGCTGTGCTGTGCTGTTGGATGGGCTCCCAAGTCCTTAGGATTAAGGACAGGTGGTGGGTTTTTATTTCATTGTTATCAATTATAGGGGTGCTTCAGCAATTGCTGGCTGGGAATGAGAGGAATGAAGAAGGCTATGGTTTCTGTCCTAATTTGTTTGGTTTGGGGCTGGACCCCAAGCTCGGGAACCACAGTAATTAGCCCAGCTGCGGAATTGGGCAAACATAGCACATGATGGCTGTCATTGCTCTAAGGGGCTGGGCTGGCATCAGAGCCACTGGATCTAATGAGGCCTCTTGTCAGCTGCGGGGTGGGTGTGATTGCAGCAGCAGATGTGGAGGGGGCCAGGGTTTTCAGTTCCCAGCCTCCCCTCTCCATTCCCTCTCCATCTCCTTTTTGGCTTTTTGAGCTGCCCCATTGCTGAGTCCGAGGGTGGGAGGATTAGGGAGGCAGAGAGCCCTGGGATTAGGAGGGCAAACTAGAGGGAATGGCACAGTGTCTGACCCACATGGAGGCTCGTTTGATGGAGAAGTTGGGGTCTGGCGCTCACTGAGCAGGGGAGAGCAGAGAGGAGCATTGCGGCTACATGCAAATGGAAGTTGTACATAGGCCCAGAGCTCTGGGGACAGAGCAGCTGCAATTTGCTAAACCAACCAGAAAATTAAAAAGATGGCTCAACATGCATGCTGGAGCTCTGGGTGGGAGAAGGGTAGGTAAGAGTCAGAGAAGTGAGGGGGCACTGGGCTACTGAGAAGGCCTATGTGTCAACCACTGACAGGGACCAGGCTGGGGGGGGGGGCATCTTCCCACGTGGGGCTTGTCAGTTTCACCTGGAGGTGCATCCCAAGGCCCGTCACTGGAGCTATAAGCTGTGCCAGAGGTGGGCACTGGTGTACATCCCACAGCTTTCAGGGGGCTCCACAGCCTCTGGGGGAGGCTTCCCTACCCTGGCTTTCCTTCCGTCCTTCTCAAGCCCTATTTGAGATGCCCCGTCCTCAGCTTACCTGTGTGAACAGTTAAGCACCTTCAAGCACTTGATTTCTGTGTGCTGCAGGGTCCAGAATCTGTGGCATTTTGCTGACTCTAATTCTTTGCTTTTAACTGTAGAAGGAAATACTAACAGGAGAGATCCAGGGCAGACATCAGGAAGAAATTCATACTCATAACAGTAGGTGAGGAGTGAGAGAAAAAGGACTGAGCGTTATCTCAACAGTTCATTTCAGAACTCTGACTAGGAAGTCAAATGGGGTCGAGCTGACTGCTGACCCCTGGAGGCTGGGGAGGAATCCACCAACCAGAGACTTTTAGGGTTCTCTGAGTAGACTGAGGCTGGTTACATACCTTGGAGCTAACATCTCACCACTTATCATTTCCTTCCTTAGTTGAATTGTCTTCCTTGCAGTGTGCCCAGAGGGTCAGCCATCTTGGTACCACAAGGGACACAGTGCCATTCAGAGAGGGATGCTGGGCCTCTGCCCCTTTACTTCTGCCATGTGGAGTCTGTTGGACACACTTCCTTTCTCTTCCTGTCAGCAAGACTGGAGGACGTGCTCTTTCCCAAACCCATGGCAAATGGCAGCCACTGGCTTTTTTTCTTGCCCTCGCCATTCCCAACGAGTCTGAATGGACAGAGGAAGAGGCAGGGAAAGGATAAAACGCCCAGATCCCGAGAGGTGGTCAAAGCCACGAGAGACCAAGAGAGAAGGGGGTGTGAGAGTTAAACACTGGACTCTTGGGCTGAGGTTTGGAGAGAAGGTTAGAAGGGTCATTTCCCTCAGGCTGGGTCCAAGCCAGAAGGATGCAGACTCTGCTGTGCTGGGGGTGTGGGGGTGTGGGTGCACAACCTCTGTGGACATAAGAGTTTCATCCTCATGACCTGCCATCTCCCTCGTGAGCCTCATTGCACTGCCCCATTTCTGTCCCCACCTCTGATCGAATAGCAGTGATGTCTGTTTTGTTCATCCTTGTGTCCTCTGGGTCTATAACTTAGTAGAAACTCACTACAGTTGGTGAATGAAATAAGTTTACCCAAGAGGGAGATATGGCTGCCGGCCCCAGAGCTGGGCATGGGAGCCTCCTGCTGTTTCTACTGTGGGCTCTTCCATCTAGTTTCTTTCTCTTCTCATATCCCCTCCTTTCTCCATATGTTACTGCTGTCATTTTTTCTTTCCTCATTTTCCCCATTTCCTCTCCATAGACCTGGCCTGGTCCGTAGTTGTTTTGAAGCATACAGGCAGATGCATTTGTAGCGTGCTTTCTCAACGGGGTCCTCCCCAAACCCCCAGTCCCAGTATGAAAATATGCAACTGGGGTGCCACTGTGCACTCCCTTCGTGAACCTTCCTGGATTCCACCTGCTCACACCCCTCTCCAGGCATCTGCAAGGACCAAGCCAGCCTGCATCCAAGCAGGTGGAGCTGGCCCCAGATGCAACTTGATCATGTCACTCTGACCACCCATCACCCTGTGTTCTCACTCCACCTGCTGATGCTTGACACTCCTTTAAAAAAGTAGAGGCCTTGGGACTTCCCTGGTGGTGCAGTGGTTAAGACTCTATGCTCCCAATGCAGGGGGCCTGGGTTCGATCCCTGCTCAGGGAACTAGATCCCACATACATGCCGCAACTGAGAGTTTGCATGCTGCAACTAAGGAGGCCACGAGCCGCAATTAAGACCAGGCACAACCAAAAAAAAAAAAAAAAAAAAAAAAAAAAAAAAAAAAAAAAAAAAAAAAAAAAAAAAAAAAAAAAAAAAAAAAAAAAAAAAAAAAAAAAAAAAAAAAAAAAAAAAAAAAAAAAAAAAAAAAAAAAAAAAATAGTAGAGGCCTGTCATACACCATCACAAGAAAGAAATCGTATTTTCCTAATGTGACGGACTAGATATTGGAGCTCTGTTCCCAGAAGATTTATCAATCAAGGTAACATTGTGAGAAAGTACAGACAGAGCTTGGTGCCTTTTATTTAAGAGACTAATTTGTAACACAGAAAATAATTTTAGAGGAATTTTTGAGAAGGAGGGATCAGCAGGATGGAGGGAACAAATGTTAGGATGTCATTAGTGATTTGGTCAAAAAGTCAGCTTGTAGAAAATATCGGAAAATCAGTACATAGTTACTTGAGCTGTCTCAGCCTTCTATTTCAACGTCTGCTGCCATGGAAAATAATAACCAATGAAGACAACGAATGAGCCAGAAATTCTGCAAGATTCTCATCTGCCAAAGAACTTGTTTATCCCTCATGCTGGTTTCCAGCCTGTAATGGCCCTTTAAATGAACTTGGCTTGCCCACACATGCAGTCCCACCTTTGGAACTAAAAAAGCAACTGCAATGTGGTAGGTAGCCTTTAAGATGGCTTCCAGTGATCCCTGCTTCTTGGTATTCACTCACTTGTGTAATCCCTTCCCTTTTAATGTGGGCTGGATTCACTGATTTGCTTCTAATGAGCAGAATATGATAGAAGTGATGATATGTCTCTTCCAAGATGGGGTTATAAAAAGACTGTGGCTTCCATCTTGGGTGTTACTCTCTCTCAGTTTCTCCCTCACGTTCTGTTCTTATCTCTTTCTTTCTCCAATTACCAGCTGCCATGTTGTGAAGACCTTTAGATAGCCTATGGAGAGGCCCATGAGATGCCAGCAACCACATGAGTAAACTTAGAAGTGGATCCTTCCTCCTGCCTCACCCCTGAGTCAAGCCTTCAGAGGAGGCCTCAGCTCTGGCCTTCAGCTTGACTTCAGCCTCACGAGAGACTGAACCAGAGGCATTTGGCTAAGACATGCTCAGATTCTTGATCCACAGACACTGTGAGATAGTAAATATTTGTTTTAGGCCATTAAGTTTTGGGATAATTTGTTACACAGCCGTAGATAACTAATACACCCAGATACCACCAATTCCTAACCTCTGGGACTCCTACAGAACCCTTCCATTCACCACTGTCCCTACTTACTGTTCTCCAGCTTCCCAATTCTATCTCCCAACCCCTAACCTTTGACTCCATCTTCATCTCCTTCTCCAGCTGCTTGGGTTGATGGTCAGGTCTTGGCCTTATCATGTGGCTTTGACCTTTCCAGACACAATGTTGGGAGTCTTCCTTCTGATTTCACACTTTATAATCTTGTGTAAGAAACTGCTACCTCTGGAACTCTACACTGGTCAGGCTTGCCTCCCACCTGCCCCAGGTCTACCCAAAAGCAGGATCAGAAAATCAGCTGACATACTAGAGCAGGAAAGCTCAACCAGACCCCTGGAAAGATCTTCAATGAAAGCTGAAACAACTTCCTTATTATGAGAAAATTCATTGCTTTGTAGCCCTTCACCATTCTCTTAGCGTTCCTATCAATCTGGACCTCCCTGCATTTGTTAGCTGATGGATGGCAAATGGTTAGCCCATTACTTTGTAAAAACAAAGATGCTGTTTTCAGATATTTTTCTTCTTCCCTCTTCCCCCCACTCCTGCCTCACTTAAAAGCTTTCATTTTTTAAGTTTAGTCAGTATTTCATTCTTTATTATCATTATTTTTGCAATTTAGACATTAAAATGATTGGGTCTGGTTTCCATTATGGGGCTCTGGTGACTTAGGACAAATATTCTCTGAGACTGAGAGAGTGTTTGGCTACTTTTTCTCAGTCGTCCTGGTCTCATGATAGTTCTGGCCTCGGAGTGAATCAGAGGCCAACCTAAGGGGGGCATAGAATTGGAATTTGATTCATGGTCACCGGATTACCAACAGATTCTGATGACTCAAATAAAATCTAATGTTTCTGTGTGGGTCTGGGGGAAATTGCACATGACATTCCTCGTCTCTTGTCACCAAGGAAACAATATCCTAATAGAAGAAATGCTTGGTAACAAGAGATGAGTGCCTTGCCTGTAGGAGATGCATGCTAAGTGTTTGCTGCAAAGATGAATAAAATTTTGGAGGTCCACTGAAGACCTGTCTGGCCACCCACCTGCCCTTGACCTCATCCGTGATCACACTGAAGTCATTGTCTATGACCCGGTCATTCCCAAAGCATTATCTCCAGGCCATTATCTCTCTTGAGCTCCAGACCCCTATACCTAGCAGCTCACTAGACAACTGCCCTTGAATGTCCCTCAAGAACTGAAAGCTCTTCATGGCCCAAATTGAACTATTTTCTTCTTACTTAAGTAGAGTTGATTTACAACGTTGTGTTAGTTTCTGGTGTACAGCAAAGTGATTCTGTTGTGCATATATATATTCATATATATTCGTTTTCAGATTCTTTTCCATTATAGGTTTTGACAAGGTATTGAATATAGTTCCTTTTGCTATACAGTAGGTCCTTGTTTTTTATCTACTTTATATATAGTAGTGTGTATCTGTTAATCCCAAACTCCTAATTAATCTCCCCCCTGCCATATCTCCTTTGGTAACCATAAGTTTGTTTTCTATGTCGGTGAGTCTATTTCCGTTTTGTAAATAAGTTAATTTGCATCTTTTGTTTTGAGTCCATGTATAGGTAATATCCTATGATATTTGTCTTTCTCTGTCTGACTTCACTTAGTATGATAATCTCTAGGTCCATCCATGTGGCTACAAATGGTATTATTTCATTTTAATGGCTGAGCAATATTTCATTGTATATATGTACCATATCTTCTTTATCCGTGAATCTGTCGATGGACATTTAGGTTGCTTCCATGTCTTGGCTATTGTAAATAGTGCTGCAATGGACATTGGGGTCCGTGTATCTTTTGAAATTAGAGTTTTCTCCAGATATATGCCCAGGAGTGGGATTGTAGGATCGTATGGGAGCTCTATTTTTAGTTTTTAAAGGAAACTCCACACTGTTCTCCATAGTGACTACACCGGTTCGCATCCCCACCAACAGTGTGGGAGGGTGCCCTTTTCTCCACACCCTCTCCAGCATTTATTATTTGTAGCCCAAACTGAACTTCTTATCTTTCACCCAAAGCTGCTGCTCATCCATTCTCTCTTTCCCGTGTTCTGAAATCCCTTCATTTTGTTCAAGCTAGAAACCTGGGATCAAATGTGACTCCTGTTTCTCTCTCACATGGGCTTGTTGCCAGTCACTGAGTTGGGTGGATTCTATCTTTTCTATGTGTCTTGAATGGGGCCACTTCTCCCCACCTCCACTGTCACCCTCATGTCTCCCCTGCATTACTCCTAACTGGTCCTCTGCTTCCAGTGGACAGTTCATCTCCACATTCCTGCCACAGAGACAAGAACTTTAAAATCATTCAAAGACTTTTTATCACCCTTGGGTAAGCTGCCCAAGCTGTGAGTGTAGGCAGCAAGGCCCCACCTGATGTGATCTGGCCCTGCTTCCTTCTGCAGCCTTATCATTTTTTCCTAGTGCACCTTGAATTTTATGTTTCAGGCACGGTGAACACTGTCCAGCTACTCTCTCAGGCCTTTGCACGCAGGGTTTCCTTGCCTGGGAATCTCCTCCCCACCACCTGGGCCCACCATAGCGCCTGGGCTTCTTCTCTTTGCCCTTCCAAACTCAGCTTAGCTGCCACCTCCCCTGAGACGTCTTCCCCATCCCCCGGTCTGTGTTGGCTATTTCCCAGCGGGCTCTGATGGTGCCCTGTGTTTGCTCTGCCGTTGTAAATACCCGCTTGCCCCTTGAGAGTGGGGATGGCCATGTGTCCAGTGCCTCAGACCGTGCCTGGCCCACAGAAGGAGATTTGTAAATAAGTCACCGGGAACAAAGGAATGTGCCAAATCCACTGAGAGGGAGTTTTCCACCTCCTAGGAACCGAGACATAGTAAAACCCGCACCTGCCCCACTCACCCAGTGAGGAAACCTTAGCAGATATAATGTGATAAGTCCTAGACTCAGGGTCTTGAGGCTGCAGGTTTGAACCCCACTTTCCCTCTTATTAGGGAACATGGAAGCCTCAGCTTGCTGAACCGCAAAGCAGGAACCGTAACACATCCCAGACAGGGTTAGTGTGAGGAACAGGCAAGGCAGCATAGGCAAAGGTGTCCATCTCTGTAAACACCAGGCTAGGAGGGAGTCATTCCCTCTGCTCCCATAGAAGCCTGTACCCGGGGCAATGAACTTGTGCTTTCAAGAGCAAAGCTGACAGAGCAGACTTGATAAGGGCCCTGGTTGTCGGATATGATAATAATAGTCTCATTTATTAATATAAAGGCCCGCTAATAGAGGCGGCACATTTAATTAGCCAACACGGCCACGATATTAATTTTTATCCAGAGTTTTTTAAGCCCGAGAGCTTTCCTCCTCTCTTCTGTTAGCACTTAGCTGGAGGGCGATTGAGAACATCTGTAATTGGATTTCTGTGCAGGACTTAATTATAAGGAGACAATAAAGCCCCTGAAATGCGGCAGGTTCTACCCTGCTAACTATTATTTTCCAGAGACAGGCGCAGGCCAATGAATGCACAGATTTATCTAAATTATAATTTTAAAACTTAACAAAGCTTTCCTTCCCCCGCCCCCCAGGGCTGAGAGGAATCTGCTGGGAGGGCAGCTTTGCAGGGAGGAGGCACAGAGGCAGAATGCTTCATTCCTGTAATCAAGTCTTTCGATCCACGGGCCACCAGGCAGCTTCCCCGGGCCCCTCAGGATCTCGGAAGAGTATTTTCTTCCCTTGGCCAAATGGCTTATTAATAGAATCGGCTTATTTATATCTCACCCAGAAAATCCCAAAGTGATACAGCAACAGGGAGGTATTGAGCCAATTAGTTGTTGGGCTTGTTGTCATGGGGGGAAATCTAGTTATTAATTTACTGCCCTTCACCAGTGGCAGAATCAACTCAGAGGAAACCAAAAGGAAAAGAAGAAGAAGAAGAAAGCCACGTGTTTCAGACCATCTGGGAAAACTCAGAGGCAAAGCTAAACCATTTATACCTTCAGCGAAGCTGCCTAACCGTAGGAGAGCAGGGAGGTAGGGGCCTCTTCGGTGGTCAGCTAGGTGTGGCGTGGGCACCGGCATTCACTGAGCATCTACAACGGGCCTGTTTGCATACATTATTGCATTTGGTTCCCACAGCCACTCTGTCGAGTGGGCTTATTTCACCCACTTCACGGAAGAAGTGTTGTTCATTCATTCGTTCAATATTTATTGAAACCCTTTGGGGAGACAATGGTGGCCATGACAGCGCCTGCCCTCCTGCAGCATACTTGGCTCAGATGGAGAGTCCCAAGGTCATTAGCCAGCATGCATACTTACTCAAGCAGGACTAAGATATAAACCCAGGTAGGGTGTGCCAACACCAAAGACTGGGGAATCGCTTTTCCCTCTTCCGGGGTGCTGGGTCCTGTGGGTGGTGTGGCCTTGACAAAGCATACTATGTGAGGGCCCACCTACTTCCCAACTGGGCAACCTCAGAGGAGTAAAAGAGGTCACCTATGGGGACAGTTTAGTTTAGGACTGGGAGGAAGAGAGTCCACTGAGACAAGAGCATGGGAGAGTATTTTGGCTCTACCACAAGCGTGATTGTGGAAGAGAAGTTCAGGGGTACAAGTATTTTTTAAAATTACAATCATTATTACACTTGTAGAAATGGGGGGCTGGGGTGGGAAACAGAATAAGTACGAAATAAAATAAAATTCACCCATGGGGCTTCCCCGGTGGCGCAGTGGTTTGAGAGTCCGCCTGCTGATGCAGGGGACGCGGGTTCGTGCCCCGGTCCGGGAAGATCCCACATGCCACGGAGCGGCTGGGCCCGTGAGCCATGGCCTCTGAGCCTGCGCGTCCGGAGCCTGTGCTCCGCAACGGGAAGGGCCACAACAGTGAGAGGCCCGCAATTCACCCATGATCCCACTGTCTTGTTCAGATCATGATGTAACACATTATGAACAGTTTTCCAAATCGTGAAAGATTCGGTGTGGGCATAATTTTAAATGACAGTATAATAGTCCATCTTGTGGATATACTACAATTTATTTAACTTTCCAAAACTTGGTGGATATTCAAAAACTTGGTGGAGGGCTTGCCTGGTGGCGCAGTGGTTGAGAGTCCGCCTGCCGATGCAGGGGACGCGGGTTCGTGCCCCGGTCCGGGAAGATCCCACATGCCACGGAGCGGCTGGGCCCGTGAGCCATGGCCACTGAGCCTGCGCGTCCGGAGCCTGTACTCCACAACGGGAGAGGCCACAACAGTGAGAGGCCCGCGTACAGCAAAAAAAAAAAAAAAAAAAAAAAAAAAAAAACAACTTGGTGGATACTTATTTCTACTTATCATTATAAATAAAAGAGATGAATGTATGCTTGTCCTTATTTTTACTTGCTTGAAATCGAAGTGGGATTACTGCAACAAAGAGAATGAATATTTTAAAGACTCTGGAGGCTTGCTGCGGCATTGTATTCTAGAAATACTGTACAAATTTTTTCATGCTAGCAGTGTGTGATGTGCTAGCATCATTGCATCATACCTTCATCAATACTCTACATTGACTTTTACAAGTATTTCCTAATTTGATAGGCAAAAAATGTATTTCGTTACTGTGTTTTGTTCACAGATATTGATTGCTAGTGGGGTTTAACAGTCTTTTGCATGTTTAAACTGTTATTTGTATTTCTTCTGCAAATAGCCTGTTCTTGTTCTTTGCACATTTTTCTTTTGGGTTTAGTGGTTTCTGTTATGTATAAATGCCATTTTATATTTTAAGAACATTAATTTTTTTGATGGTTTTGTTGCAGATATTTTGCTGTTTATTTTTACTTTCAATGATTTTTTTTTTATAGAGATGGTTTGATTTTTTATGCAGCCAAATATATCTATTTTTTCTTTGTGACTTCTCCAGTTGCTTTTATGCTTAGAAATTCCATTTCCACACTGAGATAGAAATAATCTATATTTTATTGTAAGTATTTTATGGTTTCGTTTTTTACATTTAACTCTTTAATTCATCTGAAATTTACTGTGTTCTCTGCTGTGTGGTAAGTATTTAAATAGATTTTTCCCCTAAATAGTTAACATTTATCCCAGCATCATTTTTTTAAAGAATGTTTTACTCTCCATTGGCTTGAACGCCACCTTTATCACATGCTAAATTTTTTTTAATATACGGTAGTCTATTCTGAGCTGTCTTATTCTGTTCAGTTAGTTCTACTATCATCACACTGTTTTAATTATTGTATCTTTATACATTCACATATTTTAAAATGTGACATATTTGTGTATGAAATGTAGCATTTTGTTTTCTGGTAGAACAAATCTCCCACAATTACCCAGTTTTACAAATAAAAAAATTGGCTATTCCTGCTCTTTTTCCAGATGAATTTTAGAGTCATGCTGTTTAGCTCCAGAAAAAAAACAATCCCATTTGGGACTTTGAAAGGGACTGGATTCAACATATATCTTAATTCATGAGCCATTTGCATCTTTATACTGTTCAGTTTTACCATTTGGGAAAAATGACATGTTCTGTTTTTACCCGCCCCCTTCCTTTGTTTTTACAGGTTTAACCCTTTAATGTAAGTAAAATTTTAGTGTAGACTATGAGAGGAGGACCAGAGTTGATTTCTTTTCAAATAGCCAATTTCCCGATTCCAGTTTTTGCGTAACTCACACCTTCTCCAATAATTGATGATGCTTCTTTTATCATTTATTAAGTCCTTAAATATATATTAGGGTCTGTTTTTAAGCTGTCTAGTCCCACTGATCTGTCTATTCTTGTGCTATTGCCACACTGCTCTGATCATTGTCTGGTCTTCCCCAGTACCAGTTGGAAACGCCACCCCTTCCAGATGGCTCTTGGCGTCACTGTCTGCTTTCTCCCAAACCGGGGTTCATTTCCTGCTAGAGTCAACCTTTTGGCCAGAGCTTTTCAGTGGCCCAAGAGATGATCCAAATGATCCAAGAGATGAAGCAGCTTGATGCCAGGTTTCAATTTTCAGTTAAGAAAACACCAAGGTGGGTGGAGGCTGAGACCTGTCCTGGTTCCTTCCCCTTCTCTCAACATCTCAGCACAACCAGGTGCCAAGGGAGGTGGTGCAAGATAGTAAACGCTAGACTAGAAAGTTCCTCACTTCTGAAGTGCCTGCTAAGTATCTGCCACGCCTGGGCTAAGGACATTACATTACATTCGTCTAATTTTCCCCAGAGCCATCTGAGCCAATACCACATTTTACATATTAGAAGACCCGCTCAGAGGGAGTAAGAAGCACCTAATATCGCCCAGCTACTAAGAGGCAGAACCTGTTTTTCACCCCAGTTGCCTCTGATTGCAAATCCCATGCTTATCACTTCTGTGCCTGGGTGGCTCAGACAGAACAGGAACTGCAGACCCTCCCCCAAGGGCTCTTGTGACGGGGAATTTGTCATCTGGAGAAAATGCTTTCACCTCCTTGAGCTTTGAGGGGTCTCTCACTCCAGCCTCCATCCACCCAGGCTAGTGGGGTCACCTCAGGGTCCACACCATTCTCAGCCCTGGTGGAAGCTCTGCCTGCAGGTCCTTCTCCCTCCCCCTCTCCCCAGCCTGCAGCTGCCCTGACTTTCCAGCCTGCCAGGTAAGTTGGCCTTTTAGCTGCTGACTCTCAAGGTTGGGTGTGTGTGTGGTGGAGCCTGTGTGCCTGGTGAGGGTGGGAGCAAAGGTGCGGGACCTACAGGGAGAGGGAAGAGGAGGAAACCCATTGCTTGAAAAAGGATTCTGTGGACCTGGTCACATTCTGTCCCAAACTGGCTGAGATGGCTAAGACAGCCAGAATTTAAAAATAATAAGCATACATTTATTTAATCTGGGCATATATCTGGAGAAAACTCTAATTCAAGAAGATACATGCACCCCAGTGTTCATAGCAGCTCTATTCACAATAACTAAGACATGGAAGTAAACTAAGTGTCCATCGACAAATGAATAAAGAAGATGTGGTACATATATACAAAGGAATATTACTCAGCCATAAAAAAGAATGAAATAATGCCATTTGCAGCAACAAGGATGGGCCTAGAGATTGTCATACTAAGTGAAGTAAGTCAGACAGAGAAAGACGAATATCATATGATATCACTTATATGTGGAATCTAAAATGTGATACAAATGAATCTATATACAAAACAGAAATAGACTCACCAACATAGAAAACAAACCTATGGTTACCAAAGGGGAAAGGGGGTGGGGGAGGGGTAAATTAGGAGTTTTGGATTAACAGATACAAACTACTATGTATAAAATAGATAAACAACAGTGTCCTACTGCATAGCACAAGGAACTACATTCAACATCCTGTAGTAAGTCATAATGGAAAAGAATATGAAAAAGAATATATATATATATATATATATATATATATATATACATATATAGATAACTGAATCCCTTTGCTGTACATCAGCAACTAACACAACATTGTAAATCAACTATACTTAAATAAAATAACTTAAAAAAAGGACACAATCTAAATTTGCATCTAATCTTGGTCAATAAACAAACGATGAGCGCATGGTTACTTTCCCACCCGGGTAATCAGTGTGTACTTGTCCCCGCAGTATACACTGTCCTCCTTTCCATGTGAAGTTAGTCCATATTCACACATCCACGTATTGACATAGTTCCCACGTTTAGTTTTTCATGGTCTATAGCATTCCATCCTGTCAATAATCCATAATTAAAGAAAATATATTTCGAATGCTGTCTGGAAGGGGCAATGCATGGACAGACTGATAACAAAGGATCTGGTCATGGGAAGATAAAAGCTCATTTGCTTGGTGGGGGGATTTTACTTTTGGGGGGAGGAGGCACAGAAAATGTAATAGTGCAAGTTGTTATTCTGAAGATATTCCTTTGATGCAGGTAGAGACCTAGGCTAGGAACCTAGGCACCTGGGTTTTGAGCTTGGCTTTTTCTTTTATTTACTTTGTGTGTCTTTATAAGGCACTTTCTTCCGCTGGTTCTCAGATTTTTCTTGTTTTGTTCTGATAGTCATAGAATTCATAACACCACAGGGATGGAGGGACATCAGAGTTGACTTCATCTAACCCTCTTGTTTTATAGATGAGAAAAAATGAGCCCTGGAGGTCAAATGAATGGCCCAAGGACACATAGTCAGCCATTACCTTTGCAGATGGCTCCCCCACCAGCCTTGTGGTTCTGGGACTCATGTCAGAGATGGAGGGCTTGGCATTCTCTTGAAGAAAGGTGTGGTGAGACCCTTCATTATTATTCATGCCAGCCCAGCTTTGAACCTTTGGAGTGTTTTTCCATCTAAGCCTCCTGGACTCCTGCTTCTCCTTCTGGATTCCCAATAGAGCTGATTTAACTAGGCTCTGTAGAAAGAAAGAAAAAAAGGCCACGAGGTTTCCACCTGAGCCCTGAGGCCATCTTGTTTCTTTCCGGGATGCCTGCCCCACGTCTCTTGTCTTTTCCATCTGTATGAACCATCTTTCAAGTTGCTCTTGGAACAGACCAAAGCAGCCACAGTGCTGTTATTCTGCGTTGGCAGAGCCTATGTACTGTTTGGCTTGTCATAATTATCTCACCATCTTGCTCTAGTTCTGTCTTAGTTTGCAGAAAGCTCAAAGTGAACAAAGACATAGACACAGGGGCTAGGATAATGGGGGCTGGGTGGGGCTTTGCAGCCCTGGAGATCTGGTCTGGTCTGATCAGAGAATCTACAGCTAGGAAGTCCAGTGGAACCTCCCACAGGGAAACTGTCTTGCTGTGTGGTAGGGACTGGAATGAGGCCCTGGGAGCAGGTTTTGTTCATTTAACGTTATCATAGAATGATAAGTCAGCGATGTCACTGACACAGAGGTGGAGGAGATTCAGAAAGGGACGAGACCGGCTCAGGGGCCAGGAGGAGGCATGTGTGGCCATCTGTGGCATGTGGGTCCCTGTCCTTTTTCCTCCCCTACAAGGACCAGGGGAAGGGGGGCCTTGAAAGGAGAGGTGGGAAGCCTGCGGGGAGTGGGATGGAGCACAGAGGCAAGAGAGAATCACATCACAGTTTTTCCAAGTTCAGAATTTTCTAAAGACCAAGGTCAGAGAACATCAGAGGAAGGTTTCTCAAAGCTGATGTTCTAGACCAGGGCTCTCTGAGCTGTGTGCGTTTCTCAGTGTCCCCCGGCTCTTTCTTGTGTCTCTGATAAAATACAACTTTAATTCAGTGCAAAGAAGCAGAGAAGGAGGAGGAAAATGGTAATGGAAGTGTAGGGACAGGGAGAGGGCAGGCTGGGCTGGTGGGAAGGGGCTGGCCTCCAGCCTACCTAACATCTGAAGTCTAGGGCCGTGTTCTGAGTCCCCCCTGCCCAGGGCTTCTTGAGACAGTGAAGTGGAATCATTGCTCCTGGAAGTTTCTCCGTGGCCTGCATGGACAGAGAGGGGGAAGGGGTAAAAAGAATAGGAAATAGACCAAGTTTAGTCCCTTCTGTCCACTTGCCATCCCCCAAAGTTCCTGTATATCTCTTTCC